>NC_044361.1:18122670-18471687 GCF_007364275.1 Archocentrus centrarchus
TCTCTTGTGCTTCTCGTTTGTTGGGGGAGAAACACGCAAACTCTAAAATGTATATTAAAACAAAACAACAAGCTAAAAGTCAGCAGTGGCTAAATAATTATCAATGTGTTGCTTCGCTCTTACTACACAGCAATTTGACTCGGAATTTCTAAATGATAATCATAGCAGCTTCAGTCCTTTGAGTCCTCTCTCTTCCTTATTAATGCTGTAGTGCTTGTTACAAGCAACAGTGTCCATTTTTGCAGACAGGTATTTCTTCTCAATGGATTTAGCGTTTCTGTTTGTTCTGCTTTACCATTTGTTTTCGCCAGTGATACAAAGAGTAGCTTTGGATTTAAATATTAACTTTTAAGTTTGTGTACCTGAAGCAGTTATAAAGCTTGCAGGCAAATCCTTTTATACTGTGGTGCCATAATGCAGTGCAGATGCTAACTGTCACCAACATTGAAATATCCTTCATCATCTTTACAAGCATGGTCACCACTACCACATAAAAACCAGCAGGGCAGTAACACAACACAGATGTTCATGTGAAACCTCTAGCAGCTACTGTTACCATCACTACCTTTATTGTCAAAGTTAACATCAGGCTTCTGCTGCTCTTGCTACACAATAAATGTATAATGTAATATAATTTTATCCCATGCTGCATCTGTAATTTGCAGATAAAAATAAAAAGTATCACCAAAGGTGTTACAGGAGTGTAAAGTGGGGCAGCTAGTGGCTGTTGACTCTTCTGACCATTTTTGAACCCAGTTTTTTAAGCCTGACCTTCCATTTAAACTTGCCCGAATATTCATAACACACACAGACCCACAAGGTGGAAAAAATACCAGCCACGCTGTCATGGCTGCTAATGAAACACAAAACGTAATTAAGCAGGCTTTTTGTGTCAGCACTTTTTAACACCAGTAGTGACTCATTGTCAAAAATAGCCTCTAGTCTGACCACATGCATAACCAGAGCACAGAGTCACAAACCCAAACAGAGCTGTGATTGTATGTAGAAACCACCTACAAAATCTGGACTCATGATACCTCCTGATACGACAGAGTAGCTTTAACAGTATTTTTGTCAAGTCGCGATGTTGCATGCCATCGTATCTTGAACCAGGTCCAGGAAATATCTGCCTGCTTTCCAGTGAATAAGGTGCCCTAGAGACACTTTTACTGAGGGTAGAAAACATGATAGAGAGCAAAGCTGACTCTTTCGTGTAATATCTTTTTCCACTTTGGAAACATCAAGTTTCCAGTGTTATGAGCCACAGGGTTAGAATCTGTTTATTTAGCTGGTTCTGCGTGGTTCTTTATCCTTTCCTCTATCTGCTTGCCTTCCCACTGACTACTGTGCCAGTGATCAATGGGGATAACCAGTGTCTTAAACCCAGTTGAATCTGATATTTTTTATGTCATAAGAACCAGTGTATTGTTTTTATTTTACATTTGATGATCATTTTCATTATAACATATCAATTGATCAGTGAAAAATGCCCATCATAACCTAACCCGTATTCTTATTTTTTATCATTATTATTTTGAGGAATGATTTTAGTACATTTAGTACGTTTTAGTTTGTATCTTAGTATAAACAAAAAAGGTTTCCAATCCAGATGTGAAGCTCTTCATCATTAAACATCCCTTTTGTGTGTGTGTGTGTGTGTGTGTGTGTGTGTGTGTGTGTTAGTGTTAGGTTTCTTGCTGCATGCTGTTAAAGGATGAAACCAGAAAAAGATTGTTACCGTATTTCTCCTTGTATTGACTTTTTTAATGTGAAATCTATATTACAGTGGAAACGAACCAACTTTAAATAAAGATTACCGCCGCCTCGCTTTTCCAACATGAGCTAATGACTTTATATCCTCTGTACTCACCTTTTAAAAGCTATTTTGTTGAATTGATACACAGGTGGTGTGGTATTATTTTATCTGAATATACAGTAGGCAGTGTTTCTCATCTATTATGCATGTCAAAGTGGTGATTCTTTAAAACACATGGGAGCGCTAACTGTAGGATGGGGATTTCCATCTGTATTTTCCTGAAGGTAGCTCAAGGCCTTAATGTTCAAGTTTTGTATTTTCTTAGATGTAAACTCTCAGTTAAACACTAGACTGTGTATTTCTCTTCTCTTAGTTATAGCTGAAATCCCCCTCTAGCTCTCTCATGTGCTTGTCAGTGAGTTTCTGTATGTGCTTGCTGCTTCGATTGATGGGTTGGCTCCTCTTTAGAAGCTGCAGGGCCTCACTGTCTGCCAGTGTGTCCTCCAAAGCATGCACACATGCGCTCATACACACACACACACACACACACACATTCATTCACGTCTTCCTTCTTTGCCTTTTGTCTCTGTTTATTTTTGTAGCCTCACCTGTGTGCTCTTCAGCCTTCTTTTGTCTGTGTTTAATGTCAGAATTAATGGAGTTTATGTAACCAAAGATCACACTGAGGATACCTTTGATAACTCTGATAACAAAGACACAATATGATGCCAGTGACCTCATTAAAAAATCAAATACATATAGTCAGCAGCATCCTTAATGTTAACAATTACAATCAATACGTGACAGATAATCTTAAGTACATGAAAACAAAGGGCGACCCGTTGCACTGGCAGACGGACAGTGAACGAATGAGTGAACGATGCAATTACTCAGGCATTTGGTTGCATACACCTCCCAGCATGGAACTTGCTGGGAGGTGCTCCAGTGCCTGGAGCCCAAATGTGATCACCACACTGGTTTAAGTCCATTCAGATTAGCGCCACACCGTTTACAGGCTGAAATACGTAAACTGATTGACCTATCTCAAGTTTTGAACACAGTTTGCAGTAACAATTGAACCTCAAAATCTATAACTGTTAATGTGGATTAGTGTGCTCCTCTTTCAGACTAATTTAGCATCTTAACAGTGATGCAGCTTGACTTACTAGTGTGTAATGAGACTATAGCAATGGCCTTCCACCCTTTGGTTTTATTTAAATAATGCAAATTCCTGTCCTAAGTAATCTCAGGGCATGTGACAGAGTAAGGCAAAGATTTGTTTTCTTTCAGTTGTAGATGTTGGTTCAAAATAACATTTACTAAATCTGTTGGAAACTTTGAACATGAAGATAGTCCCTTATGCTGAAATAAAAATGTGTAATTCCATTTATTATTCTCTGATGTAACATTTATGGAAATTGTGCTTAAAAAGTGTGCCTAATAGATTTGTTAATGAATTTCTAAACATTAAGGGATCTATTTTTTTGCTTCTAATAAGAACAATGTTAGATTTCCTCTTAAAACTCATGTAATGTGGCTTAAAAGCAATAATACCAAACCTCCCTATAGTTCTATTGTTGCATGTGTATATTCTTGATAATGGCTAATTGTGTCTTTCTTTTGTTTTATCTCAGAACATGTCATTAAACTGAGCTGACTTCTCCTGCTGTCTTCATGTCTATTAGGCTCTTTTCTTTGTGAAAAATCAGTGCGCACAAGAAAAAAATGCTGAATTTAAATGGAGTGTGTTTTTTACACTCTATCATGAATGGGAGAATTGCTATTGTGTGTTTATTGTGGATTTAGTAGCCACAGGCGTTGCTGAACCAAATGCACACATACTCACTCACTCACACACACACACACACACACACACACACACACACCGCATACTGTAGTCAGACAGCAGACAGTCAGTCTGCTTATCCTCTCCCTCCTCTCATCTCTGAGCCAAGCCTCAGGAACACAGCGCCCACCTGGAATAGTCTGGCCTCGCTCTCTGGCCTACCCTCAGGCACTGTACAGTATGTGTTTGTGGGAGAGGAAAACTACGCTTAGTATACAGCAGAAGACATTTGTATGCGCAGGTTTCCATCTCACTTAAAATAATCTCTGTTTTCTGTCCTTTTAAGGCCTGGTAAGGCAAGTCACTGCTGTTTTCCTCTGTCCTGAGATGCTCTCTTGAAGTCGAAATAGAAAATGTGGATGGAAGCTGCTCTGTGTGTCTCTCGCCTGATGTTTGAAAAGCCTTTCAGCTGAATGAGAATGAGACCTATTCAGTTTACTTTGTTTTTCTGTCAGAGCTGCAGGAGAGCCATATTCAGGAAAAACTAGTTAAGATGTAAATTTGAAATGGTGGAAAAGAGGGGAAAAAGCCAAAAAATTTTGCGTGTCTCAGCAACAGCTTGCGTCAAGTCCACTGGACTTCACTAAACACTGAAAATGCAAGTATTTGGGATTAAGCAGGTTTCAGTGTCGGTGTGAGACGGTGTTGAAAGAAGAAATCACTGCAACATTATTTGTTAAATATGAAACACACTTCTAAACAGGACTCCTTACAGTCAGTGTAAACCACCAGTTCATTTCTAATATTCTCCTTCCTCGTTATCTTGTTTTTTTCTTTTTCTGTTGTTGTTACTGTTCTTCCTGTTCCTGTTATTGAGCAGCCTATTTTTAAACAGTATGGTAGTTCAGAATGAACTGCAATAAAGCCCAACAAATTTATTGGCAGGTCAATATTATTGCCCGATATTAGCTATTTGCTGATTTATTAGTATCTTGCATTCATAACGAACGACAAATAAAATTTTTTAAAAAGTAAGAAGAAATGGGAGAAAGACCATTGAACCATTTGAGGAGTGTTGACGTGGCTTGGTTTGTCCACCAGAGGACACTCTGCAAATCCCATTTGCAGCATTTGCCTTTGGGTACATCACAATAACCAGCTGATTGGGCAGGGTGTAAATGAGCAAATGTTAGAGAAATCTCTTATGCTTCATGTGTATGGAAGAAAAATGTATCCTCCGACTTTTTTAAATCGCCAAATATCTGTATTGGTATCAATCTTAAAATCCTAAATCTCCATTAGCTCTTTCACTGCTACTCATCCTTATTAAGAGATCATGCCATTGGATGCTGATATATTTTTAATTAGACCTCTGTTCTCTTCTTTAGGTGGAACACTCCTTTAATTATCTGGAGATCCAGGGAATTGCTTGCAACAAGCCAACACAGGTACAGAAGCTAACAGTGGCTAACTCACCCTTAGAATGTAAAATGTTTAAGGAACAGCTTTACATTTTTGAAAACTCACTCACTGAGAGTATAAATAAAGATGTATACAAGTTTAGCTAGTACTAAAACTGGTGAAAATACGTTTTAATCCTACTCAGAGACTCTTCAGCAGAATGGATTCTTGCTCAAGCGTGTGCTCAAACCCAGCTTGTGCATCTGATTTGGCCTGGAATCACAACATGTTCTACAGTGAGAGGGGGGTAGACAAATCTAAAACGATGGCAGGAGAATGTCTTGTATGATCTTTAGAAAGGCATTAATTCATGGCACACCAGAAAAGAACATCTGTGCCGAGCTGCCAGTCAGCAGGATCTAGCCATAAAATATGATAATCCATCACTAACCATCCTGTTCCTGGAGCTGAACCTCTGTCCCTCTCATTTGAGAGATGTCAGTCCTCTTAATATCTTGACCGATGGTCTCCTGTGTATCAGCACAGATTATGTAAATTTTGGCCTGTAGAAGAGGCACTGATCAGCATTTGCATAATTGCAGTGAATGCTGAAATGGTCAGCCAGTCTTGATTAATATTATTAAATCTTTCCTTTTATTTCATGCAGAGATGTGGAATATAGCTGTGTTTGAGGAGACAGATGAACTCTTAAAAAATCTTTTCACTTAAATTATTTTAATAGATTCCAGAGAGGTGGGCGGGAAAAAGTCAGGCCATATGTGTGCAAACACACAACATACCCATGTGGAATCCTTACATTGCCCATAAACTGTTATGTTGAATTCTTTTTTACCACATTGAATGAGAAAATAAAAAAATGCCTAATTCTCTTAGCTAAATGGGTGCACTTGTGGTTGGCTTGTGCTGTAAGTGGAACCATTCATTGTTGTGATAACTAATTAGGATTGTGTCCATTTAGCTGTCCATAGAGTATGAGCGTGGCTCCTTCTCGCTGAAGCTGCCCTCCACAGACGAGGTAAATGAGGTGGTGGCTCACATAGGAAACTGTATGCTGAGGATATGTCCCGGTCTACCCCCAAGGTGAGTTTGTCCTCTGTATGTATTGTGTGTAACATTTAAATGTAGAGTATTCACCTGTCTTGTCGGAGACTCTTTCCTAATAGCTCCTGTGGTAAATGATTTTGGTTTAATGTTACTGGAGTATGCACATGTATTGCAATATTGATAGAAAAGCCTTTCAGTGATTTGTTGAGAGTGGGAACAAGAATAGAAATGCAGAAATGAACATGCATGTAAAACCATAAACTCCTATAACCTCGTCCTGTGAAACAGTACAGTCTCTGAGTTGACCATTTTCATTTGTGGTTGCAGTTGATTTCATCGTGTTAACATTTTTTTTTTTGTCTCTTAAATGAATAGATGTATATTAGTTTGTGGTGTTAATTTAAACTCACATAGTTTATTTGTAAATTACTGCAGTACCGTGTGGTACACAGCAGCTCCCTGATTGCTTGCTTAGAGAATTTCTGTTGAAAAGTAAGGCATTGCTAAAGTAGCTCAGTGATGCTTGTTTCAAAATCTATTAATCGGTTAGTTTGAAACTCTCAGTAACTACAGTTTTGATAAAATATTTTCATCTGTCTTCTCTTCTCAGTAAAGTAATGAAGAAACTTTGCATGGAGCCTCCAGACAGGCTGTCTTCTCTGCAGACTTTGTGGGAGAACAACAAACCTGCTGAGCCTGGACCCTGTGGTACGAACCTGTGACTACTATGTGCTTCTGTATATGCTACTGTGCAGAAGTCTTGAGCCACCTCTCATTTCTTTATATTTTGCTTCCAAGAAGCCAGACTTTCTTGACATTTTTAAGTGGCATTTTTCATAGATTCAGTGAAAAGTGCTCAAGACCAAAGATAATACAGTTTGACAGGCTTAAAATACAATTTTTGCACCAATAAGTGCTATTAGCTGAAAACATGGCATAGCTTAGCTTGGTGTGCAGTGTGTTCTTAAAAAAATCAAAGGAAACTGGAAAAGTGGGGGACAAAAGAAATGGCAGCCCTAAAAGAATTATCTACAGCAGGTGAACAGTATCTGAAAGTCAT
The DNA here is from genome assembly GCF_007364275.1 of Archocentrus centrarchus. Classification (NCBI taxonomy): domain Eukaryota; kingdom Metazoa; phylum Chordata; class Actinopteri; order Cichliformes; family Cichlidae; genus Archocentrus; species Archocentrus centrarchus. The sequence goes on from NC_044361.1 coordinate 18,129,739, forward strand.
GTATTTAAGAAAAAAAGAAAAGAAAACCAGCAAAGAGCTGACACAGGACCTGAGAGATGCATCTGGCCCTTCAGTTAATCCATCTGCTGTTCACTGAAGCCTCATCAGAAATGGTCTCAGTGGAAGGGTGGCTGTCAAGAAGCCATTCTGAAGGAAGGGAAACAGGGAGAAAAGGATGAGGCATGTCAACGTACACAAGTTGACATGCCTCAACTGGACTGACAATCAGTGGCAACAGGTCTTATGAAACGATTAATCCAAATTTGAAATTTTTGGTTGAAATTGTTGTCGATATTTACAGAGGGGGTCATGAGAGGTACATCATGTTTCCAAAATCCCCCTTTTTCACATGTCTACATGACAGCAGGGATAGGCGCCAGTTTTTTTTTTTTTTTAATATTTGATGGTCTCTGTCTCTGTGTAGGTGGGTTTTCTCAGATGTACAGATGTGTTTGTGACTGGTTGGGGATGCCTTACAGAGAAGAGGTCCAGTGGGTAAGTATGATTTACATTTCTTTGTGCAGTTGCACATATTACTTTGACAGCCAGGCCTCAGTGTTGTGGCTGTACTATTTATCAAAAGAGTTTTTGCAGTTTTATATATCCAGCCCACAGATATGTGTAGAAGCTTGTTCCTCACCTCTTTATTTTGTGACATCTTCATGCTCTTGCTTCTTTTTGTTCTAAATGAAATAATTCTTTTACTCTCCCAGTGCAACTGCATTCTAGAGTTGAGTTTAATGACTTGTTTGCTTTCCAGGATGTAGACACTATCTATTTAACACAAGACACCAGAGAACTTAACTTGCAGGACTTCAGCCATTTGGACAACAGGTGAGTGTTGCCAGAGATATTTCAGTTTTTACTCATGTTGTACACAGATGACGATCACATAGGAAGAAAGGCATTGTAGGTGCTACGTGATATATTTTTGAAAAATACAGACACCACCACCCTATCTAAGGTGGTACTGATGAGGAAAAATACTTCATGGCTACTCTGACTTTTTCTCTTCTGCATTTCTCCTTCTCCTCAGGGATCTGGTAGCTATAATAGCAGTCCTGGAGTTTAACCAGTGGTTCACCAAGCTCTCTACTAAGGATTACAAACTGGTTAGTACTCATTTAAACATCAGACTACAGTAATGCAAGCCAAACCTGAGCCCTCCAAAGAGCCAGCCTGATGAAGGTTAATATTCAGATTTTGTTGATGTTTTAAGAGCTGTATGCTTATTTCGGAGGATGTAGTCTGCTGCTGTTTAACTAAACTGCTGTTCTGAGAGAGTGTTTCTCATCCCCAAGCATATTAACAAAGGTAGATTGAATTCTGCCAGCAGGACTCGCTTCTTACATTCTCATTCTTTTAGTTTCTATATGTATTTAGCGTATGTCTTCATTGTGCTGGATAAAAGGTATGCACTGTTAGTCTTCTCCCACAGAACACTCAGATTTAATCCTTTCCCAGGTGTAAGTGGGTGCCGTTCTCCATTTCTTCGGTTGGGTAAATCTGCTTCTCACGGCTTTGCCTCACTGCTGCAGCAGTGGTGCAGTGGTTTCTGCTTTGTCTGTCCTGGTATTTGTTGAGAGAGCTTAGTGTCTACCTCCATTTGTGATATGTGTCTCAAGTGATATCAGAAAGTGGCTAATTAGGGTAAAAGACGTCGATTCACTCTGTTTTAGTATGAGTCTAAAAACTGTTCGGTGAGAGGGTTATTGTGGCTATTTGAGGAAGTTTTTTTTTTTACATATTATTTAAAAATGTGTCTACCTTATTTGAAGTGGCTGACATATTTCACTTTATGGGTAATGTCTGTCTTTTTTATATTCCATAACTAGATTTTTCATTCTCTTTAGGCAGCTTTTCCTCTACCTTTTGCTAATGGTGTAAAGGGGTGTATGTATCTGCCATACAGAATATTTGCCCCTTTGTTTCCTCCGTCTCCCCCTCCACTCTGTTGACTGAGGATCAGTCCAATGTTTTCGTGTGATAAGACTCCTAATCCAAACTAGACAAAGGGACTCAATGTCTTAGGCTGTTGCCCCCCTGCAGCACTTCATTACAAACTCTGCGTCTCGAGGCTTCGCTGAGTCTCACCAATTACCACACGCAGCTTCCTCAGTCCCAGCAATTATCTCACACCTCCGTCACAAATCATTTCTTTTGTACTGAATTTTAAAATCTAGTCCCTTATTTGCCTTGTGCAGACTTGGGCACATATGTTCACACAGGTGTATTTGCAGTCCAATGTTTGTCCCTCTATTTGGGGTTAGTGTGTGTTTATAATGAAACTTGAGGCTTTTTGAGTGAGTGCCATTCAAATGGGTGTGCTACTTGAGTGTTTTTTTTTTTCCTTTCTTTTTTTTGGCAGTGTTTGAATTGTATTCTGTGGGTTTACAACCCAGTCCCCTTTGGGTGCTTTACAGGGGGGGAAAAAGTCCTCTTTTCCAGTGTGTGCATATTTGTATAGTGATAATGAGGAAGCTGGAGAAACAAGAGCAGCAAGGATGTGATCTGGAGCATGATTATTTCTGGATCCTGCTCCAATGGAAACAATAGGAAGTCTGACAGAACAATAAGAGAGGAACAGAGTGTGAAAGAAAGTGATGACAGCGAGCAGAGCAGTGGGACAGAAACATGAAGGTCAGGGGAAAGGTCAGTGGAGAGAGTGAAAGTGAGAAATGCCAAATGAATAAGGAAGTGAGTCAGAAAGTGTCAGAAGGTGTAATCAGGTTTAAACAATTACATCAGAAAGGGGGAACTAAACATTTTCAAACTTGTGAAACTAGCCATAATGAGGCCAGCTAATACACAAAAGGTTCAGCTCAAGGTCAACACTGCCCCTCAGACCGATCGGCTTTGTGTTTGATGTTGAACCGTAGCGTTACTTTAGGAATGCCTAAGAAAAACAGTAGTTGATAAGGAAATGTAAAACATTAAATCCACAAGCCTCAGGCCTTAAACTACAGGCTAGCATCTCTGTCGTTCAGATAAGGAATATTAGTGCAGCAGACTGGATAATAACACAACCACAGGCACACATGCACGCACACAGCAGTCTATCACAGCGAGGGATTTCGCTGCTCATCCTCGGTTCAGTTAGGCTGTTTGTCTACTGGTCTGATCAAGATGCTGAGCCAAAAATGAGAAAGGAGGAGAAGAGCAGAGGGATGGCACTGATAAGAGAACTAACCCTTTGATGAAGTTACGATATCACAGTCTGCGTGTGCGTGTGCTCACATGTGTGAAAGCGTGGGATAATTTAGCAGAGTGTAGGGTCAGAGCACCACAGCATGACAAGGTTGTTATTTAATGAGTGGTAAATGGTACAATACACATGCTGACAGTGTCGCCCTGCTGTCCCCAACAGTGTTATTGTGACTGCTGTGGAAAGGACAAGACTTCTTTGTGTGCCCTCTGCCTCTGCTTTCTCCCGTGTTTTTCTCCATTTCATCCATCACTACCCTTGTATTTCTCTCTGTTTTTTTTGTATATCATGTGTCATCCCTCGCAGGCCTCCATCCTTCTTCTTCTCTTCTTTAATACTCAGTTTCGATGAGTAAACATGTGAACAACGGTCCCTTTCTTCTGAGTTTTCCTGTCACTGTCGCTTTCTCTTTCCATTATTGCTCTCTCCTTTCTCTCCTCCTCACTGTAGAGAACCATGTTGGACAAGGCAGGCACTGTTTTTGACCACACTGAGCCTGCTGGCTAACAGAAACGCTCACTTATAGCAGAAATGTCAACTACCGAGATTAATAACAACATACTGGCCAAGTAGTGCCCTGCTATCATAATGAAAACTGTTTGTGTTTGTCCGTGCAGATTATTAGAGGATATATCTGTAGCAATGCAAACTGAATATGTCTGGTGCATGGTTTCAATGTGTATGTATGACGCGGCACACAGTGAACTGGGTCAGTGAGCATCTAGGTAGGGCATGGACATTCAACTGTTGAATCTTTAATTTTGTCTAAATATGAGTGCTTTTTGTCCCTCAGCTGTGTCTCCTGTGGTGTTCAGACCACAGAAGCGAGACAACTTTCTCCCTCTAAGGTGTCCAGAGTCTGAACTCCCCAGTCTCTCCTTGTCATGCATAAGTGGTCTTTAAGTGGAAGAATTATACTGTTGGGTTTTTTGTTTTTTTGAATCCACAGAACAGCTTTAATTGGCATAAATAAGCTGCCTTCTGGAGTGAGTAGTTTGGAACCAGAACACTTGGGGAAATCAACCCAAAAGTACATTTCTTTGTTGTTCCTGTGACCTTGAATATCTCAGTTTAAGTTTTGCTGTTCCAGATAAAGCGCGTTCTAAGCCTTGGAGCTCATTCAGTTAATTATGTTTTTTTTTTAACGCTGTTGATAAAGAATGGAGAATAAATTCACTTCAGTTAATCAGTGAGAGAAGATCTACTCCATGGTGCTGAGTGAGACTCTAAATATATAGCATTATATTTCCTTTCTTTAACACTTTTACTGTAAAGTACAAACATTAAAAAAACTATAGGAAAGAATATATTATTACTGTACTGTGCAAAGGTTTTTGCAGCTCTAACTCTAGTATGACCACCTTTTATTGTCATGCTGAAAATAAAGCTTTTGCCAGTCAGAGGCTTTCCAGATGGTGTTGCAAATCTCTATGGTACTTTTGTGTTCAGAATTCCATCAATTTTGACTTTGCACACCCTGCCAAGCTATGTCACATATGTCAAGCTTTCAGCTGATAACTCTTTAGGAATCAACTTGTTGGTGCAAAAATCTCATTTCATTTCTGTCGAACTCTGTTATCTTTGGGATTTTTTGTTCATTTAACTGAAGAAATGGGAACAAATTGTGTTTTTTGTGACAGGCTGCTAGTAACAAAGTGTCCAAATTAATAACTACAATTAATGAGTGGAAAAAGAAGCCAGTGTCCAAAGAAAAACTTTGAAAGAGCTTCAGAAAGGCTGGACAGCTATTAGTCACTTTACAAATTACAACAAAGTCTGGCTCCTTGGAAGCAAAATATAAAGAAATGAGAAGTGGCTCAAGACTTGTACAGCACTGTATATCCTTTTTCTGACTTTTTTTTCTTTCTTCATACTACTAACAGAATTGTCTGATGTTGTCTTCAGTCTGCAGATGTTTGCGAGCAGATCCTTCGGGTGGTGTCTCGATCCAGTCGACTTGAAGAGTTGGTCCTGGACAATGCAGGACTCAAAACGTAAGAAAATGCAAAATAATAAATGTGCACTCAAGTGGTAGCTTGAGTGGTAGCTAGGACAGTGTTCATATGTAATCATCAGTGCCATCTCAAATTGATCTTTGAGGTCAGTTAATAAGTAGATGATGATTATTTTAATTGAAGGAACACGTTTTTAGCATAATTATGTATTTTGCAAATTTACAGTGTTGATGTTTGGTTTCACATGCAGGATGAATATGACTAAAAATGCTACCTTACATTATGGGAAGTGATTTTCCCATTCCTACTTACATTTTTAATCTCTTTGTCACAAGTTTCCCAACTATATGAAAGTCCAATATTAAATCTCTGGAGTGACCTTTTATATCGACAGGTCGGACATTACCTGCGGCAGATTTATGATTTAGTGTAATTTAATTTTATATGTGCTTGACATAATGGTAATAAAACCCATTTGTAATAATTTTATGAGTGTCAGAAAACCATTAATGTGAATGAAACCAAAGGCAATGTCATACATGGACTCAGTGTTTTCAGTTTAAAACTTATGGGAAGCCCAAGACATGCATACTGAAAACTGTAGCAACATTACAGAGGGCTTTTGATGCTAATTTGATTTTGCTTTCATCAGATCTGTGAGGGAAATGGCTCTGCATCACTTTATGCAGTTTAGTGCTGAAATTGTAGCTTTTTTTATGCTGTTTCTGTCTATTCACATCTTTAAAAAGACTAGATAGCTGTCTTAGCTATTCTAACATTTCACGTCAGTTCCTATCAGCTTTTCGTCACTGCTACTGTAAAAGCAGCATTAATGGTGCTCAAGCATTCTGATGGTCAGTGTGTGGTGCTTACATTGTTCATAGACCTATAATGAATACATCCTTTCACAACCTGCAGCGATTTTGCCCAGAAGCTTGCTGCTGCCCTGGCCCACAACCCCAGCTCAGGACTCACCACTATTAATCTTGCCAACAACCCACTGGAGGACAGAGGTATAGTTGCTCAGACCAAGTCTGATACATGTATCTCTGATCTGCTTCTTTTCCATCTCTTCTTTCTCCTCTCTAAAGGCTGCGTTTCACCTCTACTCTACAATACTATCATACATTCTCTACAGATGTTGTAATATTTTACATTAATTGCGTTTTCTCTTGAAAATAATATAACCCAAAGTAGAATTAGGAGGCAGGGCAGGTGCAGTTAGAATTGGGAAGATGTTCAGATTTGACAAACAAATCCAAAGTGAGGGAAAATGATGATGAATTAGAGCAAAAGTACAGCTTGAGTACTGCTTACAAGCCATTTAGTGTGCAATATCCATTCACGCTATACTATAAACACCACAGCCTGTCACAGCTGGAGTATGGTGATACACACAGTTTTGTTCCATTGTTATAGTGCAGTGAGTATAACATGTTAATATTTCATTAACTCTGTCCTAAGGCCTCTCAGTCTATCCGGGACACATGAATTAAAGATGCATTCCACCAAATATTCAAGCAGATGCATGTAAACATGCAACAGATGTCTGGGCCTCACCAGTCTCTGGTTTATTTGTCATCATGTAAAATTTACCACAAAAATCTCATGAATATGCCATTTGTAAACATATATGCATACGTTTATATGAAATTAAATTATTTTGCTGGCTATTAGTTATTGTGACTGATTATATACCATAGTACACCTTATAAATATAAATAAAAGGTGGCTCATTCTCAGAATCAAATGGAGAAGTAGCTAAATTATTATCTGTTCTAGTTTTAAGCAGGAGTTACTGCGATGTGATGCAACGCTTTCTTTTTCAGGCAACAAATACCAAAACGTTGGCGGACAGTCAATTCCTGTTTGGAATAAAGTTCAAACAGTAATGCTGTCCACCAGAGAGTTACAACAGCGCCATAAACTAGAATTTACAACTAGAAAATTGTTTCTCTCTCTTGCTGCAGGTGTTTCCTCCCTGGGTGCTCAGTTTGCCAAACTCCGTTTGGGGCTCAAGCATTTAAACTTTTCCAAAACCTCACTCTCACCCAAAGGTATGTGCTGTTGTTCCCGTTAGTGTTTTTGTATCTGTACAGTTTCTGAAATGTTAGAATGCACCTTGGAATATTTGCAGTTTTGTAACAAATGTAACTGATTGGTTAAGACAGACATATGATACAAATATTGTGCTGTAATCAGCTGGCTTTTCTCTTTTTGTATTAATTTACATGCTCCCCTACAGAAAGATGCAATTCATATCCTCCACTAATGTGATCACACCTACCGCTGAGATGCTAATGAGACTTAATTATCACTCGATTAACACTATGATAGAGGGAGGCATAGAAAGGGAACAAATTATAAACTGTATGAATGTTTTGATTTGCATGAATGCTGCTCTCTAAACCACTTTCCATTAGTTAGAAGAACAATGTTATTCTGGCCTTTAACAAATGTTGCCAAGAGGCTGATTACATTGAGGCTATTCTACAAAAAAAAAAACTGCAGAGGATTCCTAATTGATCTCATTATACTGTCTAGATTAAATGTTTTTGTCAGCAATTTCTTGGTTGTCATCCAAAATAAACTCTTCAGCTCCATGCACTATCTATAGGGACTCACTGTAAAGATACATTTTTCAGGCAATCAATAAAAAGCTATCATATTCCACTGTGCCAGGTTAGTAAGGCTGCTTAAACTGAGCCCTGCTTTGCTCGCTAAAGGCTCAGTCCATACTTTGTGCCTCCATGCCAAGAGCAAAAGCTGAGGATTGGGGACATTTTCTTCTATTTTTTTTTCCTTTTTTTTTTTTTTTTAAACAGCTTTGTTGTAGCATATAATTCAACAATTTGGTCATTTGATGTTTTAAATTTCCTGTTACTCTCATTTGTCCTTAATCGCATTCTTTTTCATCTCTTCATCAAAGCAGTTATTCAGCAGTCACGCCTTGATTTACAGGCTGACACAGTCAGTCAGGACTTCATAGTATAAAAGTGTCACAGTATCATGACAGCCATGCAATGTGATGTGACACAGGTCAGTCGCTGTGTGCACAGCATGTCAGTAACAAGCTTTGGAAATGCACGCATGTATAGACCTGCACGCAACATGCATTTTAAATCTCTTTCAAATGCTAACAGGTTGCATAAAGATTTGCTTTCATGGACCTGTTTCAAGGCTGAACATAGATATTTATTAAGTCAGCAAAATTGTCTTTACTTTGGTTTTTTTATATCTTTTTATTGGCATTATGCATTACATTTTCAGAACTGTGAGAAGGCCTATCCTTTTCACTTTCCATGCACTCACTCTACATTCTGAACGCGTTCTTTCCTGTCTTCTCCCACTACTCATTTCCTGCCATTTCCTTCAATATACTGTCAAAACATCAAGTGGAGATTTGAGGGCTGCGATAACGCTGACAGTGCTTGTTTTTGTGTGCGTGTGTGTGTTTGTGTTATAGGGGTGAATAGCCTTTGCCAGTCACTGAGTGCCAACCCATCCATCCCCAGCAGCCTAGTCCATCTGGACCTCTCAGGGAACGTGCTCCGAGGAGACGACATGCAGGTACGTTCCTTGTGTCTGTCCTGTGTAAACCATATACTATCTTACATACCATGTCTCTCTGTAGGAAAGCATGATTTCTGGATTTCTGAAGTGCAGAGTGCAGATGCAATGATTAAAAAACTGCTAGCTTTGCTGCCACACTACAGTGACAGACATCATTGTAGCTCAAGCCTCATTTACCTGGAGCTAAAGACCTATTGGCAGCTATGTGCGTATTTTCCAACTGGATGTGAGTGGTTCCTGGAGGTTGCTGACAGTTGGTCTGAAATTGATTGCTAAAGCTAAAGTCGCAGAGGTCTGTAAGTCAGTGACCCGTGGTACCCATCAGTCACTCTGTAAAAGCGTGTATTCCCCAACCGATTAGCGAGAGGTTGCTGGATGTTGCTTGCAGTCACTAGCAGGGTGCCGTGGTCACCACTAGTTTGTATCCCTGTCCCAACTTATCTGCAAACATTTACAAACTGCTCTCCAAGCTGTGATGAAACGATGATCATGAGACTGGAAAAGAAATGTTCAAAGTTAAAGTTGTGCACTTTAAAGTTTGGTGTTTGCAGCAACACATCTGAAGGTGAACATAATCCGTTTCCAAATTGCACAGCAGTTTGTCAAGTTTCACAACAGCTCAGACAGTAAATGATGAGTGTTTGCAGACAATTTGACGTCTTCCATTAAAATCATGGGTGACCAACCAAAGCAATCATTGTGAGGTTTTTGGTGCAGCATTCTTGACTGATTTCACCTTGCAACAGCCAGCAACCTCTTTCCAACTGGTCAGGAAATGCACACTTTTCCCCAGCAACCAATGGTTACCACGGGGTTACTGAGTAGTCTCTAGTCTCTAATTCAACCAAAATTTTCCTTTTCAGGCACAATCAGCTGAATTTGTAAACATGTAAAGACAAAAAAAATCATGTTTTTTTTCTTATGCTGAATCAGTCAGGAAATTAAGGTGTAAGACCCATGTGATTGTTCATGTTTATTAACATGTTACGTTGCAGTGTTATAACAGTTATCGTTGTTTTGGTCACTCATTGTTATGCTTAGTTTATGATGTGATCTCAAGTGTTTTCAGGCCTGAGTGTGGTATCGATGTTGGCTAGTGATGGTCCACCATGACTGAGACTATGGCAGTTAGTGACCTCTGGTCACTGTGTGGGTTTCAGTGCTAGTAAAGCTGGGGTATAGCAGTGCACAGAACAAAGTAATGGCAAATAGAAACTGATTGCTGTCTCACGACTTTCTTCCTTGTGAGCTTGCCATATTGGGGTCAGAAGTGGGATTGAAGCCTAGCCTGAAAAATGGAGAGAGAGAGAGATCCATGTTCAGGAATGAGGCATAGAGCAGAACATTCGGCATCTGGAAAACCTAGCACTGAAGGGTGGGCGAGTCATGCAAGTTTTCCAACCCACCCTGATGGCTCCAGTGCACTGCGGCCCATCACTTAGTGGTAGGGAGGACAAGTGAAACTCTGCTTCATGCCACAGATGCTGCTTTGATGCCTCATAGTGCATCTTCTTGTACCAACGAGCTACCTCCATTGGCCCCCCGTGCTCAACATCACAACAATATGGTTACACATCACTTCACTTCCCAACATTTAACATCATATGATTTTCTTGAATTCTTTTAACTGCGATAAAAATTGAGTGGAAATCTGATTCATGACAGCTCTGCATCCACCAACAGACAAGATAGATATGGTGACATATTTACTCTGTTGCATCACTGGGCTGTTCTTATGCTTTTATTTTTCAGCACTTCTACCACTTCCTTGGTCAGCCCAACAGCCTGGCAACCCTCGACCTCTCCAACACTGACTGCTTACTGGACCAGGTGAGTCAGTCAAAATGAAACTGAAAGAAGGAGTCCAGTCTGCGACTTAACTAAACTGACCACACAAAATTACTTTTCACAAACAAGCAGAATTTTATTGTTGAACCACTCTGTGAAATACTTGCCATTAATGCATGTGTTGCAGGCAGTGCAATCCAATTTTGTGCACCCACTCAGTCTGTGTTGCTGTTGCATACTGTAATACTGTATGTGAAGTATTGATGTAGGTCTAAGAGCCAAACACAGCTCATTGATTAGTTTGAGGTGTAGCCAGCTGTCATCCAGTCAAAGACATTATTGATTCCCTTGCAAGTCCTATTTTTTTTTCTCTCTCATGTACCAACAAATCTAAATACATTTACACATTTGTAAACACGCAGAGTTTGAAGTTGCAATGAAAGAAGGTATTGCAGCTGATTGATCTTTTAAGACCTTTTTTTAAAGCTGAACATTTTTATCATGATAAAAATAATAGTAAATGGACTGGTACTTATGTAGCTCCTTTCTACTTAATATGAGCACTCAAAGCACTTTCTACTACAAGTCTCATTCACCTAATCACACACACATTCATACAGCGCTTTCATCTATACCTATGCAGTCTAACATTCACATGCACACACTCACACTCTGATGGCTACAGGATTCAGTATCTTGCCCAAGGATACTTCAACACACAGACCAGAGGAGCTGGGGATTGATCCACCAACTTTCTGATTGGTAGTCCATCGGCTGTACCACCACCAGTACTTCAGACACTTCAAATGTTATGGTGATAAACTGTGTGTGTTCCAGGTTTGCTCAGCTCTCCTGCGCGGCTCAGTCGAACACCTCTCTGTTCTCAACGTGTCAAAGAGCATCTTCCCTCACAGGTACCTTTATTTAAAAGAAACAAACAAAAAGTCGAAAATCTGGATTTTACTAATACTGATCTGATGAGGAGGAAGTAAATTCAAATGTTGTACTTTATTCTGTACTATTCTTATTCCTAGATGGTCTGTCAATCAAGAGTACGTTTAGATAATTTTACAAATACATTTGAAGTACTGCACATGCTTCAATCCCCTGTGTGGATATGCACTTCAGAAAATGAATGGATGGAATAAATGATCTTTTTTTAATTCTAAAGCAAATTAAGCATCACTCTCAAATTGTTTACAGTTGTATATTCATTTTCACCGAGTTTGCAGTTTTTTTTGGAAATGCCATTTGAAGTTGGTGGCATGTGTAGTTTTTCACAACTGCATCTTTCTTTTTTGACTAAATAAGGAATCCATGATTAGCTGCATCCCGAACTTGCTTGGATAGAAAATAGGTGTAATTCTCCTGTATATTGTCATCCATGCTGTAAAAGATGGGCTTTGAGCTAATAGTCTTTTGTTGTTTAAAAGCTATGCTCTTAAGCCTTATGTTTGATTGTCTTTTCTATCTTTATGTACAGGAGGATTGGCTGAATCAGTGTTTCTGTTTTTAAGGGGTCCTTATGATGGTGTGTGACACCTGCTGGTAGTCAAGTGTCATCACATTCTTGTGACTTAAAATTCTGTGAATTTGTGCGTGGCTGTGTTGGTGTTGAGATTTTTGTGTGTAACAGATGGGGTAAGGGGTAGGGCATTTTTCCCCAGTCTCATGTCTCAAAGGAGGTGAGGACATCATCAGAAGAACAGGCGGAGGGGAGTGTGGGTGGGTGAGCAGAGTAAAGGTGAAAAAAGGAGGAGGAGCACTGTGAGGAGAAAAATAGAGGCTAGTGAAGAGTGAGGAAATGCTGAGCAACTAAGCACTTAAGAGTCACAGCATATCTGTGGCTTTTCTTTTTCAAAATCCTGTGTGTATTGCTTGATTGGTAGAGCTACAGTTCTTTATCTTAAGCAGCAGATAAAGTGGGTCATAGCGCATGGCAAGAGTAGTAAAATCTTAATGTTGTCATGAATGTCTGCTGCATTATTGATCCTTTTGATGCTATCACAAAAAAAGAGCTTGTAAAGTTGGTGAAATTGTATTCCGTGTTATCTCTGTATAGTGTCATTATTTCATTCTTGTTCTCTTTACATTTCAATAGGAAAGGCAAAGAGGTGCCTCCCTCCTTTAAGCACTTCTTCAGCAGTGCCACATCTCTCACTTCCATCAACGTGTCAGGAACCAAGCTGGCCCCAGAGGCTCTCAAGTGAGACAACGATTCATTCACTTTTAATGTGTCTGAGGGCCTCCTTCCAAATTCCCAGTGCCCATTTTGATCCTCAGCTTTTTAGTACAGAGAGCACCATTTAAATGCACCTTGTCCTGTCAGCCTATATCACAGTGGGGAGCTGCTCTGTTCACATAAATTGGGAGTTAAATGTTTTTACTGAAAGTGGTATTACTTTAGTTTGACTTGAGACAAACTGGAAAAAAAATATCATTTGCATGGAGACCTTCTGATCTGTCTAATTCTATCTCTCATTCTTCATGGTTTGAATCATAGATATATATATTTAACTGCATATACTGTCGTTACTGTAGAGCCCTCCTACTTGGTTTGGCCAGCAACCCAAATGTGAAGGATGTCTCCCTAGACCTCAGCTGCTGTGAGGTAAGGCACACAAAGGCACAGTGCATAAGCTTTATCAAAATCTTTCCACTTTTGCTTTGCAGTGTGTGCAAGGCAAGCAGGGATTTGGGAGCTTTAATGACAAATGTTCAAAAATAATATGATAATATTATTAACAGTTATTTACTAACAAATGGGGCAAGTTAAGGGACTTAACTTTGTTCTTCCTGTTTGTTTTATTTGCAGTAGTAGTATTCCTCTAAGTGCCCTTGTAAGCTAAAGTTTGAGTGTGCTTTTTAATAGTTTGAAGATAATACTCATCCAATGCAATCAGCTTTTTAGGATCCACTCCAAAACCATTTGACAGGCCAGTGATGGTGCTAAGAGGCTGCATAATGGAATACTTGGCAGACAGCAGGGAGGGATAAAAGGTGGAGAGATGAACAGTGAGAAGGGAGGGTGAAGTTTGGAGGGGGGGGGGTCAGTTTCCCTCTCTAATTGTTTCACCATAACTCTCACCCACACAGAACAGCTCCCCGCCTTCACCTCCCTCTGCTCAAAAAAGAGGAGAGGGCTGGTTGCAGATTTATCCTGATTGCTAAAGAGAACGCGTGAATACAAATTGCCCAGGAAATCCAAGTCCAGATTCCCACCGAAAGCTTCCCAAACCAAAGCTTTGGGGGAAATGACGCAATCCCTCCCTTTTCGATGCCTTAATGAACCGTTTGGTGGAGGCGGACAGAATCTGTTGTCTGAGTGGGCTCGCAGCATGCAAAATGAGGGCTCCCTGCTGAGAGTGTTGCATGTGCAAATGCACGTCTTTGATGAATGAGTGTGCGGCCAGAAGTATGATCATTAAGCATCTGTGTGTGTTGTTGTTGGTAATTGCTGGCTTGCTTTTGACATGCTGTTCTCTCCCTTTAATGCTTCTGTAAGCTTGGCCATTGTGTAAGTACCAACATGTTCACTCTTAATAATTAACATGTCATTCTTCCATATTTTATGTGCATGTATTTTTTTTTTCTGACTTTATTTTCCTGCTGATCTTATTCTTAGTGGAGTGCATTTTTTTCCCTCAACATTTTGCATGAAATTAAAAGCTACAGTTGCTCTGAATGACTTGTCATTTCTCCCATTGTACTGTTAATCATTCACAGTTGCATATACTTCTAAACTGAAAGTGTGCTAATTTAAATAATCTTATGCAGATGTTTTGCATTAAATGGTATTTCAAGATGTGCACAGAGGTTTAAATTTTGAACGTTTTCTTGAGTATATTGTTGAATTTGTACAAAGGGTGCAAGCCTTTGTGGAAGCACTGTGGCCTTTTCTGTTCAGGATTTGTTTGTGAAATGTCTCATTTAAGCAGAAGCTCAGCAGTAAAATTAATGTATTAACATGGTTTTTATTTTCCTGTCCTTTCAGCTGCGGTCTGGAGGTTCTCAGATCCTTGAAGGTTGTATCGCTGAGATCCCCAATATCTCCAGCCTGGATATTTCTGATAATGGTGAGATGGCAGTGAATCGTGCATATTGTAATCTATATTTACTAAGCTAAAAGCCAGAAAAAAGCTACAATCATTTATTTATTTTTTTCAGGATTAGACTCAGACCTGTCCACTTTGCTTATTTGGTTAGCCAAGAACCGGTCTATCAGACACCTCTCTCTGGGCAAGAACTTCAACAACATCAAATCCAAGTAAGAATGAAGCGGAGGAGGAGGAGATGGTGTTGAACTGGTGTGCACAGCTTGTAGCTGGGGATGATCAGAGGGGGAGGCCGGGATTGAGTTTTGCTGTATGAATTGGTTTGGTTTAAGACTAAAACATTAGCAGCAAATCAACCCAAAGAATTTAGGCAAGGGTTGACTTTAATAGCTCCAGCACTAATCCTTGAAGCGTGACTTTTCCTCCTGCCGACTGCTTTTGTCTAGTGCGTATTAGTATGCTGCTGCCAAAAGTACTGCTGTTTTAAAAGCATAAAGAGGGGAAACATTATTAGTACTGTAAACACTGGCTTATTGATGGGTAAATTAAAAAAAAAAAAAAAAATACATATATATATATATATATATATATATATATATATATATATATATATATGCATCTCAATTATGTAGGGTATGTTTGTCTTAAATTATGTATAGAATAAGTATTCAAAATAAAAAGATTTCAAGCTAAAACATTAGCAACAAATTAACCGAAAGAATTTAGGCAAAGGTTGACTTTAATAGCTCCAGTACTAATCATTGAAGTCTGACTTTCCCACCTGCCGACTGCTTTTGTCCACTGCTGTGGCGATAAACGGCCAGATGCATAAGGGTGTTTTACACAAGTTGTCACTAGTCTGAAAATAATCATTTTTGAAACAAAGAAAAGAATGACACTCATATCTTTCATCGTGTTTGTATATTTTTTTTGTCCTCCTACTTAGAAATCTCGCTCCAGTGTTGGACAGCCTGGTTCACATGATTCAGGAGGAGGAGTCGGTGAGTTTTTCATGTTCCTTCTCTGTGCGGTTCTGTGAGGAACAGCAGTCAAGTAATAATAGAGACATTTTTCATATAGATATCTCAGGAAGCACACCAAGTAACTGAATCTCCACCAGCTGCTCTACAGCTGACCTCTGACCTCACCAGGGGAGGATTGTGTTGATAGTTTCCCAGCACTGATTAACCAAAACACAGTTCAGCTGTGTTTTTAAGTGCAAAAAACCATGCGTGCATGGCATGTACCACCAACAGATAGAAGACGTGGCTGATATTGAAAAATCCTACCAATGGCTGGACAAAGCTGGACTAAAGGATAGCACAGAGGCACTAATCATGGCAGCACAGGAACAAGCTCTAAGCACAAGATTGATAGAGGCTGGGGTCTACCACACCAGGCAAGAGCCCAGGTGCAGGCTGTGAAGAGATGCCCCTGAGACAATACAGCACATAACAGCAGGGTGCAAGATGCTAGCAGGCAGGCCATACATGGAACACAATAACCAAGTGGCTGGCATAGTAAACAGGAACATCTGTGCAGAGTATGGCTTGGAGGTCAAAATGGGATACACCCCCCCAAGGGTAGTTGAGAATGATCGGGCTAAGATCCTGTGGGACTTCCAGATACAGTCGGACAAATTGGTGACGGATAACCAACAGGACATCGTAGTGGTGGACAAGCAGAGGAGGAAGGCTGTAGTGATAGATGTAGCAATACCAAGCAAGAAGAAGGAACACCAGAAGCTCGAGAAATACCAAGTGCTGATAGAAGGGTTAGAGAAGATGTGGAAGGTGAAGGTAACAGTGGTCCCCGTGGTAATCAGAACACTTGGGACCCCCAATCTGGGAGAGTGGCTGGGAACAGCTAAGATACTGTGCAGGACCCTCAAGCTCCCAGGCCTCTGGTAGATATATATATATATATATATATATATATATATATATATATAATATATATATATATATATATATATATATATATATATATATATATATATAGAGAGAGAGAGAGAGAGAGAGAGAGATATATAGAGATATAGATATATAGAGATATAGATATAGATATATATATATAATATATATATAATATATATAATATAGTATTATGACCAGAAAAATGGGGGAATAGATAGTATCTATCTGCAATTTTCTTTCCTCAGTTTCAAAATGCTGAAATAGAAAAAAATTAGAAAAGTAGAAAATCTCACAAAAATATTTCCACTATTAAGGATGCATTGCAGAGCTTTTCTGTTTCATTATTAAACACAGTTTATCAATCTGGTGATGAACTATTACTATGAAATCACTGTTTGCATGCAATCTCCTATTTTTTTTTTTTTTGTGTGTGTGTATGTGTGTGTGTTTGTGTTTCTTAAAGCATAGAGCAGTATGCTACTAGCAATTACTTTTGTAAGCACAGCACACTGATGGTGTCATTATATACTCCCCTTTACCTATAGTTATTGGTTTCTTCTTTACAGACATGAAGCCAGAATTATCTGCTGTGGCTACTGCTGAATAAACTTCCCAATTTCTATTTTTGTGTTTATTAACTGTTTTCACTGAAAGAGGAGCACATGTAGGCTGCAATTAATTCTCCATGCTTCCTCAGAGAAGCTTTAATCAAGTAATCTTCTGCCTGAATAACCACGTTGACACTGGCTTTTTCACACGGTCATCATCACACGTACTTCAATTTATAGTCATTAACCCTAAATTTATCTCATGAATAGGCTTTCCAAGTTTTATTAAAAGGAAATGCTTAATGTCAGAACGCATTCTTTGTTGTGGTGCCCCGGTTCGCTTCATGAGTGCATTAACTGTGGGTTGGCTCTTCTGTCTTCTTTGCTTCTGTCTCTGTTTAGTGCTGTCTACATATAGAACTTGCTCTTGTGGAGATTCTACACAGGAAAGTGTGAGGCATTGTAATTTCATTGCCAAGATCAGTTATTAAAAGAAATAATAAAACCCTTCTCATCCAACAATAAATCTCTTTTGTATTTGTGTTGTAGCTCTTGGACTGTACGGTTTTCAGGGGTGTCAAAATAAATTAAACACTACTCGAGGGCAGCACATGAATAGCCTGGCTACTGTCCTGTATTACTAATAGTCTGCCACACTATGAATTATGAATATATTTCTCCTTTTATGCTCATAATATACAGTATCCCCACTTTAATCACCTTTTCCCTCTTTTGTCCTCCCATCCACATCTACCTTTTGTCCCTCTTAAATCGTCTCCTCCCCAGCCCCTCACTTCTTTGTCTCTAGCAGATTCCAGACTCAAGAGTGATCTGACCATCGTCCTCAATGCTTTGGGCAGCAACTCCTCACTCACAAGGCTCGACATCAGTGGGAACGCCATGGGTGACATGGGTGCCAAAATGCTGGCCAAGGCTCTACAGATCAACTCCAAACTCAGGTAAGCACACTGTGTGTGCAGAGGTCAAAGATTGTGTCACATGTTTGTCACGTGTTAAAACAGCTTGTTTCAAACAACTGAGGGGCTTCCAGGAGTTCCAGTAAAAATTAGTTAGAACTGTGATTCATGCAAAGCAACTCTAGTAGCATCTAATAATAAAGATATAGAGCTGGGAGTAAACCCTGTTAGTAAACCCTTCTAATTACTGCACTATAAATAAATGATAAATGAACATTCAAAACAATATACTACTGTATATTGTTTTGTCACACCATCCATTCTTGTCACTTGATCTTGTCGCCAAGCATTCACACTCACATTCACACCTGTGGGCAATTTAGAATCACCAGTTAACCTAACCCCACTAATTGCATGTCTTTGGACTGTGGGAGGAAACGAGAGTACCCAGAGAAAACCAGTTTTGTTACTGGGTGGTTTAATGCTCATTCCCCTGTTGTTTGAATTTACACTAGTGTTGTCCCCCCACCCCACCCTTACGGGTTATCAGAAAGATATCAATGAAAATCTTGTAAATCATCCTTGTGAATTAATGGCTTCCTGCATCATACTCTCTGCTTACAGGACTGTGATCTGGGATAAGAACAACACCAGCCCTCAGGGTCTACAGGATGTAGCAGCCGCTCTGGAAAAGTAAGCAGTGCTGTCCATGCGTGTATATATGAGCGTGTGTTTAGTGTTGTCTTCCTGTTTTTTTTTTTTTAACAGTGTACATGTATTTGTGTATAATGTGAAAATTCCTACTGGAATGGCTGTGTGGTTAGGTTTTGCAGCCCAGATGTGTTTTTGCTTTGTGCTGAGCAGGAGGAAACTGTGGGGTTTGTTTAGACAGGAAGGAAAGATAAGAGGAAGGAAGGTACAGAGAGGAGAGAGTGACAACACGGGGAATACTACAGAGACACAGTGGCATGAAAATATGCTGAGGAAAGGGAAGGGACAGAGCGTGATTAAGACACAAAAAGTACAAGTCAAAGCTAGACAAATCAGATTTTGTCTACTGTGCCTTCTGTATGTGGATGTTCTGTAGTGTGTGTGTGTGTCTGTGTGTGTGTGTGTGTGTGTGTGTGTGTGTGTGTGTGTGTGTGTGTGTGTGTGTGTGAGGTGCGATATGTGCATCCAACTAAATTTGCTTCTGGGATACGTCTGTACAGCCACCTCTTTCCTCTCTCTCATCTCCTTTCTGTTTGTCATATTCTCCCAGCAGCACAGCTCTCCTTTTCCCCTCTGAGTCTCTGTGTTGTATTATTGAAAAAACAATTTCTTGCTCCTGATCTCCTTTCTGTTCAGCAGTGCAACATTGTATGCCTTTGTTCCCTTTGCTCAATTTCCCCAATTTCCCCATGCATTCTTTAAAGTTCTTTTTTTCAGATGTTCAATACTGCAAAATAATAGACAGTTGGCGTATACAAGGTCTCCCATAATCCAGCATATAAAAGTTATCGATGGCTCTTTGTGGTTTGCAGGAACAAGACTCGGCCATGCTGACAGCACATCTGCCTTGTCGAGACATGAGGCATGAGAGCACGCAGATAAAGATTCAGTGGGATCTGAGTTGGCACCATATCTGAATAACAATCATTCATTTTGTCTTTGAGGTTAAAAGAAAACACTCGGATGCCTTTCCTTTACCTTTATATCGCAACAGGTTTATGTCTCTGCCTTTTTGTCTCTCTGTTTCTGCCTTCCGTTCTACTGTTTTTTTTGGGGTTTTTTTTTTTGGTGCATTCCTTCATCTCTCTCATCTTACTGTGAATGCAAATAATGTGATTCTGACTTGGAGATCAGTGACCTACTCAGGAGTGCCAGTTCAGTCCAAGAATGTTTCATTTCTGTACTACATTGCCTTTTCATACTGTGTCTTTAAATGCATCACTTTGGTTCTTCTTCATTTTTTTCTTCTTCTGTTTTTGTATCCATTAGGAACTTCACCATTCGTTTCATGCCCCTCCCCATCATCGATGCCTCCCAGGCTCTAAAGGCAAGCCCTGAGAAAACCGAGGATGCCTTACTCAAGGTACATGAAGAACTCCTGCTGGTACCTGTCTTACAATACGAATGCAGGACTTTTAGTGAACTGATAGTGATTTGAATTATAATCATATAATCTTTAGTTTCATGATCACATCAGCTTTGTTTTTCCTCCACAGATTGAGACTTATTTGTACAGGAACCACGAGACCAGAAAATATCTACAGGAACAGGCTTATCGGCTACAGCAGGGCATCGTAACCACAACCACACAGCAGGTGTGTAAGCAAAGAGAGACAGCAATTATTGTTGACTTCATATTCACTGGAAGTTGTTTTATTTTGGGCCAAAATGAATGAATACACTCGATATAACTGTACAAAAGAAATGAACTGGTGAAATTGTGTCATCTCTAAAACCTTTTCTAGAAGACTTGAAAGCTTCATTCTGTTGCACTCACATTTACAGTACCAGTCAAAGGTTTGGACACACTCTGGTACCGTTCATGTCACATGACATACATAAATAACCGTGGCTTGTTGTTTTTTTTTTTTTTTTTTTTCCCAGATGATTGATAGGATTTGTGTTAAGGTGCAGGACCACCTGAATTCTCTGAGGAACTCAGAGACAGATGCCATTTTGGAGGATGTCAGGTCAGCGGAGAGCCTCATCAAAGATGCCAGGAATTCTAAAACGGTGAGGACAGATGCATCATCAAGGAAGGAGATTTCATTTCACAGCTGGACGGATTAAGGGTCAAGGATATCTTTATTATCCCCAGGGGGCAATTTGTTGTACACTCAGCAGAAATCACACAACCATGAAGCAAAATCCAGTAAATAAGCAATAAATATACAAAAAAAAAAGAGCATTAAGCTGCATAAACATTAAAAACAGAGCGAGTTATTCACACGACCAATGGCAGCTGGACCAAATGAGTTCTAGGGTCAATAGTGTATCACAAAAGTGAGTACACCCCTCACATGTCTGGATATATTTAAATATATCTTTTCATGGGACAACACTGACAAAATGACACTTTGACACAATGGAAAGTAGTCTGTGTGCAGCTTATATAACAGTCTTTATGTAGAGCAACAATTCATCTTTTAAGATCCGCAGAGAGTTCTTTGCCATGAGGTGCCATGTTGGAACTTTCAGTGACCAGTATGAGAGAGTGTGAGAGCTGTACTACAAAACTGAACACACCTGCTCCCTGTGCACACTAGAGGCCTAGTAACACTAACGAGTCACTTGACATTTTGTAGGGGAAATGACAAGCAGTGCTCAATTTGGACATTTACGGGTGTAGTCTCTTAGGGGTGTACTCACTTTTGTTGCCGCTGGTTTAGACATTAATGGCTGTATATTGAGTTATTTTGAGGGAAGAATACATTTACACTGTTATATAAGCTGCACACAGACTACTTTTCATTGTGTCAAAGTGTCATTTTGTCAGTGTTGTCCCATAAAAAGATATACTTAAATATCTGCAGAAATGTGAGGGGTGTACTCACTTTTGTGATACGCTGTATTTATCCCACTCACACAGTATCTGCAGCCAGACGGAAGCAACTTAAACTCCGGGCCCTTGTACAGGTTGAGGAAGGTCATTCAGGGTTGCACCTGCAATTTTGCTGCACACTGTAACTATACCTTGAAGTCTCATTTTTTTTTTTTTTTTTTTAAGGTTCGGTGACCCATACCAGTTGACAAAAGATGATGTAAAAACAGAAGAAAACATTCTCATAAAATTGCTGTTGATGTGAAAACTAGAGTTTGTGCTAAAAGTACGGTGGCTGTGATCTTTTCTACAGACTACATCCTCCTGAAGCTCAAAACTCAGCTTATTATCAATTACAGTGCCCAAGTACCAACTCGAGAAGATCAGCAGCCCCACACGTTCATCACCACAGGAGAGATGGTTGTAGGACTCTTCCTAAAATCCACAACCATCTCCTTAGTTTGTGATATGTTCAGGAAGGACAACTCGCACCAGTCTGTGAAATCCCCCAGTGCAGGACCAATGATCAGGGTCACTACTCAGAAGAGACACAATGACTGTGTCGTCTGCAAATGTAAGAACATTGGCTTTGGCAACTGATCAGAGCACAAAGAAAAGCGGTGGAAGAACGCCCCCGTGTGGCGATCCAGTGGAGGGAAAAATTAATGTTTGCTAAAACACCATTAACCTTTACACACTGTGACCAGAGGAGCAATAAAGGTGAATAAAGCTGCTGCCAAAAGTACTGCTGTTTTAAGTGCACAAAGGCATAAAGAGGGGACACATTATTAGTACTGTAAACACTGGATTATTGATGGGTAAATACGTTACAGGTTGTACCAGAAGATCTGTTATGTTTTCTTTCAGTGCACAAAAGTCCAGAACATGGTGAAGCCTGCCTGAAACTTTAAAATATATTGAGCTTGTTTTTTTTTTTTTTAGTTTTAGTTCTTTTTTTGTGTGTGTAATAAATTTGAATTTTCTTCCTACATTTGGTGCACAGCATCATAGAAATTGTACAGTTTCATGTATTTTTTTTCTGTAAATCTTTTTTATGTTGGGTATGTTTGTTATAAATGATGTATAAAAGAATTGTTCAAAGTAAACCCACATTTTGAATTTCACCAAGTATCCTGTATCATTTTTCAATGGCTAGATCCCTGCTTTCATAGACCTACATGCATCAGGAAACTTGGTTCCTCTGTGTTAATATGTTGGCTGCACTGACACAATAGTAAACTCTAGTTTACTCTCAGCAAATGTGGTTTATTTTATTCTATCTCGTGCTGTATGTTCAGTTTTGTTTTAGATCATTATATTGAATGTAGTGATACAGTGTAGATATCTAGTTGATGATGTTACTATTATGGGGATACTGAGAAGGTTATTTTTGATCATTTAGAGAAGAAATGGACTTAGCCACATTGAAATGCTTTTGTTTATCTTCTCCTTGTGTGTAACTGTTTCCTCGCCTTCCTTTCTGTGTTTTCAGCTGCTTCCCAACCTCTACCACCTTGGGTCAGCATCCAGAGAGGAGGTGAACAGTTCTTCAGTAGGTCCCATTCAGGAGAAACTGGAGTCTATGGCTGGGGAGGTGACCGCTGTCATGGACCAACAGCTCCAGGTTGGGTTATAGATTAATAAAGTTTTATGATTTTGACAAACAGTACAACTGAAACTTGGAGATGACATATAGCTAGTTGCAATAAAAAACGAAACAAAGTGTCACATTTTATTTGATTTGTGAGATCTCTGAGAATCTGTGAGTGCCTACATAAAAATGTGTCCATACTAAAATAATTTAAAAAATCAATTTTATGTCATCAAAATCAGTGTAGGACACACTGACTCACATTTGTGAAAATCCATTTTAGGTATAGGCCCATGAGATCAATATGTCAGACACATCCTTTTCCTTCCTGCTGTCTCTTCAGACGCTGTTGGAGTCCATGATGGATGCAGCAGAGTCTCTGTGTCCTCATGTGTTGAAGAGGAGTAATCTTCGAGCAGAGCTGATGAAGGCCAGTTCAGCCAGGATGATCGTACCTAAAAGCTTTGTCAGCAAAACCCTCCTGGAGCAGTCCGGGGTGGATATTATCAACAAGATCAGGTGTGTTTGAGGGCTACATAGTTGTGCCAGAAGGTTACATTTAAGTCTGTTGTGTAATTGAATACCTCACAGCTCCTCTCGCACTCTTTGTTTGCCCTCTCTCTGTGGCAGTGAGGTGAAACTAAGTCTAGCGTCTTTTCTGTCCGATCGCATTGTTGATGAGATTTTGGAGGCTCTTTCCTCGTCACAACACGTACTGGTAAGATCAGAATCGACAGAGTTATATTCATTGATTAACAATGGCTATAAGTGACAACCAGGAAGGCCAAATCAACATTTATCAGGAAAAGTAAATGTTGATGTGAATGTATTCAGTATGCCCCCCCCCCCCCCCCCCCCCCCCTTATTAACCCTGTTAACTCCTCACACCTTCTGCTTGCTTGCCTTCTTCTTTTCGCCATCACATCATTTTTCTTCTCACCGGTCATCTCAGGCTGACCATCTGGTACGTCGAGGTCGCCCCTTGGTGCAGCAGGAGTCGGTGGATCTGGATGTGCCGGAGGAGAAGATTCCGAAACGGGCATCGACTGAGATGCTGGAGGCTGAGAGGCTTGAGGATTTGGAGACATGTATGGTAGGTTATGGCGGGCGTAAGTGGAGCTGTATTTGATCAGAATCCACGAGCCCTTTTAATATTTCATAAACTAGGCCTCTCGTTCAGTTATTTGTAGCTCACAAATACACATAATTCCACCTGCCTTAAAATTTAGTCTCTACTTAACAAAGTAGCTCCTGACAACTTCACATTTCCCATCATCAATTCTGACTTACTGGGAGACTTTAACTTGAATGTTTCCCAAAATGCTCAAAGACTGAGCACCACTGGCTGTTATTGACTTATTTGTAATGCAGGTGAGTAAATGGTGTAGAATGGCTACAAAACTAGGAAACAACTCACCCATGACGGAGTGTAATGCGCGTTATTTCTCCCTTCCCAGATAGACAGAACACAAGCAAGTGAAAAGAGTCTTTTATAGGTCTTGAGATGAGAGATGGTGCACTTCACTTTGATCTATTTAGCCGTCTGATTTCCTGTTTAGGAAGCTCTGTTGGCAAAACAAAGACGATCACTGTAATCATGTGGCGGAAAAGTGTTGGTACAGCCTGCAGTAGAAAAAAGCAGCATGTCTTCCTCTGGTCTCTTATGAGTTATCCCCACCGTTCTGGTTTTTTTTTTGTGTGTTTTTTTTAATCTTCCATACCCCCCCGCGCCTCCCTCTCCTTCCTCCTCTTCCTCTGCTGTTCTTCATTAGGCCTTACTCTGTGTTGTCTTCCTTTCTCTTCAATCTTTTCCTCTTTTCCTTCTTCTCTTTTCCTCCTTTGCTCCATGGAGATTCTGTGCTGCACCAGTGTAAGTAATAGTGGACTTGCCTGGCTGTCTCCTCCTTTCTGTCCACTTTTCTTTGCTCTCACTGAACTTTCCCTTTAACCTCACTCTTCACTGTGCATGCCTGCTATACAGTCCTCGCTAGGCACATAGTGTATTTTTTTTATTAAAAATAAGCAGTAGAGTGGCCCTTATCCTGCCACTCTGTTTAAGGATAAAAAAATAAAGACAACATTCAGTGGTGTGACTTTAACCCTTTTAACCTTCCAGAGAGTGGCAAAGCATCCAGCTAATATTTTAGTTTGTTACCTAAGATTTTGAGCTGCAAGCTGAAGAAAACCTTTTTTTTTTTTTTCATTAAAATATGTTATAAATTAAATGTACCTTTTGCTATTGAAGTTCTGATATTGTTTTGTGGCACTGAGATCTGAGGGCTCAGTAACTAAAAACAGACTCCAGAGCAGTTTTCCCCCCAAGGTGCTACATGAGAAGCTGGGGCTATTGTGGTGGACCCGCACCAATAAGCTGAACTTAATTCTGCTCAATATAATTTTTTTTCTCATTATAAGTTCATAGGTGTGGCCCTCCACAACAGTCCCAGTTTCTCATGTGGCCCCTCGGGAAAATAAATTGGCCAGCCCAGCTCCAGAGGGTTAACCACGGGAAGTTATGATGTCTGTTATTGAGCTGCTTGGCACCTTAGCACAAACTTCAGGCATTGCAAACATAAGCTGTGTAAAATGTCAGTAAAAACAAAATGCAGTGACTCTAAGAATTTAGAGTCATGTTGTTACAAAGTCAGATCTCAAGTCAGATCAAAGTCAGATCTCACTTGGTGAGCAGCTAGTTTTCCAGGATTCAGCTGCTACAGGCTTAGTTGTGTTGCATCATCACAGATATGCTTTTTGTTCTTTTGTTCACTTTTTTCTGTACTTGTATACACAGTTGTTTACTTTGTTATAAAATCGTAAGCGCTCATCCACTCACCACTTATAGAAATTAAAGTTTTCATTTTCGTTCACAATTGCCACAAATGTCCAAATCATTTCTTCTCTTCAGATGACTCCTAAATCCAAAAGGAAGAGCATCCACAGCAGGATGCTGCGGCCAGTGTCTCGTGCCTTTGGTCAGTACTTTATTATATTTTTCAGTTTAAATGTTATGAACTGTAATGCTGAGGTCTGTTAGAATTAAATTCCTTTGTATTTGGTCCTTTGAAATCACAAACCTACAGAGATGGAGTTTGACCTAGACAAAGCCCTAGAGGATGTCCCTATCCATGTGGAGGACACTTCGACATCATCTCAAACTCCATCTACTCCATCTATGGTGCTGCCCAAACTGGACCAATGTCCGACAGGCGTGATGGTGGAGCTGCCGTCTGAGGAAGAAAAAAAGCTGCAGCACTTCACCAAACTACGCCCTCGGAGGAACAAAAAGACACATTCCAGCAAAGTACCAGTGAGTGGAGCTCTGCAGCCACACAAGTTCAAGATGGGTTTCTCAAGTTTAGTTCAACACATTAATAAGCTTACATTTGCCTCAAAATAAAACTAAAGATCCTAGAGACACAGTCTAGTCTCAACATGTATGGAAAAATTCAGTCTGCTTTTTGTCAGATGGTCCAGAAATATTATCAGATTCTTCAACCTTTTTTCTTCCAGCAAATCAACAGCACTCCATCTCAAGATGGGGAACAGAATGGGCTCATGGGGAGGGTGGATGAGGGTGTAGATGAGTTCTTCTCAAAAAAAGTCACTAAGATGGATTCCAAGTAAGGACCATACTCTTGTATTTTCCTCATAAATTACCACCTTGTTATGATTTTTTTTTCCCTCACTGAATATATATTAAATTGGGCTACTTCTTGGTATTTATTATACTCATCTCTTCATTCTTATCAAGTCTTTCCTCCTTGTGTCCCTTTGCCTGTCCTGTCTTTTTGCAGGCGTTCCCTGAAGAGTTCAGAATCTCAAGATGGAGAGAAGAAGAAGAAAGGAGGATTTCTTAATCTCATCAAACGATCCTCTAAATCAGATAAATCAGACAAATCCGATAAGTCAGAGAAAATTCAGGCTACTTCAACATCCTCAGGTCCATCCTCAGCCTCTGTAGCATCTGTGCAGGCATCCGTCATCCCAGAGGAGCCTTCCTCACCAAAGGTGGCTGTTAAAAGTCCAGCACCCGAGCCAAAGTCAAGGTAAAGATGAAAACAAAAGCAGAATTATTTCCTTCTACTCCCAGCTTTATTAATAAATTTATGTCTCCACCACAGAGACACCTCCAGTCGCTCACAGCCCACAGACTACAGCAGCAGCTCAGACCGGTCTGAGGAGCTGAGGACACCGGACTCCATGGACGAACCTTGGGAGGGTTCAGATGGCAGGGGAAGTCCTCAGGGAGGCAGGCGGTATCCTGGTGTGCAGATGATGGGCAGCGGTCTCCTAGCAGAGATGAAGGCCAAGCAGGAAAGGAGAGCATACAAGGTAAAGTGATGCAGTTTAAACCAAAAACAAGGAAGCTGCAGACAGAGCGAGTAAATAAGTGAAAATGGGCCACAACAATATGTACAATAGGTAAAACACTGCATTTACACCCTATAAGAAGACTTGCAAAGTGAGCTTGGCAGTTCCCAAAAGGATCCTTTAAGAGAACATGAGGATAATAATATTAATAATAATAATAATAATGAAACTTACTGGAAGTTTTTAAATCTGCAATTTTGTCGCACCTGAATAAGCAGGGCTCACTGCTGTCTGATAAGCCTTCTCTTTCACTCTTGCTGCTGTCCTTCTGTCGCACTTGACACTCCACCCACTCCACCCTGGGTTCAAGCTCAGTTGACCTTCCTGCTCTGTCACACTTGGCATTTCCTTCCTCTAGATGCACCCTGATTTCTTGTCAAAAAACAACCTGTTTTTTTTTTTTTTTCCCCTTCTTTTCCTTTCTGAACAGTGAGCTTTTTCCACTTGTTTTTGTTTTTGCCCATAAAGCAAGTTGCTCAGTGTGTCTCATTGTTGCTCACTAGTTGATTTGGACCCTTATGTGTGATCAATTTTGGTATTGCGTCCAACAGATGATACCTTTGTTAGCTTATGAAAGCACTAAAGCAGAAGTTAAAAAACAAACAAACAAACCTTGTTTTGAAGATAAATGGAAATTTAAGGCACCCATAAAATTTAGCTTTGATCATTTCAGGGGATCCTGCCAGTCCGAGACCCTGTATTATACATCCAAGCTGATGGTGATAAAACATTATTAAAGTGAGATGCTTGTTTAAATAAGAGCACATTAGACTTTATTTTGGGGTCAGAGCACTGTAGGTATTGAGCTTCCGCTTGTCAAAGCTCTTTAATTCAACACTCACTCAGTGTGACTTGCCACTGGGAGGATGTGCAAAATAAGAAACATTGAAAATCACAGGCATACAAGGACCCTGATGACTTCAGGCGAGTCACAGCACCCGACAACGTGTTGACATAAAAAAGCAAACAAGCCAGATTCTCTGCCAGAGGGCTAGGTGAGAGCAGGGGGAACGGGGGCAAGTGCCAATTTGAAGAGATGGCAGCATGAAATCAAGCAGGGGAATGACAGAATGAAGAGCAAAAAAAGAGGGCTGGGAATATTTTACTGATTTTATTTTTCTGCTATACAAGTGATCTCATTTCCTACATATCCTTCTGCTTTCTATACTCTGACATATTTAGTTTCCCCCAATGCATTTAAATAATAGAGGAAAGAAGTGACCTTATAACAGTGGTACTACTGCTTCTCCTGCCCTATACTGGTTCTGGCTGGCTTCCTGCTGTGTGTGTGTGTGTATGTGTGTAACAGTGTACGCTGGAAACTGCAAAACTAAAATAGCATCTGTATACTTGAGTGCAGTGTGTAAAGTGTACCACAGTTATCATTCTGCTGTCATGGGTAGTGATCCAGTATTTTATTCTTTTGTCTTCTCTAGTCTTCCAGCCCTGACAGGCCTGACAGCAATACAACAGGTGAGCTGTTTTTCTTCTTAATAAACCTGAAATTTTACAGGGGAAAATTTGGAATCAAGACACTAACACTGCTAACTTTTAAATTCACGTAAAAACTACTGTTGATCAACAAATGCACAGACATCTTCAGTTCTGAATTGCTGCTTTTTCCTCCTAATGTTGTGGAGTTTAGATTTTTCCAGTACAATAAAACAATAAAAAAATTGATTTTTCTTTTTCATTCTTACGTGTAAACAGCCAAGCCTCAACCCACCACTCCAGAAAGCAGGTCTCCCAGTGGTCCCATTAACAAACCTGACCCTGCGTCACCAGAAAAGACCTCTCCACGCGGTGAGACTAAGCCTGAGCCAGCTCCTCGTCTCAGAGCTACATCTTCCTCGAGTTCCCCAGGGGGACCAGCGAGTCCTAAACCACCAGTGCCACAGGGAGCAAAGCCTGCTCTGGCTGCTCGACCCGCAATCCCGCAGAAGCCGAGGACCACGAGTAGCAGCAGGAGCATAGGTACTGTCAGAGTGATGGGTTTGAACAGTCTCTCACGCACAATCCATTTTTGTTTAGATTATTTATTTTATTTTTAATCTCTCTGAACAACATCTTTGTTACATATTTTATTTTATTTGGTACGTATCCACATTTATGTAACCATACTTTGTCCTGTACTGAAATATGACACAAAATTGTTTTCCATTGTTTGTTTTTGTTTTTTTTTTTTTATTCACATAGATGAGAGCTCAGATTCCCCCAGCAGTGGCAGTGTGTCTCATAAAGTCACAGGTCTTCCTCCAACACTGAAGAGGGTGCTATCAGAAAAAGACAAAGAGGGAGTCTCCAGCAACAAACCCACTCAGGAAGGTAAATCATCAGTTTGTTAATGTTAACACATTAAAAAAAAAAAGGATCTTCAGCTGCTCTGAAATTGCAGTGAACTGAGTGGCTCAGTCATCCCCTTATAAATACATCAGAGGTTACTTTTTTGTCTCCTGCAGACTGACAGACTGGTAGATGTTTGATCTCACTGTCAGGATCAGACACTGTTTACTTCCCCTGCGGTCTCATATTTGTTATCGCTCCATGGGGGCCGCTGCTGCATGTTCTACAGAATGACAGATGTTGCACTGACAGATTCAGGTCACAACTCTCACAAGTCTCACTGCCTTTGAATCTATCTATTATGTAACACATATACATTGTTTTGCATGTGAGAGTTTGAAATGCTGGTCCACTGGCCAGTCCTTGGGTGAACTTTAATAAAAGTTTTGTTGATATTTTCAAGCAACTTAAAGGGCTGCCTTTCTTCCTTAAGAAGATCGGACTAAGACATGACAAACTTCACATATTGCCATTACGTGGTGGGGTTAATTGGAAATAAATGGAGGGGACACAAATTTGTCTGAAAGCGCTGTATATTTGATTACGTTATGCGTGAGGATACAGATGAACATAATCTCATTTGGGTCATTCACATCATCACAGTGTTTGTCAAAACATTTTTGGCATGTTTGCATGAATATCTACTAGTAATAAAAAATTCATCCCAAAGGTCCCAAAGGTTGGGAAATTGCTGTTACAGCAGCCAAAACATGAAAAACAACTTAGCTCGTTAAATTAAACACAATATCACAGAATCAAATAATTAAGAAAGGTAAAAAAAAAAAATACACTAAAGAATGAGCTCAGTTAAATAGAAAATAGAAGTGAAAAAAAAGTAATTCAGTAGAATCAGGATCTCAATATTATACAATAAGGAGTTGAAATCTAGTCCTTGTGACAGCAGAGCCGAAAGAGGTGTTAGAGAAAGTGTTTAGCTATATGTTCATGTACCATAGCCACATTTATTTCAGTGATCTCTGCATCAGCTGATGAAATGAATCGGTGTGTCGATTCAAACTAGAAACAAGCATTAACAGCAGTGACCGCTTCCCTCAGTGAGGAGTTTGGATGTATTTCAGCAGTTAGCAGTCCAGTATTCAGGTCACGCAAATGTTCTTCACAGTAATGACTCTGGGATTAGTGCAATCTCTGCACATTTCTTGTTACCCCTCAGATTAAAGTCCCTGTTCGCGTACTGTGGTCTGTTAAGCGTCAGCGTGACAACATCTCACTGCGCCACATCAGACTACACACACTGTGTTCCCCCTGGTCTCAGTCATGTGAGTGAGCTTGTCCATATTATTGTCCAAACACCTCGCATTCCCCATGACGATCATTCGAACGAAACCCTGTAGTTTCTTCCGTGGCTCATCCGGGATCGCAGGCCTCGCTCCAGGTAGTAAAACGTAATCAGCTGGTGAATGTAATGCAAAGTAAATCCACTAGTAAAACTTGACTTTACAAAGCTTGCAAAACAAAAAGTAGCCATTTTGACTCAACATAATGACCACAAAGAGCAAGAAAAGTCAACTTTATCAGGTCATAAAGTCAGTCAAAAATAAATAAAATAAATCCAAAAGCCAGCAACATGAGGTGCTGCAACAGGCTGCCACTCAGAAAAAATGGTGGGAGTTTGGAGTGAGATTCCTTTACAAAGATGGGATCAAAGCTTAACCCCTGAGGCAAGTTTATGTATTATTAACTGGGTGTAAAAATATTCTGTAGTCTCTCAATCAAGATTATATGGAAAGCCACTCCTTTGATCCCATTGTGATAACTGAGCTACAGTGGTGTGAAAAAGTGTTTGCCCCCTGCCTCATTTCCTGTTTTTTTGCATGTTTGTCACACTTAAGTGTTTCGGAACATCAAACCCATTTAAACAATAGTCAAGGACAACACAAGTAAACACAAAATGCAAGTTGTAAATGAAGGTGTTTATTAGTAAAGGTGAAAAAAAATCCAAACCATCATGGCCCTGTGTGAAAAAGTGATTGCCCCCTAAACCTAATAACTGGTTGGGCCACCCTTGGCAGCAACAACTGCAACCAAGCGTCTGCGATAACTTGCAATGAGGCTTTTACAGCGTTCTGGAGGAATTTTGGCCCACTCATCTTTGCAGAATTGTCCTAATTCAGTTACATTAGAGGGTTTTCGAGCATGAACGGCCTTTTTAAGGTCATAGCACAACATCTCAATAGGATTCAGGTCAGGACTTTGGCTAGGCCACTCCAAAGTCTTCATTTTGTTTTTCTTCAGCCATTCAGTGGTGGACTTGCTGGTGTGTTTAGGATCATTGTCCTGCTGCAGAACCCAAGTACGTTTAAACTTGAGTACACGAACAGAAGGTCTGACATTCTCCCTCGGGATCTCTTGGTAGACAGCAGAATTCATAGTTCCATTTATCACAGCCAGTCTTCCAGGTCCTGACGCAGCAAAACAGCCCCAGACCATCACACTACCACCACCATATTTTACTGTTGGTATAATGTTCTTTTTCTGAAATGCAGTGTTCCTTTTACGCCAGATGTAATGGGACACACACCTTCCAAAGAGTTCCACTTTTGTCTCATCGGTCCACAGAATGTTGTCCCAAAAGTCTTGGGGATCATCAAGATGCGTTTTGGAAAAATTGAGATGAGCTTTAATGTTCTTTTTGCTCAGCAGTGGTTTTCTTCTTGGAACTCTGCCATGCAGGCCATTTTTGCTCAGTCTTTTTCTGATGGTGGAGGCATGAACGCTGACCTTAACTGAGGCAAGTGAGGCCTGCAGTTCTTTGGACGTTGTTGTGGGGTCTTTTGTGACGTCTTGGATGAGTCGTTGCTGCATCCTTGGGGTAATTTTGGGCGGCCGGTCACTCCTGGGAAGGTTCACCACTGTTCCATGTCTTCGCCATTTGTGGATAATGGCTCTCACTGTGGTTCGCTGGATTCCCAAAGCTTTGGAAATGGCTTTATAACCCTTTCCAGACTGATAGATCTCAATTACTTTCTTTCTCAATTGCTCCTGAATTTCTTTGGATCTCGGCATGATGTGTAGCTTTCAAGGATCTTCTGGTGGACCTTACTGTGTCAGGCAGCTCCTATTTAAGTGATGTCTTGATTGGGAACATGTGTGGCAATAATCAGGCCTAGGTGTGGCTAGGGAAATTGAACTCAGGTGTGAAAAACCACAGTTATAGTATGTTTTAACAAGGGGGGCAATCACTTTTTCACACAGGGCCATGATGGTTTGGATTTTTTTTCACCTTCACTAATAAACACCTTCATTTACAACTTGCATTTTGTGTTTACTTGTGTTGTCCTTGACTATTGTTTAAATTGGTTTGATGTTCCAAAACACTTAAGTGTGACAAACATGCAAAAAAACAGGAAATGAGGCAGGGGGCAAACACTTTTTCACACCACTGTATTTCTGAATCATCTTAAAAAATGAATAAAATTGAAAAATCATTGCTTGTGCCCCCATTTATGTATTTTAATTTTTTTTAACATAACATTTTAAACATAAAATAACCGTGAAAGAAATTGACAGCAGTCAAATGTCCTCCTCTTAACCAATCATAAGCTGTATTACTGAATCTCACTCTTATGCCAGTTTGTCAGCCTGATGCCAGTTTACAGATATGATTAGAGAAGTTAATTGTGCTTCTGATTGAGGCACTGCACTAGAAGGTCTAAACAAGAATACATAAAATGGTATGAGTTCTGTTGATTTATTTGGGTTTTTGTTTTAGAAAGAAATCTGAGGCCCCAATGTACAAAAGGGGGGGGGGGGGGGCATTGTGGGTTGATTGCTACAGGATTAACAGCAATAAATTTTTTATTTTTCACATTTTGTTATCTTCCCCACCTTGTTATTTCTTCTCCCCCCCCCCCCCCCCCCAGTAAGATCAGTGTTGGACTCTGTTCAGCGATCCAGCGCTGTTGGCACCAACTCTGAAGATCACGGCTCCTTCAAGACCAAGGACCAGAGTGCAAACTCAGACAAGGACAAAGCAGCGGGCAAGAAGTCATCAGACTCTGGGGAGGAGGCGGACAAAGACTTTATTTTGATATAAATAAAACAAATTGACAGCAAACGCCTGTTGACAAGCCTCACATTTTCATTTAGCAAAGTACGCCCTGCAGGACAACATACGGAACTGTTATTTGTTAGTTTGTACCTGCAGGTCCTGTCTGACTGCAAAGTACAGCAATCATGTTTTTTTTTTGCAGGAAAAATCTGCCATAGTAAAAGAAACATAGCACTGTTTGAGGTTCACTTTTAATTTGATTACGTGTAATAACATTTTTGATGGGTTTTAACACGTAGGTCGTCTAACTTAACCTAAATACTTTACATCGCAAAAGAGCTTCCTTCTCACACACAACCTTCTCTCCTCTCTAGATCTGCTACTTAGATCTTTCTTCTTGATCCCCGCTTTCAAGTAAAAATCTCATGTCTCATGGGTTGCTCAACTTCATTCAGCCAACGCTGGATCCTTAATATAAATTTTAAGTTTTCAAACCACTAAAAATGATTTGACATTTTTACAAAACAGCAGAGAGACTGTGATAGTGAGTTTACATCTAAAATCTGTGACTAATCATCTTTAGTCTTTTTACTGTTTGTTGCCATAGCTCATCTCTCAAGGACCAAACACGCAATACCACTTACACCAGGATTGCTGTACTGTACTGTACTTGAAGTCAAACATACAACGAGACCAGAACCCAATGCCATTTTTTCCCTTCAATATATTTGTATAGATTTTTGTATATACTATCTTCAGTATGTGCAAAAGACTTTTTGCGGGCTACAGAGGTGCCTGAATCCATTATGCAATTTGTGTTTTATTTTTTTTTTACAGGAATATACAGGTTTCAGCTGATACTCTCAGCAAAGGCAGAACTCAGATATATTTGATGTACTTTGGCTTAAAGTATGACCGAGTTAGACTCTCCACTGAAGGACTGAGGGACAGCTGTAGATTAATGTAAATCAAACACACCACCTGGACTCAAGTTATCCTCCCTGCAAGAGCTGGAGTGACCATGTGATGTGTTTGTGCTTTTGAGTGGACTGTGGGACACTTTAACTTTTTTGATAATCAGTATGGCTTTAGCACTGTTAAATAATACTGTTCTCTGTACGTCAACACTGTGGAAAAATATGTTATTTGCCATTTATGGGGCGAGGATATCACTAAAGTGCAATACAGAGTTTGATTGTATACATTTTGGCCATTTTTCTTGGTCGCAAGTTTATAACCGTTAAATTCATAGCTTGTGTTCCTGGAAACAAAAGACTCTGTGTTGCTCTTAAGGAGGGCTCCTCACTTCCAACAACAGAGTCATTCATTGATTAATATTGACATTCCTCCAAAAGAATGGCCCAGGTTTTGACAATAACTTTACCAGTTTGTCCTTTGTGTAAAAGCAGCATACAGGAAGGAAATCCAGCCTTCAGACACTCTTCTTCCTCAGTATCTTTCAAATTTAGTTCACTTTTACTTTCCATAAAAAAAAAAACTCAAGGCATTAGCTGGCAATCATATTGCTTAAATTCAAAAAGCATGCAGTGCCTAGAGTGAAAGTGAACTGAAGGTAGCAGGATTTTGAAAACATGGGCCTCTGGGCTATTTTGTACATATTATTTTCAGGACCTGAATGAGTCACATTAACACGCATCTCGAGCCAATTTGTCTAATCATCTTCTCTCTTTTAAGAACAAGAACAGTGACCTTTTTCACTTTGATGCAGTTTGCAAACAGATTCTCAAATTAATGGTGCTTTTGAAGTCATTAATCATAAAAATGTAAAATGTTGGTGGCAAAGGATTTGGGGGCAGCTGATCTTGCCATCTGCAGTTTGTACCACAAACCATGTCATTTCACAAATGTTGCATAAACAGTTTGATATTCCACTCGTGCCACATTGTGCTTCCTATAATCACCAGGTTTTAGTGGCCAGTATCCTTCAGGCAGCCCACTGTGTTGCCAATTCACAGTATTTAACTCTTAAACAGCCACCTCTCATTTTATTTTGAGCTCTACAATCACTCAGTATGGCATAATTGCAGCATCACACTCTATGAACACATCTGTGTGTGAGAGATCTAATTTTCTATGATACTGGCTACACCACTCATGTAGCAGGTCAAACTGTACTCCAGTGTAAATCCGAAAAGTGCATTCAGCACTGGTTCTTTATGTAGAGTGTGAAAGGGGCACTGCTTGTATTTATGTTACTGTAAAGGAGTCTAATTCAAGTCAGGGCCAAGAGGTCTCACTGGTGCACCGTTTCCTACACTGTGGTGTCTTATGATGTCCTTTTTGGAGGGTTAGATTTTGCTTCTTTGTCACTAATCATGGTTTTAGAGTAACCCCATCTCTGCTGTATATATCCTGTTCCTAAGATCAACAGCGGCTTTGATTTTCAATACTCAAACATCACTTTTTGTCTCACAGGTGTTCACGCCTATCTAAATAAAAAAATTTTCAAAAAGAAAGAAAGAAAATGCTCCTACTTTGCGATATCCTGCAAGGAAATGATCCAGACATCTATGGTGTTGAGAAACACTAATGATATTTCCTGTGAAAATGAGCATCCACATCCTTTCTGTTGGTGGACAAACATGAAAATAACTTGTAGCATTAAGTTCAGACCTCAGTGTCTACATGTGTGTGACTGCATGATGTGACTGTGAGTTGTATTGTATGTATATATGTGCTTTCATACATGTAGGTGTGTGTATATATATGTATGTGTAACATATGCACATGTAATATACTTACATATGATATAGCCACACACCTATGTGACGACAGCAAATCCTGTATTGTTTTGGTACTAAGTACACTTCTAAACTAGGGATTTGTTTGTAACTTATTTGGAATAAAAAAAAAAAAGAAGCAAACAGTGGCCGGTGAAGTCTTGATCATTTGTTGGTTTTTCTCTCACTTGTTCATAAATGTAGAAATTAATTCTTTGTATGTAATTATTTATTAAATGTAATCACTTCAGTTTGTCTTTAATTGTTCATAATACAATGCAATGATTTGGTTTTTTTTCCTTCTGTCTTAATGCAGCATTTGTTCTGTTTGGATATGGATGAATATGTTCCACTAAGTCTGATAATGGGCATTTCTTCATGCATTTAATACTGATTAAAATAATTTTACTGGCTTGCACCGTCGTGTTTGTTCCACTGTAAATGTAACAAGTTTCAATGGAAGATCTGCTTTGCAGTGTAACTGCACATCCACCAGATGGCAAATACAGTGCTACCGTTCACTCTGTGTGCTCACCCTCTTTCTCTCTCTCTCGCTCTCATATGCACACATGCACAGAGGAAGGAGGTGTGGTTTTCGCCTAGTCACCAAAAGCATATGCCAACCAAGCAGGCTACAGTGTTAAAACATTTTGTCACCTCAGACGATCTGTCTTTTTTGTGTGTGTGTAAAAGTTCAGACTACTTTTCCTTACTAAAATGGAGTCTGCTTTTGATAACCTGGATGCAGCTGGTTTCCTGGAAATCTGGCAGCACTTTGATGCAGATGGTAAGGCCATTCATTGATGTGTTATTATTCTTATAATAAAGATAGCTAAAACTGTTGTTACTAGACATTAAAGAAAAGTGACTATCCTTATTTATGATGAAAACTCATGAAGTGTAGGAAGTATTTTAAATTATTAGTGTGCTAAATTTATCCAAAAAAGGAGCGAATAAGTGAAGTATTCCTTTTCTGTAGGAACAGAATTGTATTAAACATAAGCTCTGGCATGTCTGAAAGGGTTAGATACAACAGAGGCTGTTGAATACTAAGCAGCTGTATGAAGTTACACAAGACAGCTAAAAATATGAATACAACTTGCTTGCGATAGTTACTTCTCCTCTAAGTATTCTTGTTCTCTCTTTTTAAAAAAAAAAAAAAATCCAGCTTTGTTTTACTGCATTTGCAACATCACAACTGTTTGTTTTGTTTTGCTTTTTATAGATAATGGCTACATTGAGGGCAAAGAGCTCGATGACTTTTTCCGTCACATGATGAAAAGACTGCGTCCACAGGTGAGTCAACTCTATATGAATTCTTGTGATGACAGCAGTTCAATGCAGTCGAGGGTAGCTGATCAAGCACAAAGCCAGAGACTGTAGCATCATAACCATCTGATACTGACATTTAGTATGAATTAATCTCTTTTGCAATTAATCTCAGCATTAATGACAGTGGTAGAAGTGGTGATATTGGTGTGGTGATTTACGTAAAGGCCTGCATTTGATAGTTTCTTTATCCATTTTCTTCCTTATATTCAATTCGGGGGGGGGGGGGGGTACACCCTGGACAAGTTACATTTAGAAATTTAGAATCACCAATTAACCTTATTTTTTCTGAAGAATCTAAAGAGAACATAAACAATAGATTTAGAATTTTTAGATTGTTTTTCTTTTGTTTTATTTGCAAGCAGTTGCCACAAAAGTCAAAGTTTGCTGCACAGTGGTAGTTATTTTTTGGCCTAATGACTTAATAAGAGACAGTTTATCAAAATTAAAGCTTGAGTTAGCTGCTCATAATTTTTATTCACATACAGAATTTGTAGCACTTGCTGTTGTGTGGGCAGCTGAACCCCCATTCAGCTATCAACAATAGGTGTGGTGACTGTAAACATGTTAGACAGAATCCAATTAAAGGGCTCTGAGCACTGTCAGGAAGAGCTCTTGACTTAGTTAGAAACTGACCATTTGTGTGTTTTGTGTAAGGATTTGCACTAATGACACATCATGTTTACTGAGGAAAGTTATATTACTGTTATCCACAGAAAAGATCATCTCTCTCTCTCTTAATGGAAACCCCAATGAGCTCACATCTATTAGTGCATGTTCTTGTTTGCATGTCTGTTTATGTGCGGAACTCCCTTGGATACTAATTGGGTTGTACTAGGACAAATAGACCACCAACCACATGCCACTTTGTGTCTCTGATGTTTGCTTTCCATCCATAATGCCCCGAGGAGAAACAGTGATTGATGTGTTTCTGTTTGAGCTGCAAAAACACTCCACAGTCATTCTATTATTTTCTATTCAGTGCTGTTAAACTATTGGGAAACATGAGCCACCATTTTTTTTTTGTCCTTTTGTTTCCTAGAGTGCACCCTACCAAGTAATTATGCAGCTATTTGCTACAAAATATTGTAAAAGAATTGTTCACATGGAGGATACATTGTAAGTTGAATGTAGCAGCAGAACCTAAACAATGCTCAAGTTGGCATTGCTCTAGAGAAACAACAACAGTTTTCAAATTAAGTAGCTGTTCAGCTGATGTGTGCTTTAAAATTTCTGCTTAGCAACAGAGTGACTGTTACAAGGCTAATGCTCAAGAGCAATACTCTTTCTGTAATGAGAGGGGTTGGCGCCTTGTACTCTGCGATGCATGAAGCAAAGATTCAGACTTCGGTACCGTGGATCCACAGGTTTCTATAGTTACAGTTGCAGAGTTGTTCATGGTTAGAAAAAAAACAGTAAAAGCTGCTAAATATATTTTTAAATAACTTCGAATGGCTCAAAATAATTGCCTTCAGTTGCTTCGCACTGTTATCTGAGATCTGGTAGTGAAAGAAGCTAGTCTGCAAAGGAAATGAGAAAAGCTGAGATAAGCATGTAACAAACAAAGTCTGCAGCTCTCTTTTTGGTGCTCTATTAGTTTTTGGTTATAATCTACTAGAATATGTTTTCTTTATTCTTACATGCATCATATTTCATGAGTGCAAATCTCTTCTGATCTTTAATACAGTGTTGTGCACTAAATAGCAAGTTAAACATATATTAGACATATATTCATTAAAGTGACTGCTCTCACTCCACCTTCAGGAGTTGTGGGTGAAAAAAAAAGTTTTTTTACTTCCAGAGAAAAGAATCTCAATAGGAACGAAGTGTTTAACAAAAGAAATCAACAAGATACAACCATAATCAAAATAAAAACAAATAAACAAGATTCTAATTGAAGAAACTGACCTGACACATTAAGGAACAAGTCACACTGTCCACTGGGATCCAGTCAGCCACCCTGCTGGAGGATATGTGACAGAAAGCTGTAACAGAAATTTTCCAAGCCCAGAAAGCATTGGAGCCATTCCTTAATTACAATTTCCAAAGCGGTAAAGACACATTTCAATGTTTTATGGTGCAGTATAGTGGAGATGGTCCAGATTTTTCAGATGGCCATCCTAGATGGCAGGTAATAACAGTGCTATCCGCATATGATGCAGCATAAAAAAATATTACCTGATTCACAAGCCTCTGGATGATTGTTAGGATACTAATCCAAAGGGCAGAACCTTGAACTGGAAAAGATCCTATTCTAACTTGAAAGCTGTCAGCTCTCTCAGGACTGCTCAGTGAGGTGAGCCTGTCTGCAATTCTTGCAGCAGGATGGACTGGCAGTAATTATAACCAGCTCACCTGAGGCCTGAGGATGATTTCCAGTGGATGGTAGAACCTCCAAATCTGATTAATCTGGGTCCACTGAGAGAAGCTCTGGCAATGGAAATGTTCAGACTGTAAAAGGAGAGTTACCAGATGACTGAGAAAGTAGTGAGGGAAACTGCCAGGAACATATTTGGTGTATCCTCTGGACACAGGAAAGAAGACAAGGATATTTGGTGGTGGAATGAGGAAGTACAGGAAATTACTCAACAGAAGATGTTAGCAAAGAAAAAGTGTGATAGTTGGGAAGATGAAGAAAACAGGAGTACTGAGAGGCTAGGCGTACAGCACAGAGAGATTTGGCAAAGGCAAAGAAAAGGCTTATAGTGAGTTGTACATGAGGCTGGACACTAAAGAAGGGGAAAAAGAAGTGTATCAATTGGCTAGGCAGAGAGATTGAACTGGAAAGGATGTGCAGCAGATTGGAGTGATTAAGGATAGAGATCGAAATATACTGATGAATGAAGAGAGTGTGCTGAGAAGATGGAAGAAATACTTTGAGAAACTGAGGCCAAGAAGAGGGGAGATGGAGTAAAGATAGTGAATCAAGAAGTGCAGAGGATTAGTAAGGAGGAAGTCAGGGAATCTATGAAGAGGATGAAGAGTGCAAAGACATCTGGTCCAGATGCCAAGGAGAGAGGGCAGTGGAATTTTTAACCAGATTTTTTTTTTATTTTGAAAAGGATTCCTGAAGAATGAAGAAGTGTACTGTAACAACTTTGATGCACGGGTGATGTGTTGAGCTGTAGTAACTACAAAAGGATAAAGCTGACGAGCCATGCCATGAAGCTATGGGAAAGAGTTGTTGGAGCTAAGTTAAAAAGAGAGGTGACCATCAGTGAGCAGCAGTATCAGCAGTATGGCTTCAAGACGAGAAAGAGCCCTGCAGATGTGATGTTTGCTTTGAGAGTGTTGATGGAGAAGTATAGAAATGGTTAGAAGGAGTTGCACTGTGTCTTTGTGGATCTAGAGAAAGCATATGATAAGGTGCCAGAAGAGGAACTGTGGTACTGCATGAGGAAGTCAGGAGTGGAAAATAAGTATGTGAGGCTGGTGCAAGTCATGTATGAGGACAAGAAGACAGTGATGAGTATATGGTAGGAGAGATGACAGATGGGTTCAAGGTGGGAGTGGGATTACATCAGGGATCAGCTCCGAGCTCCTTCTTGCTTCCAGTGGGGATGGACAGGCTGACAGATGAGGTCAGGCAGGAAACTCCATGAACAGCACTGTGAAATCTAGTAAGAGTAGGGAGCAGCTGGAAGAGAGCCTGGAGAGGTGGAGGTATACTCTGGAAAGAAGAGGACTGAAAGTCAGTAGAAGCAAGATGGAATACATGTGTGTGTAAGAGTGAAGCTGCAAGGAGCAGAGGTAATGAAGGTGGGTGAATTTAAATAGCTGGGGTCAACCATCCAAAGCAACAGACAGTGAACAAGAGAGGTGAAGAAGAGAGTGCAGGCAGGGTGGACTGGGTGGAGATGAGTTAGGGGTCAGGGGTGCTTTATGACAGAAGGATAGCAGTAAGAGTGATAGGGAAGGGAAAGACTTGCTGTGATGCACCGTTTGGAGACGGTGGCACTAACAGAAACACAGGAGGTCGAGTTGGAGGTGGCAGAGTTGAAGATGCTAAGATGTTCACTGGGAGTGACCAAAAAGATTACATCAGAGGGACAGCTCAGGTTGAATATTTTGCAGGCAAAATTAGGGAGGTGAGGCTGAAATGGTTCAGACATGTACAGATGAGGGAGGGTGAATATATTGGGAAAAGCATGTTGAAGATGGAGCTGCCAGGCAGGAGGAAAAGAAGAAGACCTCAGAGAAGATTCATAGATGAAGTAAAGGAGGACATGCAGAGGGTTGGTGAGACAGAGGAGGATGATAGAGACAGGGTGAGATGGAGGCAGATGATCCACTTTGGTGAGCCCTAAAATGAGCAGTTGAAAGAAAAAGAATAAGTATTTTGAGGCACAAAGTATTTTACTCCTTATACTATGTTTTTAGTATGGGAATGCAAATGGGAATGGGGAGGCCAGCTGAATGAGCTATATAAGCTGTGGAATCAGTTAGCCTGGGGTAGAGAAAGCAGACCTTGAGAGAAACAAACCCTCTTAGATCGAATAAGTATCCATGGTGACACCGCTTAAAATAAGTGTGACTCAGCCAGTGAAGTATTATGTTCAATATCTTTGATTCTTAAGGTTTTCAAATATGTAGTGATTTGAATGACCTGTGTATAATTCCACGACTTGATTTATTTTTATTACAGTCTACATTTTGACCCATTGTGTACTCTAGACTGTCACCACATTTCTGTCTACTTAAACAGTGTACTGGCTTTGTAATACTGGAGTGGGGCAAGAAAATGAATGTTTCATTCTAATGTGTACAGGAGAAAGTCACTGAAGAGGACGTCCAGAATTTGAAGAAAAGGTTTATGTCTGCCTATGATGTCACTGCTGATGGGAAACTACAGATTCAGGAGGTACAGCAAGTTATATCTGAAATCACATATTCATGTTTTTTTACTTTTTAATACCAAACATTTCAACAAAATATGATATAGATATTTTTTTCTGTGTTATGTCTCCAACACGATCTGGGGGGTGAGAGGAGTAACTGGATAAAATTACATGAGGAGGCCGTTTTGGTTGGTTTGAAAAGCTTTATTGCCCAAATGTTAACAGAGGAAGCATGAATTTGACTTCAGGGAGAGCCAGGGCCAACACAACAAACAAAACAACCTCACTTAAAAGAAAACCCCATCAACTAATTAGCTTGGTAACAAAAAAAAAGTACAAACCTACACCTCAGCTCCCTGACCACCAACAAAACAAGAGAAAAAGGTGTTTCACCAAAAGAAAACGGCAGCACTCTCCTACCAGCTTTCACTGGACATTAGAACAGACGGCAAAGGACACATCAATCAAGGTTAATGATAGAAAGCAAAAACAGGTTAACCAGAAACACAACATAATCAAAGAAAACCCGAGCCCTTCAAAGTTACAAAGTGCCCTGATCACCACCATATGTCCTTTGGTGTGTCTAGCATGACTCAGCATAGACCATCTCTTAAAATTTGTTTGGCTTGTTGGGCTAACTTCCTGTTCTCTACCCATTCACTCTCAGATTTATTTTCTATTTAAGTACCCCTTTCACTTCTTACGGCATCTCCTCTTCCTCTTTAAATTATCTCATTGTGTCTATGGCAGTGGCTCAGTCTGTACCTTATTTAAGAAGAATTAAAACTCATTATCTGGACTGCTGAGGGTCATCCAAAGTTATCCTCTTCCAGTGAAGAGACAGCCAGAAAAGAACAGCACACAATCCTGAATTCAACAGCAGCAATCAATATAAATTTGCTCTACATACATAGTATGAACTGCATTTTTGTTGTTCTTTTCTTGTTTGCATTATCTAGTGTAAACAATAGTGGCACTGTGAATGGCACAGTTGTACTAAATGGGGAGAGAGCCCACTGGTTCTTTTGATTTTCAAACATCTACAGCAAATTGTATGCGATTAATGAGGCTTAATTTTAACGCACTTTCTGATTGACTCAGTTTATTTAATTAAATCAATCTTGGCT
The DNA here is from genome assembly GCF_007364275.1 of Archocentrus centrarchus. Lineage (NCBI taxonomy): Eukaryota > Metazoa > Chordata > Actinopteri > Cichliformes > Cichlidae > Archocentrus > Archocentrus centrarchus. The sequence continues at coordinate 18,173,580 of NC_044361.1, forward strand.
GACAAGTTAACAGGCAGCAGCTGTTCCACAGAAATTTAAAGACATATTTTGGTGACTCTGCTCTCTCGGACTCCACTCTGGGTAATCGATGCAGCTCCTATCAAAGCAGTAACCACAATGCTTCATCAGAACAGTGAAGTGAATTATGCTTTCTTCTAACACAGAAACCTTTAGCCATTCATTAGACCAATCCCATGTGTATTGCACCCACAGACACAAAAGCTTAGGCTTTCACTCATAAAGCTGAAAAAGAAAAAAATCAATGCACATCTTCCGTAAGTGCCCTATTGAAGATTTACTGTGGCTGGGGCAAGGACAGAGTGTTCTCTGTAGCTTCACGCTCTGCCCGTCTGACTTTCCCAAAACAGCTTTAAAACCATAACTCGGATTTTCTCTCAGTAATTGCTTAAAAATTTCCAGTCAGACAACAGTGTTCCTACTGTGCCACTCTGTTTGCATGGAGCCCACTGTAATCTTTTTTATGTAAACTACTATGATTCCTGTCCTAGGGGAAAAAAAAATTTAAGTTCATATCTAAGTGATTGGAAAGAGAATGGTAGCTTCAACTCTCACTTGGACATATGCTCACTGGACACTTCATTAGGTACACCCATTATGAGCCCCCTTATGATCAACTGAGTGCTGTTTAAATTCCACATCCTACCTGATAACGTGCTATGTCACAAAGCTCAAATAATCTCAATCGGGTTTCTTGAACATGAGTTCACTGCACTCAAATGGCCGTCACAGTCACCAGATCTCAATCCAATAGAGCACCTTTGGGATGTGGTGGAACAGGAGATTCACATCACAGTTGTGCAGCCCATAGATCTACAGTAACTGTGTGATGCTGTTATGTCAATATGGACCAAAATCTGTTTCAAGCACCTTGCTGAATCTGTGCCATGAAGAATTAAGGCAACTGAAAGCAGAGGTGTAACTAATGAAGTGGTGAGTGAGTGTGAAACACACATGTATAGAACAGCTAGTCAAGTCCACTTGAAAGGTTTTGAGTGTTGAATACCCAAAGGTACAACAGGTAGCAAGCAAAAAGTTCAATTCCACCTGCAGTATTACATCTGGCCATGTCGACAATAAATAGGTGAAAATAGATTTTTCAACATATTTTTGCAAGTGCAGCCTGTTTACTTTTCACTTCAAAGACACTTAAATAAAGCCATTCAGATCTATGCGCAAGATTCAAGGTGAAAGGGCTTCTGTTGCAGTGCTCCACACACATTCATAAAGGCCACAGTTATCTTGCTTAACACATCCTAAGCAAGCACAAGCACATATGGTTAGCATTTTAGTAGTTTAAGCTGAAATACCCATTTAATTTATACCTTAACCAATTTTTGGCTTTGAGAACCGCAGAGTTTCAGCTGTGTTGGGATTATTACATCCCTCAAGATAAATATATCTTACCTGACCATTAGTTGTTTTTTTTCTACATAAATTCTGATACCATTTGCCCATCTACTATATTTACAGCCCTACAAACTGCATTAAGAGGAAGTCGAAAACTCAGAAAGCCACAATATCCTGTGTTATAACTGCACTGCACTGCTGCTGCAGTTGCTGTTGCTTTTTCTGAGTGGTCTGTTTAAGTGCACTTAAAACTGTGATGAGCCGGATATTCATTCTGTAAGTGCGCTCAGATTTTTGTGTGTTTATACAATGGCAAAATTGATATTTTACTAACAGCAAGAGCCAGATGTTTGATTTGAATGTTTACATTTTGCTCAACAGCATGCCAGAAGTGGTAAGCAGAAAACTTGCAGAAGTCGAAAGATAAAAGCCGCTATCTGGGTCAAGATTTTGTTTATCCAAAACTCTAGGCTTTTACTGCGTGAAACCAGTTGAGAAAACAGCAACAGTCATTCAAGCAACACAATAAACAATCAACAAATATTTATTTATTGAATTTGTTAATGAAGTATAAAGACTGGGATTTGCCTGGAAACACCAAGCACCAAGAATTTTAAGTGTATTTATATTCAACTCTGTTGGTTCATTGGGCTTGTTCTGTCAGATCTGTGACCTGAATGACTGCAGTATTATCTCATATTTTAATAAGAATGATGGTCGAGGCCGGTTTAATCTGCTAATGGAGGCCTGATGTTGGTTAGAAGGACAGACAAGAGAAAAGCAGCATGAATTGGAGGGGTGCCAGGATGTGCTGGTGCAGGGCTGGGCCATCCAAATGATAATGAGACCTACATTAAATTATTCTCATGTGTTGTCTCCCAGTATGGAGACTTTGGATAAGACTTCAGATGAAAAGCTTCGCTTTGCTCAGACCTTTGCTATCTGTTTTATTTTCCAGCTGGCCCATATGATCCTGCCTGATGATGAAAACTTCCTTTTAGTTTTCCGCAGGGAAAATCCTCTGGACAATACTGTTGAGTTCATGAAGGTAAGGTCGCACACTACCAAAAATAACTCATGAGATGAGAAGATGACATAAGCCTCATCCACCAACAACATTAACTGTGAAAAATATTAGAAGAACAGTAATTGCGGCATAAAAAACACAAAAACTGCAGAGGCATCCTGATGAATCAGAGTTTGAGGCGTGTATAAGGTGAACACCTTTAACCAGGGGGGAATTTCACTTGTCCTCACCTGAGACATTATGTCACTGGATAGTCTGTTCCTCACACATTGGAGCATTATGGTTGAGCTCAGTCTTTGATATGATTAACTTGATTGAAAATGATCGGGGCAGGTAAGATGCAACAAGTTGCACGTACCACTGACTTGGAGATGTAGCTAAATAAGATTCTGTCTTCTACCAACAAGATTCATGCAGAGAGCCCGAGCTGCTGAGAGCTGTTTGAAATGTTTACAGTGTGGTGTTAGTCCATTGTAGTTCTTTAAAAGTCAACAACTTTATTTTTAAATATATAAATCAAATCTACACTGCATGTGTGCTATTTCACCTCATACCACCTAATTTACCATGAGAAGTGGAAACTGTATGGATAAATGCCCTATAAAAACACACTGATATGAGTCACTGTTATTTTAGTAAGCTGAATTGAGATGGTCTCAATAACCACTGGACATTACATGTAATCGTTTGCTGATTTGCTCATTTAGATATGGAGGAAGTACGACGTCGACTGCAGTGGCTACATATCGGCTCAGGAGCTGAAGGTAACGAAGAAAATTAACTCCTTTTGAAGCAGAACCATTTAACACTCCTCATTGGCAGAGAAATAGTCGACTTTAAATATACAGTATACCATTGATGTGAAAGCCTTTATTTGTTTTTCATACTTTGCAAAAGGACCCCCCCCCGTTTTTTTTTTTTTTTGGTAAACTGGAACACCTAGGACTGACTGTTTTGCTGTCTGATTATTTTATAAATCATCAGGCTTTCCTCAAAGACTTGTTTGAGCTTCACCACAAGGAAGTGTCACCGGACAAGCTGGAGGAGTACACTGACACAATGGTAGTAAATACAACTCACACACACAACATTCTACAGCACAGGACAAAACATGGCTGATATACATATGATGATGTCAGAAAGAAACTGAGTGGCACAAATATGTGAACCTCAAGTTCTAGGAGTTAACCTGAGGGTTAAATTAGAATCATGTGTTTCAAGTCAGTTTGGTGAAATAGCATTTTTTTTTTTTTTTTTTTAATTTCTTCACATCCAGCGTCTGTGAAAGTGCACAAAGTATATTTATGAGAACCTCAGAAACAACTGTTTATGTTCACCAGGCCTTGAAAGGTTAGATTACCAATTCTAAAAAGTTCGGACTCCACCCGTTTAGTTACTGCAGGTAAGTAAGTAACATTTTATTTATATAGCACCGTCTCAAGATAAATATCACAAAGTGCATTTCCTTTCAGATATGTTGACAGATATTGATAGACAGGAATTAATTTTTTTTAACTGGGTTCCTGTTATGTACTATTTATTTCCAGCACCACTGTGTGGACAGTATATGCATGTGCAAATGCACATGAAGCTTTTATTTCTCCAGCTTTTATACAGTGGGAGCATTTTAATCCAGGTGTGTTTAGTCAGGCATTGTAGTGAATTAATGTTGCTGACAGTTTATGCTATTAACTTAGTGTGCAGCTGGATTCATTGGTCACTTCTCTGTGCCTAACTGTAGGAAGAAGGCCCTGTTGCACTTCCTATGTGGCTGCATAAAGCCACTAAAGAGTTGTGGTTTTCCTGTATATTAACTTAAATGGTGGGGGAAAAGTGTGCAGCAGCTGTTCCCCAAAACATTATTTTCACTGCTGAAGAAAACTATGATTCTTGTTGCAGAGATTCTTGTGATATTATTTTGTTGATATTTTTGCTTGCTTCTGCAGCTATCAAATGAAAAAAGGCACAAAAAGCAAGAGATCTCAAATATGAATTCTCTTTCCTGAGTTACTTCTGTAGAAGCTCCAAATCTCAGGCAGCCTATTCCCACTCCTTTTATACTTTTCATTTTACAAGAAATTGATTCTCTCTCCGAGTCAGACAGATTGATGAGCTGGCTCTAGAGTCACAGGTGGTGTACAGAAATAAGACAGAAAAAGACAGCAAACAAATAAATAAGGCAGATATTCACAGAGGATTAAGTTTTCCCTGCTTCTTAAGGCATCCTCTTGTCTTGCAGATGAAAATCTTTGACAAAAACAAGGATGGACGGTTGGATCTGAATGATCTGGCCAGGTACTGTTCATAGATTTTTGCTTAATGATAACAGCTCAAGACATCACATGCCTCAAAAATTAATTGTATTGTTTTTCATTTGACATTCAGTATGTTGGTTTGTTTAGTTATTCTGTAAGAATATATGAATGAATTATATCTTTTATAGAAAAGATTCATGAGATTCTTCTAAGACAAAGCTGGCGATAGTAAATATTTGCCTCTGTTAACGCACATGCAGTATTTTCTCACTGCATTTTTTTCCCTAAGGATCTTGGCTTTAGAAGAGAATTTCCTTCTCCAGTTCCAAATGGATGTAAGTCTATTATATATGTTGTTCTTTCATAATATTTGTAAATGGATCAACAACAGATTCAAACATATGATTAAATCAAGTTCTTCAAGTACAATTCAAATACTTTTACCCCCTCTTACTGTCTCTCCCCCTTTGTTCATCTAAGGCCTGCAGTAAAGAGGAGAGAAGAAGAGACTTTGAGAAGATCTTTAACCACTATGATGTTGTAAGTACAGTAATACAGTGGGTGGGAGAAAGAGCATTGTTTTCATCATGTCTAAGCTACTTACCAACACATTCTACAAGAAAATGTGAGAATGTGGTCGTATGGTACTGTGTGGAACATCTGACATATGATCACTGCATTTGTTGGACCTCTAAAATATAGTATCTGTATTCCTACTGTGATTTTTTTTTCAATATATTGTTGCTTGTTATTGCACTAGGTTGTATGATAAAATTCTGACATGGATCCATAGCAATCTAAACCATGAAAAATGATAAAACTCAGTAAAAGACAATGCATAACTGAGATAAGGAGTACACACATAAATAGGAAGACATAAACAGACACATAAGACAGGAGGAGGAAAATTAAATAACAGCAGGAGTAAACTGCAGAGACCAAATGGTGTGTTTCTCAAAACACAAACAAACAAACAAAAAAAAACATTTTTTCATGTGCCGACTTGTTCTTTAGCCTGTGCATCATGTAGGTTCCTCTAACATGTTGTTAGAGGAACTGAAAAGAAAGAATCTCACAAAAGCAGAAGTATCTGCTGGTATATTAAAATGCTGCATAATGTGCAGCTTACAGAACAGGTTCATTACGTATCCATCTCCAATGAATGTTTGGTTGCTTGTTCAATAAGCGAGCGACCAAAGGAAACTCAAACCCTCAGGAGAGCTAGCATGGATTATTGTTCAAAGGCTTTGGCTCTTGTGTGGTGTAGAGAAGGCTGCAGTCTGGCTCAGCGTGAAACTCTTTTTTTTTCCTCCTTATGCAAGAACTGAAGAACTGACTGCATCTATGTAAACAAATACTATTTGGCATGCCAAAGAATATTAGATGTTCAGATTCTGGTTTTCTTTCTAAAAATCACAGCAGTTGTTTTTGTACAAAAAACAAATAAACAACAATAATGATTTCAGCACAAATCATGGGCAAAAGCACCCTGTGGTGATAAAGCTGCTGGCAGTGGCAGGCTGTGCAATGGCTATTATTTTCTGCATTTGCAGGTGCCAGTTCCCATGTAGCATGTCTATCAGATTGTAACATCTAACATGGCTTCAGTAGTCTCCTTTCAACTTGTTTTTGAATTTCTTATCCACAGTACCGACCCTAAGGCAGGTATCACCGGCACTTTTGTCTTCCAGTGCCAATTAATAACACAGATTTGCATACTGTGCTGTGGTGGTCTCAGTACATGGACGGTGAAGCTAATTAGCTCCCCTTAGCTCTGTAATATAGATGATGAAATAAAATACCCATTATGTAGTCAAATCACACTCAGGGATGATGAATAAACTAATCATTCTGATTAATCATAGAGCTACAGAAGGCTCAGGACCCCCTTTCCAGCAATATGTATGGACTTACAATATATAATGCCAATTTATAAGTGAGCTCATTTTTTTTCTGTACTTACATAAATGGTCAGATCAGCTTATGAGAAGTTAATGCAGTTCCTCAGCATATTATGGTAAATGGACTGCTTCTTATATACTGTAGTGCTTTTCTACTCGCGCACTCAAAGCGCTTTATACAACATGCCTCATTCACACTCATTCACACAAGCACTATTTTTCTACACTTAAGTGCTTCCTATCTAACATTTACACTCCAATGAACACATTAGAGAGCAACCACCAGCCTTCTGATTAGTAGGTGACCTACTCTACCTCCTGAGTTACAGCCACCTCAAATCATAGAATGAAGTAGTTTAAATACTTTGTAGTAGTAGGAGGCAACCGGTTAGTTAGTTTTTTGACATGGGTAGAGTGTAAAAAAACTTCATAGTTTAAAGAGCCATGAGTTTGTCTCATGGTAGAAGCCGGTAGTTTTTTTTTCTGCCTGAGATCAGCTTGAAACTGATGCTAAACAAAAGATTGATATTTCTGAACACACTTGAGGTGCTTCTTTAATTTATTCTAAGATAACAAAGAGCTCTTTCCCAATCTCACACTATATTCTGATTCAGTACAGTAAATACTGAAAATGATACCGTTTCAGTAGTTGGAATACATGTTGAACATTTTGAATCTCAGTCTGTAACTGAAACTTAGACAGTGACGTGATTTACCTAAGATGAACTGTTTCATCATCACCTGCGATTAATTTCATTCACCCTGTGAAGAGTTTCCTTTTCCTTTGCACATGATAATTGTAGAGCACTCACCCCTAACTACCAAACAAAAAGAAAAAAGGAAAATGCTGACTGCCTGACTAATGTGAATGGGAAGTAAATTACAAAGAGTAATAAACACCTTTCCTGTTTTCATCTCCCTGCGTTCCTGCAACTACTTTTCTTTTTCTTGTTCAGAGTAAGACGGGAGCACTTGAGGGTCCTGAGGTTGATGGCTTTGTCAAGGATATGATGGGGCTGGTCAGGGTAAGAGTCTTTGTTCCACTTGCTATTTGTAATGTTTGTGACAATCAGGGTATTGCTTACATGAAAATGCTGAAATTTACTTACAAAACATTATCCTGCTTAATACTATAGCCCACTTATACTTCTGTGACTTAATTACTTCCAAATAAAAAGGGCTTAGGATCAGAGTAACACTTTCTGGTTACTGGCTACAGGCCACAGAATAAATTATTATTATTATACCATTGTGTGTGCCCATTGTTTACACCAGTGCATCACAAGCTTGGCAGCCTATTGGTCTCAAGCTGTCCCCCTGTGGGTTTAAGCATGGAGGAAATGTATAAAATCAGCCATTTTTGGCTTCAGAACTGCCTTAATTCTTCATGATAGCATCACACAGTTGCTGCAGATTTGACATGATCTGAGTTTTGTTGAAGCAGTCATAGGTACACTGTGGTCATAAAGGAATGGGTATGGTTGGCAACAAAGCTCAATTGGTACTAAAGGGCTTAAAGTGTGCCAAGAAAATACCCCCCTACATCATTACGCCATCACCAACAGCATGAACCATTGAGATGATCTATGCTTTCATGTTGTTTATGCCAAATTGTGACCCTACCATCCAAAGTCACAACACAAATGAAGTCATCAGGCCAGGCAATGTTTTAAAACCTGCCCAATTTTAGTGAGCATGTGCAAATTGTAGCATCAGTTTCCTGTTTTTAGGACAGGACTGGCACCCAGGGTGGTCTTCTGCTGCTGTAGCCTATCTGCTTCAAGGATCAACGTATTGTGTGTTCAGAGATGCTCTTCTGCATGCCTTGGTTGTAATGAACTTAGTTATTTGAGTTAATGCTGCCTTCAGCTTGACACAGTCTGGCCACTCTCCTTTGGCATCAACAAGGCATTTTCACCCAGAAAACTGCCGCCCACTGGATATTTTCTCTTTTTCAAACCATTCTCTGTATTGATGGTTACAGTAGAGATGGTTGTGTGGGATCCTGCAGTTTCCAAAGTACTCAGACCAACCCATCTGACACCAACAACCATGCAATGTCAAAGTCACTTACACCTACATAATGTGTTGTGGCGACTGTGCAGTGTTGTATTATCTATGTGCAACATTAAATGTAGATGAATAGATTTCCTTCCAGCTGGATTTATCAGAGTCACTACTTCATGGATTGCTAACTGTGACGTACTATAAAAATAATAATGATCATGCACACAATGCAGTGAACAAATACAAAATTCCTGCTTTCTGACTTTTTAAGGGTATTTGTTCTTCAGTTACACAGATATCATGATTATAACATAGATGATTTTCTCTATGGATCTAATATTGTTACAAAGGCTCATTTTTGAGCAGAAACTGACAAGCTTGAATAAAGAAAGGAAAGTCAGCAGAGTTAGTGATGAATGCATTTGTACTTCCCCTCCTTCTCTGCTCTCCAGCCTAACATCACGGGTCCTGAGCTGGACAAGCTGCGAGCCGTTCTGCTGCGTCACTGTGATGTCAACAAGGATGGAAAGATCCAAAGGAATGAGCTAGCTCTGTGTCTGGGAGTGAAGCTGAAACTTTAGAGACCTGTTTTGTTCTGCTGGATTATGAAACACTGACTCTGTATGCCTTGTATAGCCAAAAATAAATGATAACTAGTGGAATGGTGTGTTATACTCTAGCTCAGTCTAGCTACTAAGTTATTTAAGGCCAATATTTATAGCCTATTGAATCCTGATATGGTAGACATAATATGATACTCCGTGATTAAATAAAATTACACCTCTGACCTGAAATTACAGGTTATTTGTGCATGAAAACAATGAGGTTTGAATGTTATGTTGGAATGAACATCTGTGCCATAAGATCTGTGGTATTTCAGTGTGCAGTTTCCTGTGAAAATAAATATTTTTATGGGGTTTTTTTGGGTTTTTTTGGAGTATGTTATGCACTTGCATGTTCCTCTGCTTACAGAGAAAGCTAGTACAAAGTAAAAAATGTTGAGAGCATTTTTAATGTAAGGGTCTGCAGAGAAAATAAACAATGGCATGCTGATTTCCTGTGTCATTCAAATTCTTTAAAATACAGAGCCGGTGCTGGTTTTTACTGTAGAAAATAATCAAGTAAAACGAATAGCTGCAGAGCCTTTGCAGATGAGACACCCTTTCAAATTCTTTTGTCGGCTTTATCGCTTTGTTGATGATACCGGGTCGCATACAAGAAAGGATTTATAATGTTTCTTTTTTTTGGAGTCTGCAGAAGCAAATAAGGGTCTACAGGATAATACAATGGGATTTTGTTGGCTGAATGGTTGTATTCTGAAAGCACTGGCTTTGAGCACATAAGCACAATAATCCATTTAAGGAAGGCCTAAATGCACATCTCCACCAGATACACACTGACGTGTCAGTCTGATTCTTCTCTGGTGAGATGCAACAAGCTGACAGCGTACAGAGATGGACAATGTAAACAAAAGCTGTTAAGTAAATAAAAAAAAGAAAAACGCCCTCTGGCCACTGAAAGGGACTTAATAGTGAGGACCTAAAAGCTTTACTCTGGCTTGGACCGCCTCATTACCCTTTAAGTCTCCACAAAGCTGATGTGTGCTTTGATATTGTCTCTGTGTACATGTTTGTGAACACTAAACAGAGAGGCCCTGGTACGTTTGTTTTATACAGTTACTAGGTTCAGTTGTGAGTGTTTGCATGTATGTCTTGTACAGTTAAAGGGTGATTGTGTGCCTTTGTGTGGGCAGAGCAGCTGCTGTCCAACTGCTGCAAAACAGTTTCCCATTATGCTTTACCAGCCACTGCATCACATGACTCATTTGCAGTGGATGTTTAACAGCTATTGTAGGAGAGTAGGAGGGAATTTCAATAAAATACAGTTTTAATTATCAAGGTTGAAGCACAGTGTATTCAGAATGAGTTTCAAGTTTTAAAAAAGTCAAAGGAAAATGAGACAATCTGCTTTTTGTTGGTTTTGATCTCTCAGGACATTCTGCTCTTTAATAATTCTTATATTACCAAGTGGATTGAGCTAATTTTAGATGACAGCGCTTTTAGATAGATCTGGACAATATTATTATATATAAATCCCCACTGGTTCCACTATCAGCCTTCCGCAAAGATATCTTAAGCCAGAACAGAAAGCTATTGGCTCTCTGACCCTGCTGTGCCAGGAAAACTGAATCTTTTCTAAAGAACAAGCTTAGATGGCTACCTCTGATCATACTGTATGCAACTTCATTCATAAAAACAATGACTGCATAGAGAAAGATACATGCTTTGGCTTAAGTAATTTCAAGTTTACAATTTTGTTTCCATTTATTCCATCCATCCATCCATTCTCTTCCACTTATCCGGGGCCGGGTCGCGGGGGCAGGAGCATTTATTCCATGGAAACATAACCCCTCTTGATCTGTGGCCTCAAAGCAAAACATCCCTTAACCAGCATTGCTCCAAGCTTCTAAACAGGTTATAAGCCTGTTAGGTAGAGCTGAATTCTTAAGTAATGACCCATTGGATGCATTTGTTATGTGGTGTTCCACATTAGCAAGTGCTTCACCTGAGACCTTACAGCTCCTGGAGTATGTTTGATAAAAACCAGGACCACAAATGATGTAAAACAATATCAGGTTAAAACAAAGGGTGTGCTGTATTAATCTTTTTTTGTAAGATGAATATTTGCACACCATATTTGTTGTTCTTCAGACTACATGCTTTATGACATTTAGTTTGACATAAAATATTGGTTTTACATTAGTCCAAGATGATAAAATGAAGACATAAACCTCAGGTCAGCCTGAAAAATAAGGAAGCTATACTGCGGTTTTCAAAAATGAAAAAGAAAAAAAAAAGAGAGAGAGAGAAACACAACATACAAAATAAACCAGAACAGCTGTGTGCGGTGAAGAAACAAACTGTTCCACGTATCTGGACAAAAAGAAACGTGTACCACCTCATTTTATTAGAGATGGTGGCGCGTTTGTTAACGACATGAAAATGTAAAACATGTAGAGCTATACAGGAGCTTTCTGTGTGCTTTCATTCAGTTGATTGCATCAAAACCCTAAAAGAATAATGTAGATATTACTAATTAATATCAACACTGGTAGATTATTACAGGATGCAAATGGATTGGAGGTCACCCAAAGATTAACATTAACAGTTTTATTGGATTAGCAGTTTTTCCTCAGTTTGTTTTGTTTTTGCTATCAATTTGTTATTGCAGATTTATAATCCCAAAATGCTGTGGCGGGTCTGCTCGTTTTCACATCTCAAACGACCTGCACCTGGAACTCGTCTCAGGCTGATTGCACCAGGCTGCACCTGTCAAAATTCACACCAGTCCGAACAGCATTAAAAGGGCAAACACGTGGTTTATTTTCACCAAACCAAACAGGTATTATACTGTTATGCCCTAAGAAAATGTTTACGTTTGACTTGCTTCTGAGCCAAAATGACCATTCTTTATGATTTGTGTTCACTGTTGCCCAAATAAATGTACCATTAGTTAAAATAATACTTGAGAGAATTACCTGCTGGATTATAGCTATTAATCAGGTAAACTGATTAATTAACTGTGACTGCATTTTCGCTGTAAGTACTCTTTAGAGAGTTAATGCTAAGACACACGGCATGCTGTGTGTCTAAGTATGTTTTCCATTTTCACTTGGAAACAAGCCCGTGCGTCCAGCTCCAAGAACTAAGACGCTGCACAAACGAAGCTAATGAGATCATTGTTTACCATCAGTGGGACCCTTTTCCTTGATGAAGCAAATAAAGTTGTATGTAAAGCTATGGCCCTGGTGACAGGATTACACATTGAACTCTATAAACACTGACTTATCTGCTTAATGTAGCATACTGAAGGGACAGCTCACCTACAGGGACAATTTTCCTGTGTTGGCCATTTGAAGCTACACCTGTTGTTACAATATTGGTGTGCAAGCTGGAAGCCCTTTGAGTAATTAAGACACAGCTACTTAATAAGTGCATGCATGCATGAATATTGGTTGGTGTGTGTGTGTGTGTGTGTGTGTGTGTGTGTGCGTGTGCGTGTGTGTGCACACATATGTGTGAAGAGAGATGGAAAGAAAGAGACACTCCTTTCCTTTAAGGCTTATTTTCTTGCACTTGTCTATCATAAAATATAAATATATGAGAAACCCAAGCTGGCACTGTGGCAGTAATAGTAAGGTAATGAGTTAATCTGTGGTACTCTCATATATAATTACAATATTGGTGCGATAACTTTTATGCATGACCGGGGGAAATTCTCTTTATTCCCAGAAGAGGGCACTATAGTGCTGCACTTGAACACTTCACAGCACTTCATGAACAAAACATTTGTGTTCTTATTGTCCTCAAAAGTCTCATTTACTCACAGCTGCAGATGAGCTAATGGTGGTTGTAAAGAAACAACAAATTTTTAGCTGACCATTTGTGCTGATGCAGGACCAGCTAATAAAGAGCCAATAACATGTTCTCTAAAATTTATTTTCTTTAGATTTATTTTTACTTCCTAGAAACAGAGAACATGCATGTATCCGCATTTCAGTTGATGGCCGAGCACAACCCTTAAGTAACTAAGTTCAGAAATACCTTGTGGCATGAAGCTTTGTCTGTCTGTGCTAAACTGGGAACAATAACTAGTGAAATTTATGAGGGCAGTGGCACCGGGCCCATCACAGGGACAGACAGCTGACCCCAGTTCTTATTCCATGTCTCTTCTGTTTCTTTTCTTTTCCACCTCCAGAACATTCTCACTAAGTAAACAACAAATAAGAAAGGTGCTGTAAATTGTAACCCTTAAAAGTCTGCCTCTGTCCTTCTTTGTGGTTGCATTTCAGTCCCTCTCCAAGGTGAAACCTAACATTCCCATGTTGCCAGTGAAAATAGCCAAAGGACCTATAAGCTGAATTGTAAACAAAATTCTCAATCTACCAGGTCACTGGTTGCCAGGGATTTAACTGAGCAACTCTGACCTTTAAAATAGGTCATTCGAAGACATTTGTCTCAGAAAATTTTGTTGTCATTCAACCTGATTCAAAATGATGAATAAATAGATGAAATGTTTTAACTGTCTCATGAACTTCTTCAGACTCTGCTGCAGAATCGTATAAAGATCGGCATGACCCACTCGTAAATAAGAGAAAAGTGGGCTGATTACAAATTTTCTTGCTGTTCTTGCATTTGCTTATTAATTTGAAAATGTTTGAACTTGTATATTTTATTTTCCTACTTGCTTTGAATTTATTTGGACACCTCAGCACAAAGCAAACAGGCAGCAAAAACCTTTAACCAGATTACATTCACATGATCATCAACCTTAATATACTTTATTCTTTAAAGTCTAAGTCCAAGCCCTTCTGTCATCTTTTCCAGTCAGACCTCTCTCTGTTTATTCTGTTTTTGGTGCACTGTTAAAAATAATACCCCCACAACCTTGACTATAAATGAGATTTTTATTTTTGTCTGTTTTTTTTTTATATATAAGATCTCCCCCAAGTGGCAGCCATGTGTTCAGTTCTTCAGACACAAAGATGTTAAAACAAACATCACCATGGAACAGATGAACTCTGCCCTTGGCTGCAAACTGTGACAAACAGAAAACTCAACAGGGTGTCCTGTTGGAAATGCAAAGACTGACTGTGAATAGCATTAACTGTGGTGTTGTAGTGCTGCTGCTAGCTCTCTCCACTGCCTCAAAATGGCCATCAGAATGAACGCTTTTTTATTTGCTTTAGCTGTATCTTCAGAGAACAGTAGACATGAAAGTAGATACATGATAGTGATTTTGTGCAGACATACACCCCAGTTCAAGTACCTTTAACAGCATGAGTGACCCCCCCAAAGCTGACTGCTTAGGCCAAAATATATGAAAACTATGATCTGCTACTGAGTGAAAGAAAGTTGCCTTTGGATTATGAATGAACCCATTTAATTAATTTTGTTTCTTATCAAAACACTTCCAAATTAAAAAATTCATAATCATTTGAATCCTTCATACTTCATGACCAGATCCAATTACTCCATCTGAAACAGCTGAAAAGCTGGCTGAGTCTAAATGTTCCCCCTTCTCCAACACAGGAAGCTATCGGGTCACTCTGTTTCCTCTAGCAGAGTATAAAGCCATTTGACATCCTGTTAAAGTGCAGCTCGTGGTTTTTCCATACAACATGTTTTATTAGTTGAAGCTCCACATTGGGTCCATCTACTACCACCCATCATAGGAGACTGATGCTTCTGTCCCAGTGATTCAGCTCATATGCAGTGGCATACAGCAAATAAACCCCGACTGAGAGATTTGCGGTGGCCTCCCAAGCTGCTTGACTCACTGCCTAACTGCCACTTGGCAAGCAAACTGAAATCATGATGAGCACTCAGCTTTGTAAATGATTTGTTTTAGAATACATTGTAGACCTTCAGTATGTTGCCCTGAGCAGATTACTAAAATTTGGGGGACAGCAACCAGTCACTTTGATCAGGATGTTTCAACTCTTCCTGAACCCGACCAGAGCAAGAGACGGATCCCTTGTCAACTATCTGGTGAGAGACCCTGAAGCCATATTTACAATGCTTTGACTCACTGCTTGCATAGCTTATTGGGCTGACACTTTTTCATTATTTTGTGTCCAACACACACAGCTATGATTGGAATTCCTTTCAGCTTCTAAGGAAATAATATGCTGCTTAGTTATGTGCCTGAGGAATTAAAGCCAATTTAATGATTTGAAAACAATATTTGGACTTACAGCATGGCTGTTTTAGCCAACTTAAATTATTCAGGGTCTTGTTTTGTAATTCCTTTGGAAGAAGACTGATCAAACACCCCAGTTACTTGTGTTTACACTCTTTCATTTACTTCATACAACTGCAGGATTGCACACTAAATAAACTAAATAGTTTATGGGTTGCATAAAAACATATCCCCCAGAGACCATTAACCCAAACTAACTTTGTGTTCAGTTTTATCATTTTTATGAAATGGGAAAAAGCTCTGTTCTATGTGTGTGATGCCCAGACACAGTTATTACAAACAAAAGGCTGTGCAAATAATTACAGTATTCAACAGAGAATCCAGCCAAATATGCACTGTAAATGTTTGGATCCATATGACTTATACCAGGTGGTTTTCAGGTGGTGAAAACTTTCTACAAACAATGAAGTCACTTTTGAAAAAAAGGATTTTATGAAAATTATTAAAGGACTATAAAGGTCCTGCAATAAAACTGTAACTAAATGCAAAAGTAGAAGAATGCCTCACATGCAGCAAAAAGGCCAAAAACTGATTTTTGATTCCAAACTACAACCTTAAACAGTGTAACACTCACAATAGACTAAATCTAATAGAACATTTTAAATATCTTTTCATAACACATGTCAACAGAAAACTGAGCAGCAACCTCAGGAAGTGAAAAAAAAAAAAGCCACTGTGTCATAATCTGCTGTTCACACGTCCACTTGAGGCTGGTTGGGTCTATTCACATGGACTTCCATGTGCATTGCATAAATTTACAACCTGAATAAATTGCACAATAAATTTTTAAGTAGTACAAAAATAAAGCCAGATGTAGCAAATTAAAACTTGTGTATGTAAATTAATATTAATTTTTTTTTTCTTAAATTTGTCAGCAGGTTCAATAAATGCTTCTGGTTCCCTTGAATTATTTCATGCTTCAGACAAACAAACGTCTGTGCAAATAATTACAAGTGGCCGGACCCTCCAACAGAATCCACCCAAATTTGCACTGTGAATGTTTGGATTCATATGACTTATTGCAGGTGGTTTTCAGGAAGTGAAAGTCTGGTCTCTATAGGCAGTTAAATAACTACTGTAGAAGGAGGATGTATGGATGGTTAAAACCACCTGTTTTACATTGTATTAAGGCTTAGAAGTTAATTGTAATTGTGGGCACATACTTTGAGTGGTATGTGGTATTTAATCACTTCCGGCATTTGGTTGCTTTGTTTGCATTTTTATTGGCTAAAGTCAGCATCCAGTGTAAAAACACGGTGAGTTATGAATGCACCTTACTAACCAAGCTAGCTAGTCAGCTAGTACAAGCCTGTAACTCCCATTTTGTCCAAATATACTGTAGTCATGCCTGGCTTCAAAAAAGAAAAGAAAAATCTCAAGATTGTGAAAATGCCAAACTCAAATTTTTAAAACAGTTCACAAACCAACAAGTTGCAAAATGTCAAAATGGCAATTTCCATCTTTTATATACAGTCTGGAAAAGCTTGTAGCAGTGAATGCAACATAAAGAACAGGACAAAGATGCTGAATCCTCCACTTCCTGCACCACACAGAGTGTTCACCACAAATGTTTTCATGTGATTTGTTGGAAAATATTGTTGGCTCATCCATGTAAACTCTCAGAGACTCATGGTGTGAAACACTCAGAGGAGGCTTCGACTGTGTGGTCTGACCACTTGGCAAAAGGCTTTAATCCCTACAGCAGAGACCAACAACTTGCAGGATGACAGGCCAAGTTAGGGTAATAACGTTTTACCGTGTAATCTTTGTTTAGAAAAGCGTGTGCCAAACCTCCTTTTAAAGTGGCACTAAAACACGTCCTACCACTGGATGATAAAATGATGGTAAACAAATGATGAGTGACAATAAGGGGAAAAAAAAGAAGGCATAAGACTTCATCTGCTATTGCAGCCACAGACCTCCTCTGGACAAATGACTATAGACACAGACTGATAAATAGACCTATGCCTGGATAAATGTTGTCTCAGCCTCCACAGTGTTCCTTCTCTTTTCTTTCACTTATTTTCTTCCACCAACATTTCTCTTTAAGGTGCCATCTATTTTTCAACCCATTCCTTGAACGCATGTATGCAGACTTATCACTTCATTGCTGGAGGATATCTGAGTAGGTTATGTGCAATGTTGTCACACTGCAAATAACCATTCATTGTCTGTTTGCATTTTCATTTAAATCTTTTGACTACTGGTCACAGTTAGTGCAAACTTTACAGCAATCAAAAAGCTGTAAAACTGGGTATTCTTGGAAAAGGGAAAAAATGAGAAGAGCAAGTTGATATAATGTATTTTTCTACCAGTGAGCAAGCAGGCCTTACTGAAAGGAGGCATATTGGATAGTTGATAGTGTAAAATTATAAACACAAAAGCACTTTGTGAATTTTAAAAAATGGTGCTCCCTTCAGTCAATCAGTTGCGCTGTCTTCAGGCAAAGTAGGAGGTTGCGTGGAGTGAAGCATGATGACCCACTGAACTCTTTGGCCTGACAAAAAAGTAGAGGGCCATGGGAAATGATGGCTGTCTTTTATGTTAATATTGTTACCTTAACTGATCCAATTATGAAAGGCTGGAGGGAGAGCAATAAAATGTACAGAAAAAGGATAACTCACATTCAGAATAACCATCGCTAACAGGGTCAGTCACTGCTTTTTTTTTTAGGTGTCACTGTATCAGGTATAAAATCCTCCTGCCCATCCTGTTGGGATGTCTGGCACAGCCTCTTAACCTATCACTCTATAGGAGAAGATAAAACATAAAAGAAGAGGTTAAGAAGCAGAATTCTCCACAGACCAAAACAAACAAAGCCACAAAGTTTGACATTCTTCGGCTTCCTCGGGTAAAACTGTTTGAACAGCACTGAATTTGAAGCTTTCGCCAGTACTAAGTCACTTAGAGAGGGCTTTTTTTTGGGGGGGGGGGGGGGGGGGGGGGGGGGGGGGGCTTCCTTTATGCTACTAACTATGAAAGGGAGTATAATGTGAATGGGCAGTCCAGACAGAGAAGTTTTTAAAGGCATTAGACGAGTGCTTTCACTCACAAAGGAAGATGTTTAAAGAAGTTAAGTTGGAACCTGCATTTAAAAGCTTTGCAAAACTCTCCCTCTGTGGTCATAGTTTTCAGCAGTTTCACTTATTTTAGAAATGTTGGGGAAAAAACACACACACACATTGATGTAGCAACAAAACAAATATGGTCAGACATAAATTTTTGTATTGCTGAGTGAAACCAGGTAGTACATGCCAACTTTCCAAAACAGAAAATGTTGAACACTATTCTCTTACACTATATTATTACTTGCTCTGGATTTTAAGGAGACACAAATCCATCTGGGGTTGCTTCAGGATACAGTATGTGGAGCTACCTACTGTGGAGACCCTTTGTGAATTAGGGAGTAGCCGAAAGTGGCTTCTGTCTCTTTAGAAACTACATATCCTTATTAGAGTAACTGGATCCACTTAGGACGTTGTGTGCATGACCAACCCAGCTTCAATATAATCTGCTCTAATCTATTCCAAAGACTTCAAAAGTTACCTTCACCCCCATTCCATGGATATACCTCTGCTGAAACTGCAGAAACCATAACACATCTCACACCAGATGTTTCTGTCATCTCCCTGCTGTTCCAAGCTGCTGATGAACCAAAAGATTCCACTGTGCAGCTATTTAAAGAAATAGAAATGAGTCTACAGGGAATAACTTGGTTTTTCACTGTGACCTCCAAGGCACGGTTCAAGGAGAGAGGTCAAAGAGTCAAAAGTAACAGAACCAGCCAGCTGCATGTGATAATCTTAACATCTTGGATTGCAATAAAGAGAACCCATAATATAGATAATGAGAAAATGAGCTAATTACTAGATGCTTGTACAATCAAGTGAATGTACTAATATAATTTCTAATGACTAATTGAGCTGAATACCATTAAAAAGGTTTTCTGGGAGAATGCTATTTTGTGTAGGCTGGAACCTCTCCTGTTTGTCGTACCCTCTTTGAGAGGATCTCACCATAAAATGCAGCTCTCGCCTTCATCCAGCAGTCTGGGAGATCTTCCCAGCATTCCTTCCCATTTGTCGTCATGGTGCCAGCAGGACAGCTCGGCCATATTTAAGGTCCTCCTCTTCTGAACCCTGACCAGAACGACAAAGAGACCTTCTGCTACATCACAGCCAGAGACGAGGGAAGATTAAGCCGCCAACTAAAAGACTCAAATCAGGCCCAAAGATCTGGACTGAAGACAACTGAATACTTTTTAGGCTGCAGTTATTTTTGATTCTGTGCAGGAAGATGGCCAATCTGGTGGATAGAGTGGTGTTTGTTTTCTTCATCACAGCACAGGTATGCATTACAGCAATAACTAAATATCCCTGTATGACTTTACATTTCAGTCTAGAGATCATTTTATAATTTAATACCAGGTACTTTTGATAAATACAATAATTTTTTTTACTACAAGTTGTCTAGAATTAGTTATCATAATCAGTTACTGAGAGTTCCTGACATCATTTTGTTTTTCCTTTAGGTTTTTACACTGGTCTGGTCCCAGGTGTGTCCACGGAGATGCCAGTGCCCTAAGGAGCCCCCCATGTGTCCCCCCGGGGTGCCCCTGATTCTGGATGATTGTGTTTGCTGCCTGGTGTGCGCCCGTCAAAAAGGGCAGGTCTGCTCTGACATGAACCCCTGTGACACACGTAAAGGGCTGCAGTGCGACTACTCGGCTGACGTCCACAAAAGGACTGGCATCTGTGCAGGTGAGTGGACCCATTTTGTGGCTAGTACATCCACTCCTGGTATTTTTTTTAATTTGTAAAAATCATAGTTTAACCATTTTTGCCCTCTCTTGTTATTTTGTCTCCTTCCTCCAGCTCCCAAGGGAGCTGTGTGTGTTATAGATGGTTCTGTCTACCAGAATGGTCAGACCTTTTTCCCCAGCTGTAAGTATCAGTGTATATGCCGCGACGGGCAAGTAGCATGTGTGTCACGCTGCAACGTGGATGTTATGCTGCCTGGGCCCGACTGCCCCGTGCCACGCAGGATCCAGGTGCCTGGAGAGTGCTGCGAGAAGTGGGTGTGTGAGCCCCAGGCTGGGACCAGTGCACTGGGTGGCTTTGCCATGGCAGGTGAGAAAACTACAAGTAGGATAAAATAAGATGGGTGTTTATATACTGAAACGCACAACTGCACATTGGTGTCACTCATGTGTGAGACACTGTGGTAAAATATGGTGATTGCTGCATTTCCCAGAAAATGCTTTTAAACTTTTACTTTTAGGTTTGAGGTGTCTAACCTGCAGTCTCTCTGTGTTTCATTCAGCCTACCGTCAGGAAGAAACTGTAAGCTTTGATGGCTGGGACCCAAACCTGAACTGCATTGAGCAGACTACAGAGTGGGGCGCCTGCTCTCGAACATGTGGCATGGGGCTCTCCACCAGGGTCACAAATAAGAACAGTCGCTGTGAGATGGTGAAGCAGAGTCGACTGTGTATGATCAGACCCTGTGATGAGCAGCAGGTCCAGCTGGCACAGCTTGCGCGAAAGGTACTTTTCGAGTTGAGCTTTCTGGATTTTTTTTTAGCTTGCTTAGATATTACTATCCTGATACTGCATACCATACTTAACTGCATCAGGCCAGTTCATCATGACAAAGCACAAGAATAGCATTGTTTTCCAGAGAGATATAGTGCACATTAATTGAGTCATTGTATCGATCTCTCCTTGTAGAGAGACACTAGGTGCCAGAAGATGGTGAGGAGTGACAAAGCCATTCACCTCTCCCATAAGAACTGCACCAGTGTCCAAGCCTACAAACCTCGCTTCTGTGGCTCCTGCACAGATGGCCGCTGCTGTACCCCTCACAGAACCAAAACCGCGCTGGTGGACTTCCAGTGTGCTAATGGTAAAACCGCACGGAGGCTGGTCATGGTGATCATGACGTGTGCCTGCCACAGCCACTGCCCTCGAGACAATGCTGTGTGGCCTCCATCAGAGCTGGGTTACACTGGCATGAGAATATAGATCAGGGAGTACCCAAACGTTTATTAGTGAGATCATAATTGTTAAGAGTCAAAAACCAGATTGTAGCTGGTGACTCCACTCTAAAACCATCAATTCCTCTAGTTTGAATGAAGAACAATTTTAAGCTATTTTTTAAACAATTCACATTACACAAAGTATACTCTACAGACCTCTAATTTGGGACATACAGAGTACACAGTAAAAATAAAATGATATCTGCTCATTGTGGTAGTTGTATTCATAAAAAGAGAATTATCTTTTGATTCCTCCTGGAGAGGGATTGTTAGTATCCTGTGGAAAAAAAAAAACTTAGTACAATGTAAGCACTTAAACTTTATGGCATATAAAACCTCTCCACTTCTGGAGCTCAGATATCAGAGTATACTGCAATCTTTCCATAATAGATTTATCTGGACAGATGGGTGTAGGCTGTAAAGGTTCATTTAAACACCCTCTATTCAAGAGGTAGAGTAGTATGATTGAATACAAGCACAGGGTTGTGGTTACTGGTTTGATTAAACCGGAGACTTTTGTTCTGCCTTAATTATGAGGACTTCTGCAATATAATGTTTACTGCCAATAGATTCAAGAATACTCTATATCAGAATAAATGTTATTGTACAGTGACAGCTTGACACCTGAACCCAGTAAAAACAACATAAAAATATTAAATACTAAAATATTAAAAATTCATATTGATAAAACAGAAAGAAAAGGGGGGAAAGCAGAGATTATCAACAAAGACTATCAGTAACCTTTTCTCCCACTATGGGACACATTTTTGAAATAACTGCACTGTGTACTTTGACGTGGTTGCAAACAAAAGCTCAACCAGTGAAGGAGAGGTCACTGTGGTGTCTCGGTGCTATTTCTAACATTGTCCTGAAATCTTACCTCTGTTTCAAATGTACGCTTTTGTAGTTTTAAAGAAGATGTTGTTTATCTGTTTTTGTTAAAAAAAAAAAAAAAAGAAAATAGTGCACATAACAGCTATTTTGATCATGACAAGAGTTTTGTAAATACTTGCTGTATAGTCTGTTTTACTGAGTGTGTATTGAATACACAGAGTCAATTGGTGATATTAAACATGAATTGTATATATTTTTCCTGCTTGGATTATTCTCAGCTTCTTTCTGTATCTTTCTGAACAAAAACTAGAAAAACTCAGCATTTGAAATAAATGTTTTTTCAATTTTTTTTTGTATGGATGCTGCATTGTCGTTATTGTAATTTACTGTAATAATAAAACCTGCATTTGGAATCATTCTTACGCTTAAGATAAGGATGAAGATTGGAAACAGTATAATTTCGAAGTAAGTGGGCCACAGCACTCTTGACTTTTGGAACCACTGCCCTACACCACGCTGTTTTGCTGTAATTGATGTCTTCAAAAATTTGTTAACCAGTCAAATTCTGAATGAATCTAAATTTGGTAATATATTTTTAAGAAATCACAGACACTCAAATAGTTTTGAATGACTAAAAAAATGCCTTTTCCTGGAAATAAATTCACATATTTTATGTTTCACACGTGTGTTTTGGGAAATACCTCTTCCAGGGGATTCCCTTTTAACACTTCAAGATGTCTGCGTTGGGACCTGGGAGTTGCCAAACCCTGTGAACTCTGTTGACATTGAGTGGTGGTTCTTTGACCTTTCTCCATTTCCCCAACCTGGGTGGTTATAATGGAAAACCCTAATATTCCCTGTGGGACTGCTGCAGTTTCCTAAAATACCTCCTCAGTGGAAACTTTAGTTCATAGCTCAAATCAGCAGACACTGACAGTGTGGTCGGCACATCTGATCTGTGTTGCTCAGAAGAGATGTGTGGTAATGCTGCATGTTTTTAACACGTGGCTCTAGGATTTTAAGCTTGTTCTGGTTTCCGCTGTCATGCTACAGTCAGTTTTATTTATTCAGAATTTTTCATCGGTATAAGAATGCATTCCTTTACTGCTGTTTGATTTTAGTTGTTTATGTATTTATTACATATACCTTGCTAATACTTCCTTTATTAACATAGATAAAATGAGTGAATGGATGAATTGTTTTGCAAAAGAGATCAGAAAACAAATAACCCATTATAAATTAAACTGTTCAAAAGTAATTTAAGTTATCACAACTTGAAAACCATCTACAATATAAAATTTCATATCTTAGATAGCCAGTATCAAAAACAAAGGTCTTGGAGATTTGTGGATATTTACTACTCAAAATATGACAAAGGATGCTGCTTCTTTGACGTTATAGGCCAAGAAAACAATGGGACATTGTATGCACACAAAAAAAGCTTTCATTTATTATGATTTTATCAATTATTATAATTTTAGTTGCTATAATGTTCTTAGTTCAGCATGATAGGATGTTACTGACATCAGAACCGAGGCTAATGGGAATGTCAGCAGGATTGGCCATGAGATTGCCTTACAAATGGAACTGTTGAGCTGATGGTGCAAAATGAAAAGTCCGGGGATCATCAAAGTTACTGTGGTTATCCAAGAAAATCCTCTATAGGTAATTATGTGGCAGGGCTGTGTAATCTTGCTGAAACAACATATAAAATCTGAATCATCCTCTACTGTGCAGGTTCCCTGCTCAGTAAAAATGTCTTTTTATCTTCAGGTGCTTTATATGATATTTGTTTTGAATTATAAAATGTGGCAGTTTAGTTGCATTAAGTATTGTTCGGTTAGATGCAATATTTCATCTGACTACATTGATGTATGACTCAAATGTATGAGGTGGTGTTATGAATAATGATCATATTGCTCCCCCAAGTGGTGTTACCATGCTCTTGAAAACCTTTTGTGAATTCATTTTTCATCTCATAAAATGAACATTCACTCAAAAATGATGCAAATTAGAGCTTTAAAAGCATTTATTGGGATTTACCAATATGCTGCACATGAAGTTCCATCATTTTGTTGCACATGGCTAAGTGACAGACTTCTTAACCCCTATACCTCTGCAAGAACTTTGACCACTGTAGAAACTGTTCAAGGCAAACAAGCAATGTTAAATGTATATAATTACAGAAAATGTATCTAAAATATATAGAAATTGCTGTTAGATAGACTGTTTTGGGTCAACCCTTGATATTGTTTTATGACATACAAAATGAAATTAGAGCAATGACCACCAAAGCAAACCAAAACAAGTAAATGACATTTGATTCTGGATCTTGTAAAATGTCTTGGAACTTCCTCCGTATCCTCTGTGCACAGCTAACTTCCTCAAAAAGATGAAAGAACAGGAAAATCCTCTCACTGAAGTTGCAGCCTGTAACAGAGTAAATCACCATTGCATTGTCTGGATCATAGAAGAACAAGCACCCCTGCTCATAATCCATGACTGTCTCAGGCCTCCTTCTTAAAACAGGCATTTGCAGGCATCTTCGACATCTGCAGCTTTTGCTTCCTGACCTCACAATCCTATTTTGATTTCTAGGGTTTGGCCTGAATGTGCTGTGTCTTTGCATCGACTCTGTGACTACTCCTAAAACCCAGTCGGTCCTCCCTTGGACCTGAAACTCAAGGAAAAAACTCCCTTCGGACAAGCCCCTATTTTTGGGGACGTAGGAATATCCATTCATACATTGTGGGTCTTCATTGCGAAAAGAAAAATTAGAAGAGCCTACCATCTGATCAGACACCACACTATTTGCTTTTGCGCCACCTTTGCCTTTCTTTTTGCTCTGCAGTTCTACCTTCATCTTCTGAGTCTTCTGAGTGTTCTTTCTCTGTTTTTGTTTCATTTCTGGTACTTTTTCCTTCCCCATCTGAGCCTTTTTATCAACATACTCTTCCTCCAAAGGGACGGTATCATGAGCATTATGTTCTGTACACAGGGTACAAACACGAGTCTGCTCTGTCCTGCAGAAGAACTCTAAAATTCTGTTGTGCTTCTTACATATTTTGTCCTCCAGGTTGTGCACAGGATCAGTCAGTTTGTGCCTTTTTAAAGCAGCAACTTGTTTGTGAGGCTCTAGATGTGTCTCGCAAAAAGAGGCCAAACAGACCAAACAGGTTTTAGAGGCTCTGTACTTATTGCCAGGGCAACAATCACATGGCACCTGCCCAGGTTTGACTGGTGCATTATTGTCAGATATTACATGGCGTGTTTTAAAATTCTCCACAACGTCCCTGAATCCGGTGTTGACGCAAAGTTTGAGCCCTTTGTTGAACTTCTCATTGCAAAGTGGACACTGACATCGGTTGTTGCTGTCCCAGTGTTTGGTGAGACAGGCTTTGCAGAAGTTGTGTCCACAGGGAATAGAAACAGGCTCAGTGAAGACATCCAGACAGATGGAGCACTGGAGCTGGTCTTCAGACAGAAAACTGCTGGCTGCAGCCATTCCTGGAGCATGGGTTTTAAATGGACTATCAATAACAACACTTTTTTTTAAAAATTCCACTGCTATGAACCATTACACACAACAAAAATAATAAAACAACAAGCACAGACGATATGATGCTGTCAACTAAACTTTCATGGAATTTACTAATAATTATGTTTTAATTATTCACTTACAAACATAAGTAAACATAAGTACATAAGTAAATGAATATTATTTGAACACTTGATCCTCACCCTCATGGATGCAGATGCCTCTCTAACTCCTTAAAAGTTGTAAAGAGATTCCTTTTCGCTGCAGCGCTCACTTTCGTTTCTTTCTAAAAGATCCAAATGCGCTCCGCCTCTGCTGACTCATGCTCACATTTGAAGGTTGGCTATGGCTACCACATCCTGTAGCTTTAAATCTCTAGTGTTGACATGACATCTGAGTGCAAAAACATGCAAATAAAAAAAAACTAAGCAGATTTCAAAGTATTAAAATACCCTTCCCAGAAATCTCTGATAAATACCTCACAGGTTTTCACAAACCAACCAAAACAGGGAAGCCGAGTCTCACCTTTTTGAATGCGGGTGCTCTGTTTTCTCTCTTTGTACACAAACTGTTCTGTTTTAGAAGTTGTTTGCTTTAATTTCCCTGCAAATGGTGCAAATATGTTCCACTTCTACTGACTCATGCTTCCTTTGACTCATTTATTTACGACCTTAAGCTCTTAACAGACGAGCCCTGGAGAGCAAACATTAAATGAGCACAATTTCTGAAATCAGTGGTCATTACTGCTATCACTAAAACAAACTTGTACACCAAAACCACAAGAAGCATCTCGATCTTGAAAAAGTCTCCTCTAGTTAGCAAGCATGTGGTTATTTGTAAATCTTCTGTTCTTAGAGGGTTAACTTAAACAGCTATTTTGGTGTTTTGCTCACAGGAATGAATCATTATACAACTCTTCCTTCCTCTGCTTGGACAGTTAACTCAAGTTCTTGTTTTTGATTGTGGTTGCTTGAATTTTAAGACCAGCTAGAAACTGGTGATAGAGTTTTACTTGGTCAATGAGTAATGTGACCTGATAACATTTTATTTTCGTCTCTAAAAAAAAACAAAACAAAACAAAAAAAAACTAAGCACTTTGCACACTTTTAGTGCTGCCAGCAGGGCAATGATCTGTGTTTTTGATTTTAGTATCAGATACCATTTGGCACCAACGTGTCATCCTGACAGCTGGCTTCTCAAATATTTGCATAACTTTGTGTCAGTCGGTTGTTTGATTGCCAATAACTTAATCTCCCAGCCACTTCAGAGTCTGCTCTTCCCTCTCAGTCTTGCAGTGTTCCCATTCAGCATCATGTCACCTCCTCATCCATATGCAGAAATCAATTGCAAACTAATCAGTAAATATAGGTGCCCTTTCTATTGTCCACACAGCTTTCTGCTGTATGTAGACAAAAACTGCTTTCCATTTAGGCGGAGTAGTTCCAGCATCCTTGTGGTGTGCATGCCGACTCACTGTCATGGCTTACTGGAACAGAAATGTAATTTGTTTCAGCTGTGCTTTTCCTGTAATCAAAAGTAAAAAAAAAAAAAAAATGTCTGCTGGGAAAAAGTTTTTATAAGCGAATGGAAATATGAGAGGATTAGGAGGCAGGAAAGATGGAAGAACAGGTGAGTGGATAGAGGGGCAGAGGAAGAAGGCTCAGTCACTTAAACCAGGAAGGCAGGAAATAGCAATCGCCTAACAAAACAAGTTTAATCTGACATCTTCACATATATATTTAAAACAAACTTATAGCTGTGAATGCTGATATAACTGCTGAGAATAAAATATATTTGCTGAGAATGTGCAGGTAAAACTATAATTAATCTCTAAATAAAAGAAAAGTTTGGTCTTATTTTCTGGTGGACTAAGAATAAGATTTTACTTCAACACATACATATTTTACCCAGTCCTGTTTTGTTTTGTTTCTTTGTCTATGAATGCAGGCTTCAAGACCACCTTGTTGCAGGTTCCCAAACAAAGAGATGCATGTGCCATTGAGCAAGGACAAAGGTAGTGGTCATTCCCACCACCACTCTGTGAAGGCAAGACACAAAGAAGTTTGTGTGCTGACCAAGCCTCAAAGGACCAAAAAGTTAAGATGCAAACTGCAAAGGGTTCAAATATGGAGTTAGTACTGTAAATATAAGCAATACAGAATCTTAAACCTTTGTTTTCAAAAAGGCCAGTGAGGAAATGCATTTGAGCATAAGCACACACAATGAGTTTTGGAGAAAAAAAAAAAAAAACTCCAAAGGGAACTATTGCTGTCATGCTTCAGCTAGCTGCTGGACTCAAATGCAGGACTCGTAACAAATAAGACAGATTTGCACGGATAAGACACACAGGTAAAAAAGACAAACTTTTGCGAAAAAGTTGTTAAAAAGTAGTGCCAAAAAGTAGTGCTGCGCCCAACCCACCGTTCAGTATTGGTTTAAAATTGAGATAAAGTTTGATTTATTTATAGCATTAAATAGCTTTTCCAGTCGTTTGCATCCCGTTTCCCAACTTGAAACATGTTGCAGCTGACATAATTTTTTTTTTTAACACAGCATCCTTTTAGGGAAAACAGGCCTACCAGGGAGGATTAGCCCAGTAAAAATAGAGATGGGTCATGAAGAAAAGCTGAAGAGAAAAGGGGAGAAGACATACCAAAGCTAGCAAATGTGAGCTATAAATGTGTGTGTTTTTTTAATGCCCTTAAGACCACTTTTTTTTTTTTTTACTCGAGCCACCAGTGTCTCATTTTTAAATAAAAACAAGCTTGAATCTTTTCAGTCCACACGTGTGTCAAAATACTCTTCATCTGGGTGCTTCCCTCTCTTAATTGTTGCCAGAAAGCAAGTTCACAGGCCCACAACACAGACTCCATGTGTGTTTGCGTGTAACCACACCTCTGTGCAGCTGCTCCCTGATGCACTGAAAACAAAATGTGCAATCAACTCGCTGGGGTGAACAGGGATATAAAAAAAGATTTATTAATGCCTTTAAATACCATCACCTTTAATAAGATTTCACTCTCTCTCTCTCTCTCTGTTTGTTTGTTTTGAAGGTCATTATCACAACAAAGAATGTACATTTCACGTGACAGCTCATTTCCATATAAAAGTAAAAAATCAGTTGTAGCTCCTACACCTCATTAAACTAAAAATATTCTTATTATTTCTGTTCCACGTTCTTTCTCACAATAAACAAGTTAATCCTGTCTTTGGTGCAGCTCAGTAGAAATGATTTGACATAGTTTAGAGGGCGGACATATAAGGAAACTTGACTCCCACACTGCACAGCATTCCTGTACTATATATTTACATGATTATTTCTTTGTGGGGTTTCCATGTGCAATGACACGCTTAGTTACATATATAATATTAGACTCACATAATATTTACATGTTCCTTCACATGAGGCAAAATATAGAGCAGCTATTTCCTGAATTCTTTTTCAATTAAATTGATAAGACTAAATAAATAATAATAAACTAATTGTGAATATACAGCACAAAACGAAGGTAAAAAATACTCTAGAAGTCTGTGACCAAGTCGTACATTCATTATGTCATTAGAGAAGCGCAGGTATAAATTTAAAGTGTCACCGGTAGGTGTCGTAGCAACATTTCTAATAGTTTAGTGTGACACATGGTCCACTTCAGCACGTTTCAGCACTTCGGCAGCAGTGAGTAGGATGTGCAGCCTGACAGGTGCTGGAAAAAATGCGTTTACAGAAGTACATTTACTTACTCTCGTTGTTCCAGCCTTTACTGAGTTGTAGACAGCGGCAAGCGGCTGGTGTCTGTGGGTTTTCTAAATAAGCTCATGATGAGGTGAAACCCATCCCCGTCAGTCACTCGCCAGGCTTGAACACGGGTCGTGCTTGTGAAGAAAGGTCCACCCGGTCACTATGCTGACAACTCTGGCTGCGCTTTCAAGGTCTGAGCTGACTTCTTCTTTTTTCTTTTTTTTTTTTTTTTTTAAAACTCTAGATCGCGTATGACTGACAGGGGGGTGCGAGGACGTCCTTTAGAATAATAGTAATAGAGATGGAGAGTAAAGCCTCAGAGAGGGGCCCTTCCTTGACAGCGCTTCGGAGCAAAACGTGTTCTCTCTCTTCTTTCGTTCTTTGAAGCAACAAAACCAGCACAGGCGCATTCCTTTACGCACATAACCCACCTCACTTCAGCAGCGCAAAGAAAAGTGAGACCCACTAGACACTGGAAGACTGGAAATCAGTTGTATTATTATTATTATTATTATTATTATTATTATTTAAATGCGTATTTAAAAAGCTACCGCATTGAAAAATGACACATTTTCTGTTACTTCAGTTTCATCTTGCCCAAGAGCGCACAAAACAAACATATCTTTCATTCACAAATTAAACTTTATTTTACTTTAAGTTTGAAAGGTTAGTAAAGGCAGTTTTAAACATGACAGTAGAATAGGTGCACAGCGTGGTAAGCCGTGTCAGTTTGATGACTGAATGGATGAAAAGTGAATTTTTTTGCTTCATCTTGCTGGTATTTGTATATCTCTGCACTGGTTAACGTGTTTTAGAAGAAGTTGGGAAATTATGTACGCATTTTGTGCAAGCAGGATCTGGAGATGGGATCGACTAACGACGAGGAAAACTCCACCCAGCAGATAGGATCTTGGGCAGGCAGAGCGGAGGGGAGTTTGCGCTGAAAGAGCTGGGGCTGGTCGGACGGGACGCTTGATACAAGTCCTGCAGAAAACTTCAGAGGGAGCAAAGTCCAGCCCGGGCGAGAGGGTGATAGGGTGGAACTTGCAAGCGCGCTGGGAACTAAATCACATGTGATTTAGAAATGCTCCAAAGATGGCGGTGGTAGTAGCGACTGGAGTCCCGATTGGCTCTGGAGTGCAAAAAAGTGGATTTGTGGAGGTTTTGGTGCGAGAGCGGTGGCACAAAGTTTTGGTCAACTTGAACGAGGAAGCGCTCACGTTAAGCTGTGAGAGTAACGTTAACGAGAGTGCCAACGATAATCCTAACTCCAACGGCGTTAGCAACGGATCTTACCATGACAACAGTAATACTAACTCCAACAATGGCCCCCAAACTGTGCGCACCGCGTTCACGGACCTCCCGGAGCGAGTACCCGAAGCGATCGCCAACAGAAAGCGGTGCGTCAAGGTGACCAAGCAGGAAGTTGGGGGACTCGGAATTAGCATCAAAGGAGGGAAGGAGAATAAGATGCCCATCCTCATAAGTAAAATTTTCAAGGGGCTCGCAGCGGACCAGACCCAGTCCCTGTATGTGGGGGACGCTATCCTGTCCGTGAACGGTATGAACCTGCGGGACGCGACCCACGATGAGGCTGTGCAGGCGCTGAAACGAGCTGGGAAAGAGGTGACTCTGGAAGGTAAGCAGACTGGACAGAAGGCGTGAGAGAGGATAGCAGAAACAGAGAAATACTTGAAAGAGAGGTAGCGGCTAGGGAATCCTAAAGTTTTCCATCCCCCACAGATTAGACTAACTCCGTCGAGATTAAGACTTGTTTGGGGGAGCCGATATGAGCCCATGTGATGCTTGTCTAAGTACAGATATTATTTAGTGAAGGGCTGAAAAGCATACCCTAGAGATCAGAGCCGAGTGTTAGATATCCCAAATCAGTTTGTGGCTCGTTTTCTCAAATGTTGCTTAATATTTTGGATAAACCTATAAACTGGCTTAAAGACCTTAGTGGCTCTGTGGTGCTTCATTGAATGAAAGATATAATATGGGAATACTTTTGACTCCAAATGGTTGCCTTTTTGGGTGTGGGTTTTTGGTGTATCATCTACATTAGGCGAGTTTTATATTCTCTGCTTTCCAGTTAATTACATTCACTTGTCACTCATTTATTACATTGATAGAATGGGGGAAAACAGCTGGCCTTTTTGACCTCTGCTGCAGGATGTAATTTATTTTACATTAAAAAAGAGAGGTGCTGGTTGATATACCTGGGAAAGTAAATATTCCACCAACCAATATTATTCACCCTGCTTTGCATCAAATTAGATCTCACTCACCTGGGTCTTGAACAGCTTTGGCATTTGGTGCTGTTTTATTACATAATTTGAAAACAGGTTACCAACGGATTGTCTTTTGCAGAAAAGAATAACTGAGATTAAGGAAATAGGTATTATGCAACTAGATGTACCATGGGACAATCATGCAAGATCAAACTCATATATTTTCCCTTCCCCTGGCCTTTTTTACTTCCTCAAATGTGCAGCCAGTTTGGTATTTTTTACCGTTGCTTATAGCTAAAAGATTGAGATGTAGATGAAGATTAGGCTGAGGGCAGACACACTCCACTGAGAAGGGTGAAGACCATTTTACTCCACACACACACACACACACACACACACACACACACACACGCACACGCACACGCACATACACAGACTCATTCCATCATACAGGAAACTGTTGCACACAAGTGCCTGCTTCTGAGTTTTTTTTTAAATTCCTGTTCCTGTGAGGACTCTTGGACCCAAGACAATAAGAACAAAGTGTCACTCTCTTTCTCTCTCTATTTCTCTCTCTCTCGTGCACACATATGAACATCATTCTCGTTCAACTCAGATACACAAACAGGGTGATCATCCTCCTCATGGGGACACGCTGGTCCCAGCTGAAAACTAGGGTTTAATATTTTTCCCGAAAATGACATGAATCAAATCCCGGGAAATGACGAGCCATTTCCCGGGAATCCCGGGAAAAAGTTTATTTATTTTTTTATTTTAATTAGGCCTTCTGTAGCCTGTGTCGGCCTTAACCTATTGTGATATAGTAGAGGTAGCTTTCCAGCTATGTCCTGTTATGCCCAGTAGGGGGCAACGTTGGCTTGATTAACGCAATAAAACCTACATCTCGACATTTGAGTGCTCGAGCTATGCGGTGTTGTATCGTTCCTCAACACTCCCTTAACAAATATAATTCGAATATTCCTCCATTGTACATGGAATTATACCAAGATATTTTACAACTGCTGGTGCAAAACAATACGGTTCATCTCCACAGCATTGATAATGGCTCAGCCACGCTGTCGTGGCGACATCTGTTGCGCTATATCTCCACCAGTGGAACGCTGTAATAGTCATTGAAAAGTTAACTACCGTACTACACTATAATATGGCATAACACAGGGCCTTGAGTAATGCACTACGACTTGGTCATTGCCATTCTGGCAACAACAAATTTATAACACCGTGTCTGAGGGTTAAAGTAGGTTCGCTGTGAATCGTCTTTTGAAAAACTGGCCAATCCTTATAGCCTAAAAAATATACATTTTACTCAACTCCATTTTAAAAGCGAAATATGTTAAAGCAATCTATTTCATGATAATTTCTTCACACATTAGGCCCGTATCCTAATTCATGATTGTTAGTAAGCGGCTGCAAACGAGGAAAAGAAACACTCGAAGTTAAACAGATATTTCTTTATTGTTCAGGGCAGGCATATTTTATAGGCTATATAATGCAATATAACAATATATAATAATATAAAATTATATAATACAAAATACCTTAGGGTAAACACATTGCCTACGATTTCAACAAATTAAAGAGGAAAAAAGCACAACTGTGTAATACCTCTATTAAAACGCTTGAGATGAAGGCTGAAGCCTTAAACGGAGGCTGAACGTGCCTGAAATGAAGAGTAATGCTTTTCGCATTAAACGAACCCTTCTCTCAATATTTCCTTAAATTTAACATTCTGAAGCTTTCTTTTCTTTCTGAAAGTCAAATCGACGCGCGCGACTTTTTTCCCGGTTTCCCGTCTAACGTTTCCCGGGAAACGGGAAATGGTTCTGATCGCATTTCCCGGGAATCCCGGATCCCGGGATTAAACCCTACTGAAAACTGGATCAAGATCTGAAACAAGGGGAGAGGGAATGGAGCAGAGGAAGGTGAAGAGAGAGAAAATAGGAGACGGAAAGGGAGGGAGATTGAAACAGAATGACAGCTAACAAGGGATTTGAAATAAAGATTACGCCAGTAAAATGACTGTACCTGCTATTTAACAGAGGATTTGGGTAAAACATGAAGGGATTTCACAACAAAATGGTGTGAATTAGTCAAATATAAAGTAAAATGGAATGAAGAGTGTGGAGCCCTTCTCTTATTCCAGAGTGTGAGCCATCTTTAAGGATTTGAATGAGGTAGACTGTATCATATGAAGAAAGAGATCAAGAGGAAACATCTGATGTATCTCTTAGGAGATGATACCTGTCCCATGGGAATGGAGTGTGCGACTGCATTTTTGTGCATTTTGTCAGCAAGTGTGTGGAAGAGGGTTTGTATGTGCATGTTTGTGATCTGTGTATATTTTACTAAAGCACTGACAAGACATCTTGAAAACTCATTATGAAGGAGAGATTCAGCTGAAAATAGGCAGCTGCCACTTCCCTCCACTTTATGCAGGCTGTAAGCGGGCATAAATTTGATCCAGTGGTTTAAATCTGCTCTACAAGAGGAGAACAATGGTTCAAGCCCTGATGTCAGAGAACCTCCGCTTTTGTTAAAGAGTTCCCAGAGACTCTCTGCAGGCTATGTTCTGTGCTCAGTATGCAGTCTGACAAGCCAAAAGGGAATCTCTCTAAGGAGATCAATCAAGGCTCTGCACCACAAAGCTCCTAGCAACCACAGCCGGTGATGTTATGGTGGTCCGGTGAAGGACCAGCCATGAACAGATGGTGCCTTCAGTGATGTATGTCGAAAAACGGAGGTACAATTTGTGTCACAGAATTTAAGTGTCCATCTTGTGTTGTGCAGTGCAGCTGGATTTTTTTGCACTCAAGATTGTTTGCAAACTAGGTCCACTTAGAACACTGTTTAATCAGTCACCTTTAAATAACAGCATGTAGCAGGTCACTGTGATAAAGGCCAGGAGTTTCAGGTTGCTGCGTGTTGTGTTCACAGAGGACATTTTGACATGTCACAGCAAGAAAAGCAGAGCAAAAGAAAAATTATGCTGAATTTAATTTTAACTGCATGAGCACGAGAAATACCAGGACCCTGAAATGGAGGCAGCTACATGGAATTTACCATTCATTATTTTTATTGTTTACACCTGTGCTACTGTGACATGTCAAAGTGCCTTCTGCAAAAGAGCTAATGGCCAGGTGTGCAGAGGTGAGGAAGAAGGCAGGTTTAGTTCTCACAAGTTTTTTTTTTTTTTTTTCAATATAATGACACATGAATGCCTTTGAGGAAACATTGTTTACCAACTCGCATGATTCATATTGTCCAGATAAAGACATACAAACAGACAGAGTTCTTTGACAGATTTGAACCAGTGTGGTGCTATGATGGCAAGTGTTTTTTCTGGTCTTTGATTATTTATTTGTCTACTGCTGCAAATGTGCTTTCTAAATAAAGTTCACTTCATTTGACTCTTTCCCAACACACTTTTGCTTTTAGACATGGTCGATGTCATATTTTATCAGCCAATTTGTTTGAAGTGCACTGAGCCCTTACATGACAATGAGGGATTCTCCTGTGCCCTTCATCAGCAAACATAGGCCTTAATCTGCCTCCTCTCATATTATCAAGCCCCTATAGAAAACCTCTGAAATACCCTGTGTGGCAACATCACGGATGCGAACCCATTAACCTTCCAGCAGTCAACTACAATAAGCAATTTTTGGTCCCTGTACTCTGTTTTGTTTTCTTTCTTATGTTTTATTTTTTGTAATGATGTTTTATGCAGTGATGATTGACACTTCAGTCCAATCGTGTGGGTGTTAAAGTTGATTTATCCCTCAGCTTAAGATGCTAAAGATGAAAAGAGATGAAAAGACTTCCTTTGGAGAAAAATACATCAATTCACTTGTGTCTGTAAAGATAAAAGAGTTTAACCTTATTATAAACTTAGCACAAAAATTAAGGACATTTTTGTTTGGTCAGTTATTTCTTTGTTATAATAATGGTTCTTAGACCATTGGAAAGCCTGTTCATTTCCCCCTAGATGGAGCCACATTTGTAAGGAAAATGCATTTGTGGGTTGAGACCATGAAAAACTTGCCAAATCTTCCCATTTATATGTAAATGTAAATGGGGACTCTTCTTCACACAATAAGGTTAATTATGGCATTCCACATGGTTCTGTCCTAGGACCAGTTCTATTTACATTATTCATGCTTCCCTTAGGCAGGATTATTAAAAGGCGTAGAATACATTTTCACTGCTAGACAGATGATACCCAGCTTTATCTATCTATGAAGCCAGATGACACACACCAATTAGTTAAACTGCAGGAATGTCTTAAAGACATAAAGGCATTCTCTAATTTCCTGCATCTAAATTCAGAAAAAAATTGTACTCTGCCCTACAAATCTTAGAAACTAACCAGATACTTACTCTGGATGGCATTATCTTAACCTCCAGTAACACTGAAGAATCTTGGCATCTGACATGCCCTCTTCTGTGGAGTTTGGATTCAGGAGACAGACACCCTCTCCATTTTTAAGATTAGGATTAAAATTTTCCTTTTTGATAAAGCTTATAGTTAGGGGTGGATCAGGTGACCCTGAACCATCCCTTGGTTACATTGCAATAGGCCTTGGCTGCTGGGGGCTTCCCATGCACTGAGTGTTTCTTCCTCATTCACCTCTTTTCAGTCACTGTGTTGATACACCACTCTGCATTTAATCATTGGTTATTATTAGTCTCTGGCTTTTTTTTTCACAGAAATGTCCCTTCCCTCACCTTCATCCTCATCCTCACCCTCACCCTCCCTGAACCTGATTCTGTTGGTGGTTTCTTCCTGTTAAAAGGGTTTCCTTCCCACTCTTGCCAAGTGCTTGCTCATAGGGGGTCATCTAATTGTTGGAGTTTTCTCTTGTTACTGTAGGGTCTTTAGCTTACAACATAAAGCGCCTTGGGGGGTGACTATTTGATGGAATTTGGCGCTATATAAATAAAATTGAAAAATTTTAAACAGCAACAGGGAACAATTGTACAGCATACATGCTTAAAAAACAAGAATTGGGTGCACAGGTTTGAATTTATTTTGGATTTTTTTCTAATTCACACAAGGTCAAAAGTATACATATAGACTCAAATATATACATGTACTCACTGAAATCTTTTAATAACTAGTTCTACAAGCAAGCATCTCTGCTTGCAGGGCAATTTGCCTAGCACACAGCTGCCAGTGCCATCAGCCCAGTTACAGGGCCATCATTTGGGAGCCACCCTTCTCAGATGTTTCACCCCTTTAATTCCAGAACATCTCCAGGTGGTGGGGCAGCGATAATGACGTCTCCCTACCACCCCATGCAGCTGGCCTCATGATCCTCTTTTCCCATCTCAGGCCTAATCCAAGAGCTCCTCTGCTCTGCTTCCTTATCTTTTAACTTGACAAGGCCAAGTCCTATTAACTTCTCATTAGTGATCATGATAACTATAACTGGTGGTTTCTCGTTGACAGCATTCATTGGATTGACCAATAGTCAGAACAATGGGAAAGTCCAAAGAAGATCTAAGAAGGGGAATTGATTTACACAAGCTGGGAAGGTTTCTAAACAGGCCATTTCTAAACATTAGTTCAAACAGTTGTATGCCAGTATGCTTTGCTGCCAGTGGCACTGGTACATTGCACAAAGTTCAATTCAATTTTATTTATATAGCACCAAATCACAACAAACAGTTGCCTTAAGGCACTTTATATTGTAAGGTAAAGACCCTACAATAATTACAGAGAAAACTCAACAATCAAAAAGGCCCCCTGTGAGCATGCATTTGGAAAAACTCCCTTTTAACAGGAAGAAACCTCCAGCAGAACCAGGCTCAGGGAGGGGCAGTCATCTGCCACAACCCATTGGTGCTGAGGGGAAAGAGATGACTAGTGGATGGAATAATGAAGAAAGAGGACTACCTCCAAATTCTTCAGCTTCACCTCAAATTAACGGCTAGATGGTTGAAACTTGGAGACAATTGGGTGTTTCAAAACAGCAATGATCACAAACAAACATCAAAACTGGTTTTGGAATCGATAAAGCGAGCTAATGTTAAGCTTTTGGAATGGTCTTCCCAAAGCCTGACCTCAACCTTATTAAAAACTTGTGGACTATGCTTAAAAGCTGGGTCTGTGCTAGGAAATCAACCACTTTAAATGAATTCATCCAGTTCTGTTAAGAAAAGTGGTCAAATATCACAAAATAGTGGTCAAAACACGTGTTGGCATAAACAAAGCAAGCACGTGACTAATGAACACAAATATGATTAATATTACAGTATTGATTGATTGAATACTTAAACAGATCCTAGGTTAAACTCTGTATTTTACCATAAAGCTTGCTTGACATATCAGTAGTGTCCCCTACACCTACAGTGATGAGGGGGATTCCTCAGTTTCTCTGTCAGGGCTGTCCCATCATCCAGTGCCTACCTTCTCTTCATCCACTAGGCTGAGCATTTCAAATAGCTTTTAAGATACTTTCACATCTTCCCAAACAAGTCTTATTGCCAACTGTATTAGTAACAAAATGTCATTGGTGGCAGTGCGGTTGGCAAAACCATGGCAGCGGAAACACAACTGCAAAAACAGAGATGGGCTAGTTTCAACTAAAGTAGGACAATTTGGGAAAAATCTCCCCTTTAGACTGTATATATAAAACTGGTGGGGTTTATAATAATTTTAAAATGTCATCAACATCAAGGATACTTAATTCAAAGAAAGTCTACCTGTCACCTTGTTTGGAGAAGCATAATTCCTTGTCTGAGTAGCACAATAACACGTTTATATCCTGCATTTGAGCAAACAATGCTGAGTATTTATCCAGCTTTGCTATCCAGCT
The DNA here is from genome assembly GCF_007364275.1 of Archocentrus centrarchus. Lineage (NCBI taxonomy): Eukaryota > Metazoa > Chordata > Actinopteri > Cichliformes > Cichlidae > Archocentrus > Archocentrus centrarchus. The sequence goes on from NC_044361.1 coordinate 18,212,112, forward strand.
TTGCTTTGTGCTTAATCCACATGGCAGTCAGTATATTTGGTAGCCAAATATACTGTTCCTGAATAAAACGGAGCTGCAGATATTTGGATGTTCAAAACAAGTCACAAGCAAATAAGTGCAGATCTTAATTTAGAAAATTGCTGTCAGTTTTGGATTTGCGCATCTCACTTCTGTTTTTTTCCCCACACCGTGTGCTTGCCACTGGTTGCAAAATAAGTCAGACTGCATAGAAGTCTACCAGCCTCATGCACAAACAGAGCATAAGCACAAATCCAGGATTCATGCATATTTTGTTAACTGAATTTATTTGTACTCTGTGAACAAAATAACTCTCAGTGAGTAAAACAGACAATAATGCAGGGTATGCTTGAGGGTATGGCTATTTGGTCATTAATAAGCCACTACAATAGAGGTGTGCAGTGTCCTCTGGTACTCCCTTTGATCCATTCCTTGCTTGGGTTCTCTGTTCATTTTTTTTATATAGTCTGTGGAGAAAACTTCATCTGCAGTTGATTGTTTTAAAAGGAGAAACTTAAAAGAGATTTTATACACATGGTAGTTACCAACTGTGCTAAACGAATGAGGCACAAGCAAGAAATGTTTATTTTCTCAAATTGGCCTCTTTAACCCTGCAAACACATTATTATCTAAAGTATGGAAGTATATCAACTGAAGGAAATATTGTGCACACTTGATTGCATGCAAACAAGTACTGGCAATCATCCCATTGGAAGCAGAAGATATTAAGAATAAAAAGTCAGAAAACAATAGAGAACACCTGCCACACTTCAGCCAGTGGGAAATGAGTCAGTGTCCTGTAAGCCCTCCTGTTGAGCCTTTAACAAGCCAAACCTGCCAACAACTGACATCTGGAAGAGTCTGTGCATGAGTGTGTGTGTGTGTGCTGCTGTCAGCAGAATGATGCAGCATGTGCGTGTGTCTGAATGTGCATCTGTCTGCTTGTGTGCATTCGTGCGTGCCATCAATTTAAATCATCAGTAGTGTTGTCTAGACGAGTGCTAGTCGATATATGGCTGAGTGTGTACGGAGAGAGCGAGAGAGAGAGAGAGTCAGCGTGTCTACCAGCTGACTGTTTATGTCATTAGAGAAACTATCATCTCCTTCAATACAGCTTGTGGAGACTGACTCAGAGCGGATGACTGTGATGATAATAACAGCAACTGTGGCATTGCGCTAGTGGTTGTGGTGGTGAAGATAATAGATTGAATCATTCATTCCTCTCCTGTGTGAGTGCTTATAGAGACAAAACAAAAGCAGCGACCCGGCGCTGAGTCTCATCTGTTTTTCCGACCGGCTTTGTTTGAAAAAATACAAAAACTCCTTTCCTCTCCAGGTGTAATCATTGTGTTTATGTCCATTGTGTCTATTTTAGCCTAGTTTCCTTATGATTGTCAGTACAAAACAGATCTTTTTTTCTTCTTATTATTATTATTATTATGGTGGAGAAGAAACACATCAGTTTAGTGTTTACATTGGGATTTTTAAAAGATGGATCAAAAATGACACGTTAGAGTCTCGTAGTCATGTAACTACACTGACTTCTGTTGAGTGTGTGAGCTCTTATCAAAACCACCATCTGTTCTCACTGTCTGTGGTTGTGGTTTTTAGCAGGAATAATAGGTTTGTGTTGCCATTTATGGAAATAAGGGAATATGTTGTCACCTTGTACTTTGTTTTGTCATATTTGTCAAGTTTGATGACTGGATTAGGTGTCCGACGAGTTGCATTTTACGATGTAGCTACCGGGTATGTCTTTAGCGATATGCGGAAATTTTGTAATGAGAAAAGAGGAAAATCAAGTAGATTTATCTTCTGAATTCAAACTTCCTAAACAACAATAAACACTTTTAAAATGAGAAGTAAAAACTGTTTTAGTAACTGAATTGAAATGATTGCCCGTATTGAGTTGACCTTTACCCTGTGTGCCACGAATTAACTCACTGAGTGTGATTTGTGGTTGTAATTTATGAAAAAGTTGGAGAAAAGAGGGGTAAAGTTGGAAAAAAAAATATTTATTTTATTAGAATGTGGTTCATTGATAGGATGTCAGATATCAAATGATCAATCAGTCAACCACACCCAGACTCTGTGTTAATGCTCTCACCTTTTCACCTTCGCACCAGGCCTTACTGTGATCAACCAGAACTAAAGGAAAGGATGGAGGATTGCCTTCATTTTTTTTATGGACACGGGACTCTCAGCCACTCCTGAAGTTTGTCTGTCATAGTCTGCACACATCTTCTTCTCTCCCCTCCTAAATGAATGATTTACTATTGCGTGGGTGCCTTAGCTATACGAGTACATGAAAACTAAATGAGGACCAATAACACCAAAAGCAAGAGGATATCAAGTCTCTCTGGTTGGATAGTAGGTAACAGGGTGCAGACCACTACCAGTGGAGGGAGGTATATAGCATGCAGGTGCTGTCAAGTCTACAACCTCTAAACCTAGTGAGTGGCAGGCTGGCTTACAAACCACCAAGAAATGAGAAGCTGGCTTTAATATTAAAACTTTTAACTTTTCTTGAATTTATCAAGCAAGAGTCTAAAGTATAGCCACTTAAACTGACTTTTTAAAAAAGCAGGAAAAAACTTTCTTTTGAACCTTTAATTTGATTGATTTGCACACAAACAGGACAGATCTTTATAGCTACTCTATTTCAAAGAAGGCCTAAACATGCTAACATGCTTCACAGCTCCATATATTATCTGGTTAAAATTGCTTGCTTGATAGCAAAGGTTGCCAACTCATGCCTTAGTGGAACAAGCACACTATATTGGCAAAAATATTTGCTTGTCCACCTTCACGCACACACATGAACTTGAATGTCATCCCATTCTTAATCCACAGGGTTTAATATGATGTCAGCCCACACTTTGCAGCTATAACAGCTTCAACTCATCTGGGAAGGCTTTCCACAAGGTTTAGGAGTGTTTATGGGAATTTTTGACCATTCTTCAAGAAGCGCATTTGTGAGGTCAGACACTGATAGTGGACAAGAAGGCCTGGCTCACAATCTCCACTCTAATTCATCCCACAGATGTTCTGTCGGGTTGAGGTCAGGATTCTGTGCAGACCAGTCAAGTTCTTCCACACCAAACTCTCTCATCCATATCTTTATGGTCCTTGCTTTGTGCACTGGTGCACAGTCACGTTGGAACGGGAAGGGCCCATCCCCAAACTGTTCCCACAACGTTGGGAGCAAATGTCTTGGTATGCTTGAAGCATTAAGGGTTTCTTTCACGGGAACTAAGGGGCCAAGCCCAACTCCTGAAAAAGAACCCCACACATAATTCCCCCTCCACCAAACGTTACTCTTGGCACAATGCAATCACACAAGTACTGTTCTCCCGGCAAGTGCCAAACAGAGACTCATCCATCGGATTGCCAGATGGAGAAGCGTGATTCTTCACTCCTGAGAACATATCTCCACTGCTCTAGAGTCCGGTGGTGACGTGCTATTCACCACTGCATGCAACGCTTTGCATTGCGCTTGGTGATGTAAGGCTTGGACGCAGCTGCTTGGTCATAGAAACACACAGTTGACTGTGGAATATTTAGTAGTGGGGAAATTTCACGACTTGTTGTACAGGTGGCATCCTATCACGGTACCACGCTGGATTTCACTGAGCTCCCGAGAGCGACACATTCTTTCACAAATGTTTGTAGAAGCAGTCTGCATGTCTAGGTGCTTGATTTTATACACCTGTGACCATAGAAGTGATTGGAACACCCATATTTCACTTGTTTACTTGCATCATTTCAGTGTTATAGACATGAGCCCTCTAGAATTTTACTTTAATTTTATCTTGTTTTTTTCACCAAGTGAGTGATTTTCATAAAAACAAATGCATCCTATCTGGTTCTCCTTTACACATTAATAAGGTGAGTGTACTGATTGCTCAGTAAAGTTGTCACGTGTATAGCTACATGCATGAATTTGAGCTGAAAGAGTTTGCAAACAAAATCTGTAACCCCATAATTTGATGTATATACTTCTTGGACCTGGAAGTGACTGTATTTTGTAGCTTCCTGCCCACAGTTTCACTCTCTGAAGAAGCCTTGTTCATTTATGCTTGCGAGCTGCCATAATTCAGGGGAAGAGTTTTATAGGCAAATAGTCAACTGCAAGTTAATTCTGATAAACGTGTCTGCTAAATGAGTGTGGGTTTGCTATCTTTCATATCCACATTATTGTTTAATGTAATTCAGATGTCAGTTTCTCGTGTCCTGAACACACAGTGCGGTGTCCACATCCTCTGCATTTACATCTGCTTATTTGCATTTTTTGTTTGTTTTTTTGCAAATACGTCTTTGAGCGCTCCTTTTTGTGCTCCTTTCTCTTTTCAGTTTTTTGCAGTCAAACTACTCTGTATCAAATTCCCTCATTCATGCAGTCAGTATCATATTTACAGCACGATAACTATATTATTATGTTCAATACAGATGACCTGTCACACTAGACATTAGCTTTCATTAATCTGCTGGTACCAGCTCTTTTGTGCTGTAACATCAGTGGCAGTGTATTAAAATATGACATTTTAGCAAATGCCTTTCAGACATAAACATTAGCTTTTATTTAAGTATGCTCTTCAGAAAGTTGCTTATCTTTTGAAGTAGTACAACTTTGACTTTGGTGTCAGTTCATGGTCAGTGCGTAATCCTGTCTATGCACATTTCACGTTTCTTTAACCTACTGTCAAAATGACCTTCACATTAGTTACTGCTCATTGTTCAGTTAAGGTAGTATTGAAATCTTTCAATATTGATTGGCCAACATCTTACAAAAAGATGCCCCGAGGGTGGATTTGTGAGGGCTTTTTGTGCTGCTGTAGTATCCTGATACAAGAGGAAAAGGCTTCATTCTACAGTCAGAGGAGCCTCTTTTTTTCTCCCCCTTTTCTACCTCTTTAGTCTGGTTTGTTCTCTTTCCAGCTCTCACCAGTCTGCTTTCACTTCTGCAGATTTAATGAGAATGCCCCCCCCCCCCCCCCCCCCCCCCCCCCCCCTTTTTGGTGCATTTTCTTACAAAATAAAAAGTACATTTAAAGCATATGGTAGAAAAGGCAATGACTTCTCACCTCATTAAGTATTGTTAAAGACCATTAAATAAAAAAGAGACCACAATGAGACAGCTACAGTAATTACACTTAATGTTATAGAGCTGAAAGTGTGTGTTTGTCAAGCGGGTTGGGACGGACTGAAGTGTGTGTTTGTCTTTGTGCATTCAGTGTGAACAACAAGCTCTAACAGTCAAGAAGAAATTGAGTGCATCAGCTGTAAAATGTGTAAGTAATGGATTGAGTACAGTTTCCAATAAGTGAATAACATTTGAATGTCATCAAAAAAAGTGAGTGAGGATTTCACTGGTGAGTGGAACAGCTGTTTTGATATATTGAGGCATCTGCATCATGACTGCTATACTGTACTGCAAACTACCGTGGAGAATGGGAATCATAATAAAGAAAGATTTATCTGTACATGGGTGAGCATGCATGAGCTGGAAAATGGAAACTAAAATCAAACAGGAAAATGTAGCCCCTCATTTGGATCTTTTAGTTTGACTTCTGTAACAACAAATCAGCTCATAGACTCTCCTCAAATACTGGCTCGAGTACTATGAGCTCTATCCTTTTCAAGTTCTTCTCCAGCTATTGAGGTTATTGCGCAGAATCGGGGCTGTAATAGGACAGAAACAAAACCCAAGGGAATGCACACAGATGTACACACTTACAGTGTAATGACTGCATGGACTGTATCCCTTTTTATTTTCCCCTCCACTGGAAACACTTGGAGCTCTATTTCTGGGAATGGTGATTCTGTTCAATGTGTTTTGTCTTTGTAAATGTTAACTGCAAGCAAATCATCAACTGAACATTATGTTTTTATAGTAGATGGATGGCATGGACTGTAAATTTATAAGCAGGGTATCAGCCGTTTGGCTTGATAATGAAAGTTTTATTTGAAATATCTTTAGTGTGAAATAAATGAGCAAATTGTTAGAATTATACTGGATGTGTGTGAATGAAGAGCAGGGAATGGATTCACCTTGCTTTAAACTGTCTTACAGTCACATCCTCTACCAGCGTCAGAAACTGACAGAACAAAAGCCGCCTGTGCTGCTCAATCACAGGTCTTGTGGTTTCCATGTGGTATACATGCTTTCGCAGTCATTTCTGAGGAGGTGTGATTTAGACACAGTGCTATGGGAAGGCCAGTTAGGAAGGTGTAGCTATTTTTGACCTGAGCCCTAATACCAAGTCTCAACCTTCAAACTGTCCTTTGAAGGAATGCGGAGGGGGTAAAATGCATCCTTTAAAAGTGCTTTTATAGTGAATTTAGTCCTCAAAAATTTCAGTAAAAGCCCACTGCTGCAGCTTTATGAGGTATGAGGCAGACCATCTCTGTGCTGCTTTCTAATCACACAAGTCAAGCTCAGATTTTTAAAGTGTTGCAATTTCCTTTCTGTATGTAAATTCTATGGGTTAATGCACAACACTTAATATATAAAGCAGAAGTGGTCGTTCTCATTTGACTACTCCAGATTTGATCTTTTCGGTCCTTTGATTTCATTTGTATCGTGCCTTTTTATAACCCTTTTAAACAAATGTATCAACCATTTTTCAGTTCTTTTAATCTGATCTGACTGTGTGGGTTATTCTACTGTGTGATTAGATCACATCGTAGCTGCAGGTCCATTGAGGACACTCTTACATCACCCCTGTCTTCTCCTCTGTGGTATGCGCCTCTGTGTTATGAGCCTATCATCCCTAATTTACAGGTTGGCGGTTAGGCTTGTTATACCATCTCATAGTGCTCAACAGTGCTTCTACCGAGAATAGTTCACATGCTGGATTACAAATGCCACCAGCCATATGCCAATTATATGCGGCTGTACTGCGAGATATGCCAATTAGACATTCAGACTATAATAAGGATTTAGAGTATTCAGGACATAGAAAGCATTCTGTGCAGCCACTTTATCTCTGGCTCTATTTCTGCCTTTCATTGAAACATGTGTCCAGCCTTCTTTTCTCCTCTTCTCAAACAGGACATATGGAATTTAAAATGGGTATCAGTGTGACTTGTACAAGTAAAGCTGTTTTTCCTGCATTGAATGTTTCGCGGACAGCCCAGCAGCATCAGCTGTGGGTTGTGAGGTGACTCAGTTTTGATGCCATAATTCCCAGCAGCAACAGAGATACGGTGTGAATCAATATACTTCTACAAATTATTGAGAGGTGAAGAGGCACTTGATTCTGTTGACAAAAACCAATGGAGTTAAGTGGCATATTAACATTTGTAGGTATCATTTCAAAGTGGCAGCACAGAGGGCCAGTTAGCTGTTATAGGAACAACAAAGTACCCCCCCCCCCCCCCACTGGACTTCCTGCTGTCTGTGGAGCAAACATGTAGTGCTTTATCGACATACTCTTCAATAAGAAAATATCAAGCTGTGGGCAATAGTCATCTTCAGAGATGTTTTAATGCAAAGCCAGTGCTCTCCATGTGTCTTTCATGCTATTCAGTGGACACCAAATGGAGTATTTCAGTGAGAGAGCATCTGAAGTGGATTCCTATTGTGCACTACAGAGCACATGTGCAAAGTGTACCAACCTGGTTCTCCCAGTTTTATGGGTGAATATGACTGTTCTTGTAAAGATCTTTTGGGGGCATTTTTTCTGTTACTGGACTGATGATTGTGAAGCAGCACACAGGAAATATACAGTTAGAGTGAGTGGCGTGAAATGCAACACAGGTCCAAGGCTGTAATCAATCCATTTAACTGCCATTGGATGACACAGACATTAAACAGACTTATGGTCCTAACTTTTATTACTATTGGAGGCAACTTTCCACAATATATACACCCTCCTGGGTCTCTGACAAGCATAATTAATGCACAGAGATGTTGTTGAAAATTACTTTTCTGCTGCCGCCCCATGAAAGTCTGTACTTGACAAACAGCTGTATTATAATAAGTCAGTTTCCATTCTGGCTGTGCACGTGAGCCTTTGTGGTATCCACACTTCCTTCCTCTGACTTGTGACAGAGACAGACAACCTTCAAAACAACTTAGGTTTGTTAATTACTGCTGAAACACATATGGATTTTACATTATGAGTATCTGCAAGGCTGCAAACATTATGCTCAGATTTTTATTGGCCTTTGTATTAAATGAGGTTACAACACTGCCAGCAAAAGGACAACCATAATGTTATACAGCTGGCCTTAATTTAATTAAAATTCAGACAAATAAGTGTTGCTAGTCTCTCTGTATGTTGTTTCTACATATAAATATTAACCATTTAATCCACAGAAAATAAAGATGATCAAAAGTGAGGCCAAATCATTTAAAATCTCAAAATGTGCCTTATTTATTAAGTTGCTTACTGAGCACTAAAACTATATCTCTTCTTTCCTCTCCAGTCAAGTACATGCGTGAGGCCACACCGTATGTCAAAAAGGGCTCTCCCGTGTCAGAGATCGGCTGGGAGACGCCTCCTCCTGAATCTCCCCGTCTTGGCAGCCCTCCCATCACCTCCTCCTCACCTGAAACTCCAAGCCCTACTATTCAGCACTCCTTGTCTCTGAACGGTGACAGGAGGTGCATACCACTGAAGATGTGTTATGTAACCCGAGCCATGACCACACCAGACCCCGAGAACAGGTAGCTACATAGAAACACACATTTCATTCTTGAGCAGATTCTCTGGACATGCCGCCGTATTTATGGTCCTTCTGAAATATTATCTGTATTCTCCTTTTGGACTTGTTTAATGACATTAATCACTTGCATACAGTAGTTCCACCTACCTCACTAGTTTGATTTTAAAGGATAAAACTGCGCCGTGGAGGCTGAGAGCGTGTCTTGCAGTGCTGTTTATCATGTGGGAACAGGATCATTACTATAGTTTATATTTTTGCTTACACCTAAAAATGGAGAATTTAAGTGCCCTGCCTTAGCAACAAGGATATGTTGGGTATAAGTTGTAGTAAAAACATCTGTCGTGTGAGTGTAATCTAAAATAGCTTGCAGGCTTAGGTTCTAGCAAATTTTCCAAAGTTCAACCCAGAAATAAACAAAAGGCGGATATTTTAATTAACTAAAGGTTAACTAGTTCCTCGCTGCTCCTTTATGTCACAGTGAGCGAATGGAAATGTCCGCCTCTGGCTCTGCAGCCTTCTTCAGCTATCCTGTGGGGATTACTCAGTAGTGTTTTCTCAAATTTTTTTTAAGTCCGTTTTGAGTTTTTCTTAAAGACAAACCTTTGAAGTAGTGCCTAGCTAATTCTCAGTCAGTGGGGGTGGTCTGTTAGGGCCTGTCATCAAGCTAATTGGTTGGTAATTTGACAATGGCCCACTCAAACAGCATGGGGGCAGATGAGCGTGATTTACTTTCTTCTTCCGAACACTTTTGATATCAGAGTTTGTGTGCTTTATGCCCCAGCTATCTCTTCCTCTGTGCCTCACGTTCTGCATTGTTTCCCTGCTTGTTATACTCGCTCTCTCATGTCTGTTTTTCATACTTGTTTGTGTTTTTCTGGCCCTTTTTTTCTGCTTGGTTTCCTCTTACCTTTCTTTTCTATCATCATCTCTCTTTGTATTCTGCCATCTGAATCAATTTTCTATCTCCATTGTCCTCCCATCATTGTCACTCTCTTCATATATTTTTTTTTTTTGCCCTCATAACAATTGTTAGTGTTTTCCTATCATTCTGTCTCTACGTCTAGTCCTACCCCCTCTCCATATGTATGATTCAGAGAGAAAGTGGAGCCTCACACTTGAAAGCTTTAGATGATGAAGGAAACATCAAAGCCAAGTCAGCTGTCTTTATAGAAACACTACGACAACTCTTTAACATTATAAAGCTACTAAGATAAATAACCAGTCAATAAAACAAACAATACGAATAAAAATAAAATGTAAAGTTTGTGGACAGAGCACATGGTTCTCGGTCAGCTGGAAATTTTGTGTTCCTTTTAAATGTTTGCTTAATCAGTTTCTCATGAAACTGTTATACTCATGAAAGTTATTATTGTTAAGTTCAGATTGCTTTTGTTTTTACATTTCCTCAGTTTGAAGCGTTAGTTTCTCATTGCACTTGAAGCTACAGCTGCTCCTGCTGAAGCACCTTGAAATAGATTCAGTGTAAAGACAACATGAAAGCTACTTCTGATCATACTGGTAATTTCTACATTTAGGGACTGACACAGATACCAACCTTCATCATGGTTATCATTGTTTTAGTATCAAAGAAAATAACTTTGGGTTCATTTAAAATGTTGATTTAATTTAAAAGCAAAGCACGAACTTTCTATTTTGTCTGCTTTCCGCACACTACAAAGAAGATGAGTTGATTCTTCTGTTTTAAAGTGTGCCTGCTTCCATGCTTCTTATTGGATTCACACTGAATAGTGTATAGTGGCGGGTGATATAGCCTCAAAATCATAGTGTGATATTTTGAGGAAATTTGTAGTTTGACGATGTAGAAAAAAAAATAGTGAAAATGTTATCTGTGATTGCAGCTCACAGGCAGCCACATTTATTACTGCAGACAAAATGAAGCATTTTCCATCCTTCTTTTTCTAATGAGCTGCTGTCATAGATGACTAATTCAACGCGTGAACTGAAAGGTGCCAGCAGAAGCAACATTAAAGTGCAATAGTAGTGATGCAGCATAAGCCAAATGTAAACACAAAAGTAGCCTAGCTCGTGTTTTCCATGGAGATTTTAAATAAAAATATAAGGTAACTGCTTAACGCTTTAGTTCAGTTATAGCTAAAGTAACCTAATCTTGTAACTCTTCAGGAGCTTGCAAAACATGATAAAACTGAAAAATGCTTTCTACCTAGATTACCTGTCATATCTTGGGTGGAGCTTTTTAACCACAACCATATCATTTTCATCCACGGTTTGCTCTTTCTGTCATATGGAGTGTAACTCTCAGGTGCTCCAACTACGCTTGGTGGAGTCATTTGTTTACTTTTGAGTTGTGCATGACCAGCTGCTAACATCTGCGCCTCACAAGCTTTTGTAGCCTAATTGTACTCGATGGTGTGTTTTTTGCCTCAAGTGGTGAAACAAATTTGTTGTTTCCACCTTTGCATATTTTGCAAAGTATAGTTATTGTGCTTGGTTTGAGGTCTGAGTTCTTGTAGCCAAGCTCCTTCCTTTTTTGAAGTAGCTAATAAATTGTCATTGCCGTGTACAGCGCTGCTCTTGCTGTCAGACATGTTTCGGATTGTGTTGTTGTCGTTATGCTAGGGAGTGTAAAGGCAAGGCATCGCTATGTCATTGATATTGTGATATGACAATGTAAAATTTATGTAAATATTAGAATAATATGGCACAGCCTTATAGTGTGTATATCTCAAGATACTAAAATAAAGCAGGGCCACGTAAGATCCTTTTTATATCAGTTGATGTTAATGAGCATAATGTTAGTTGAGACAGACACCAAAGTCAAACTGGGCTTGCTATTCTGGTACTTAAGCTAAAAAAAAAATTACACTCACAACTTGCTCACACTGGATATTTGCTGAGTGTTGCTTCTCTATACATCCAGTTGTCAAATCTCACATATAATGGGCTGTTAATTTGCTTCAGCCTGTCTACTGCTGCTGCACCTGCAAGCCACTTTGCAACCAACATTGACCCCAAGTCCTTCTTTTCATGCTCTGCCTGGCCTAATCAGTGTTGTGTCATTATGGATTCCTTCTCTGTTCTCTGGCTTTCCAATGAAGGGCAGAAAGGTCCCAGAGCACAGCCACACTCACAGACATAAACTGCCACTGGAAATAACAGCCTTCTTCTCACTAAAGTGGGCCTGACTGAAGCACTTTAATGGTACAAAAAAGTTGCAATTAATTAGTATTGACCTGGCCCTGGGGTATTTGCTCAGTGCTATTCAGCTCTGTCCACGGGAAACGATCATCTAGTCATCTCATTATACTACTGTTGTAGCTGAAAATTTACTCATGATCGCCCACAGACTTTCAGCAGCATAAATCTAAGTTGAAGAATTAAACAAATAAAAACACTACAGAGTTGAACATTCACTTTGCTGGCCATTATGCTGACTTTCTTTATGAGGAGTTGGGATCAATATCTCATCTAGTGACACAGTGAGCTTAGGCTTTACACAGATAGCACTGTGTTTTGTGGTTTGATAAAGCTTGAGGGCAGATTCACAGACACAGATAGCAAAATCTACCTTGACTAGCCTGTTTTTATAGAGTTCTTTCCTTATCCTTGCAGCCAGGACAAATTCCCCTTTGGCTTACCAGTAAACGTTTGGTAAATGTTTAAATAGAAGGACGCCCAAGTTGAAATCTGAGCTGTTGTCCTTAAGCTATAAAACTTTAAAGTTCACGTTGTTCACATTTATACTAGAAAGTTAGATGTTTCTCAGAGTTTGGCTTTTCCAATATAATAAGCAGAAGTTAAAGATTGCAGGTTGAGACTAACCTTTGTTTTTCCTTCTAAGGATTCAGGGATAAAACAGATTTATATTAAGTGAAAGAGAAGCCTGTCTTATCCTCTTTTACATTATACTCAGTGCAATGTTAATCCATCTGAGGTTTTTTCTTCATTTCAGCAGATGCTGTTTAAACTGTGTTTAATCCTAAGAGGAGATTCAGAAGATTGGGATTTGAGGAAAGGTGGGACAGTTATTTTGGGGTGAAGACAGTAAGGTGATAACTAAAATGCTCAAGTCAGGGCTTCACAACAAGACTTAAAAAATCACTGGATTGCTTCAGTGTCTACACCCATACAGTCTATGCTTGGATCACATCTGTATGCTGGAACAGACCTTTAATACATATTTACTAAATAGATTGATAATCCCACAAGGACAGCTCTCCTTTGATCAAGTGAGAGATTTTACTTCTTTCATGCAGGAGCAGAATTATGTAACTCTTTGCGTTCCTAGCTGGATCCTTTTCAGCTCAGCTCAGGTTCATTTCTTTAGAGCCACTTCCCAGGAAAATATCTTAAGATGCTAAGTAAAAAAAAAAAAGAACTTAAAGACCGTATAACGATCCACTTGTTGTTTGTGTGTTATATGGGTCTTGGTAATAGTCCTATGTTCCCCATTCCTGCATCATACATTCAAGACACGGATAACTTAGGTTGTCAAAGTTGTTGCCAAAGCAAATAGGACAGCAAAGTATTTTATCTACGAAATGCACATCTAGCCCTGGAGTTCAGTCCTTCCACCTCCTTTCCTCTTCTCTCCTCTAGGCTTCCCTTAATCAATTTGCCTTTTTTTACTGGCACCAGATCTATTTTTAGTTCAGATTAACACCTGGAGCTGATCTGCTGTAGATGGTCTTTCCCACCTCCTAGGGTTTGATAGAAGAGCAAATTATTCATATTCACAGGGGATTTTTCCAGGTTTCCTTTCTGTGAGATAAAAGAAACCTGCAAAGAAAGCATTTTTGTGGTGTTGAAATGTGGCGTTTTAGTCCACTGTGCAACAGCTCCATGTTGACATGCAGTTTACATTTTTTTGTTTCACTTGAGTGACAGATGCTGTAGACTTCACATACTTCAGCCACAGCCCAAACTCAATATGAAGTACACACTGTACACTTGTTACCGGGTCTAGTCTTTTAAATCTTTGAGTCAAGAATATTTAATTGTTTTGTGTGCTCACTGTTTTTCTTATTATTGTTTTTCTTCCTCCAAAGTGGGCAGGTTATCTTTAGATAGCATACTGGCTTTACTTCATAGAGATGAGTACTTGCTGTGCTACACTACACTATACTATAAAGCAACAGTGCACTGCTGTACTGTAGGCAGACAAGCGCCTTTTTAAAATTCATATTCAGTGAGCACACAATCAAAGAGCCATTCAGAGAGATTGAAAACCATATGTTTTTTCTTTTTTTCTTTTTTTTTTTAACCAATGCCAGAAAGACTCCCATATCATGTAAGCAGATTAGATATGGAAATTTAGTGAGCGACGGCACTGGTCTCCCACAGAGAATGCAAAAGCAGTGTTTGTTTCATGTTTTGAATTAACATGAATAAACAAAGCTTTCCATGCCATTTATTTCATTGTTCTGGCCAAGTTCCTGTGATTAAAAGGATAAGAAAACAAGCATATGTTAAAGCAGAAACCTAAAAAAGATAACATGATTCCTAAAACTATTAGTTGAGAATATATTGGTGTGTATTGATAAGGCTAACAAATACTTTGAAAACACACCAGTCAATGGGGAAAAAAATCATGCTGGTTATCTATACTGATATGGACTGGGTTATGTGTTAGGAACAAAAGACACCCTGAAAATGATGCAGCAGGCTAGTCCATTTTGCCAAAAATTTATTGCAGCAACTCAAAATGGTACTTAGTAGTTTGTATGGCCCCCACATGCTTGTATGCATGACTGACCACGTTGGGGCGTGCTCCTGATGAGACGATGGGGGATCTCCTCCCAGATCTGGACCAGATCGCTGAGCTCCTGGACAGTCTGAGGTGCAACCTGGCAGCATCAGATGGACTGAAAAATAATGTCCCAGAGGTGTTCTGATGGATTTAGCTCAGGAGAGTGTGGGGGCCAGGGCGCCGGGGTGACTCAGGGCGGGAGTAGGCCACCATGTTTATACCGCGTGGCGGTGTGGACGGTGCTGGTTCGAGTCCTGACCTGTTGCTATTTACCATGTGTCTTCCCCATCTCTCCTCCCAGTTTCCTGTCTCTCTTTGCTACGAAACTTTCAAATAAAGCTGTGAAAAAAAGGCCCAAAAAAAAAAAAAAGGAGAGTGTGGGGGCCAGTCAGTGGTATCATCCTTCATCCTCTAAGAACTGCCTGCATACTCTCACCACATGAGGTCGGGCATTGCCATAGATCAAAAGGAACCCAACTGCACTAGCGTAGGGTGTGACAGTTAGTCCAAGGATTTCATCCCAATACCTAATGGCAGGGTGCTGTTGTATAGCCTGTAGAGGTCTGTTGAGAGTCCCTCTATAGATATGCCTACCCAGACTGTCACTGACCCACCACCAAACTGGTCATGTTGAATGATGTCACAGGTAACATAATGTTCTGCATGGCTTCTCCAGACCCTTTTACATCTGTTCTGCTCAGCATGAACCTGCTCTCATCAGTTAGGATATCAGGCCCTCAGGCCACCCTTGTGAAGTCTGTTTCTGATTGTTTGGTCAGACACATTCACACCAGTGGCCTGCTGGAGGTCATTTTGTAGGGCTCTGGTAGTGCTCATTCTATTCCTTCTCGTGCAAAGGAGCAGATTCTGTTGATGGGTTAAGGACCTTCTACAGCCCTGTCCAGCTGTCCTCCATGCTCTTGAGACTGTGCTGGGAGACACAACAAACCTTCTGGCAATGGCACTTATTGATGTGCTATCCTAGAGGAGTTGGACTACCTGTGCAACCTCTGTAGGGTCCAGGTATCACCTCATACTAGCACACTGACCCTAGCCAAATGTAAAACTAGTGAAAAAAAAAGTCAGAAAAGATGAGGAGAGAAATATTGTCAGTGGCCCCCACCTGTAAAACCATTCCTGTTTTGAGGGTTGTGTTATTGTTGCCCCTCTAGGGCACCTGTTGTTAATTTCATTAACACCAAAGCAGCTGAAACTGATTAACAGCCCCCTGTGCTACTTAACTGACCAGATTAATATCCCAGAAGTTTAATTGACTTGATGCTATACTCTGATTTAAAAGTGTTCCTTTTTTTGAGCAGTGTATATTCTCAACATTCAAAATTTCTGTTTGCCCATGGTTGTGAATTATAAAGTTTAGGACTCCATAACAATAACAGAGAGGTTAAAGCTATCTAACTTTTCTTATATCCTCCTGTAGACAACTAGAGCTACACTCACCTGATGTCAGGCACACTTTGGTACTACGTTGCCCAGACCAACCATCTGCCCTGTCCTGGTTCTCCGCCATACACTCTGTGACATCAACACTGGCACAGGTCTGGTTTTTATGTGAAATATTATACTCGTATCTTTCACTAGTAGATACACTGTATTGCCAAAAGTATTCAGTCACTCATCCAAATCATTGAATTCAGGTGTTCCAGTCACTTCCATGGCCACAGGTATATAAAACCAAACACCTAGGCATACAGACTGCTTCTACAAACATTTGTGAAAGAATGGGTTGTTCTCAGGAGCTCAGTGACTTCCAGTGTGGTACCGTGATAGGATGCCACTTGTGCAACAAGTCCAGTCATGAAATTTCCTCGCTACTAAATATTCCACAGTCAACTTTTAGTGGTATTATAACAAAGTGGAAGCAATTGGGAACAATAGCAACTCAGCCACAAAGTGGTAGGCCATGTGAAATCACAGTGCGGGGTCATATTGCACAGAGATCGGTAACTTTCTGCAGATTCAGTGGCTACAGACCTCCAAAGTTCATGTGGCCTTCAGATTAGCTCAAGAACAGCACATAGTAAGCTTTATCAAGCGCAATGCAAAGCATCGGATGCAATGGTGACAAGTCTGGGTTTGTCAGTTGCCAGGAGAGCAGTACTTGTGTGACTGCGCTGTGCCAAGTGTAAAGTTTGGTGGAGGGGGGATTATGATGTGGGGTTGATTCCAGTGACAGGAACTCTTAATGTGTCAGCATACCAAGACATTTTGGACAATTTCATGCTCCCAACTTTGCGGGAACAGTTTGGGGATGACTGTGCACCAGTGCACAAAACAAGGACCATAAAGATGTGGATGAGCAAGTTTGGTGCAGTAGAACTTGACTGGCCTCAACCTAATGGAACACCTTTGTGAAGAATTAGAGCAGAGACTGTGAGCCAGGCTTTCTCATCCAACGTCAGTGTCTGACCTCACAAATGTGCTTCTGGAAGAATGGTCAAAAATTCTCATAAACACACTCCTAAAGTTTGTGGAAAGCCGTCTCAGAAGAGTTGAAGCCGTTATAGCTGCAAAGGGTGGGCCAATATCATATTAAACCTTATGGATTAAGAATGGGATGTCACTCAAGATCACATGCAGGCAGGCAGTTGAGCGAATACTTTTGGCAATATAGTGTATTTTAGGGCCTTGATTCAGGCTCTCTAAATGCGTTGAATGTTAAGCTATGCATATTGAATGATTTACCTCAAAAACTGTCACCCTACCACAGCGGGTGATGCAAGAGGTCATCCAGAACACAGCCAGGACAGGAGTTGCTGGCAGCAAAGAGATACGACACCTGGGATGGCTTGCAGGCAAGGTAGGTGTATGTATGTGTGTGTGAGCACTTGTATTACTCGTGTTGTGGGGACATAAATTTGTCTACACATTCAGATTCAGGGGGGCCTTTTGGGAAAAAACAGCAAATTCCCGTATCCATTGTTAATCAGCCACTGATTTATAATTTAAATGTATTTTATGATGTTTTATATATTCTGGAATCTGAGTTAATATCCTCATGAGATAAAGTGTTTGTTGTTTGTGTGTAAAGTTATAAAGGTTTTGTTTTGTTTTTTTAATTGAGCTAGAAGGTAGAAACCCTTCAAAATAGCCACTTGAAAGCAGTATAAAAAGTGAGCTGTCACAGAGCAGGGGGAAATATGATAATCAGGTGTAAAATCATGAAATTTGTTTTAAAGTTGAACTCATTTGAACACACAAAATGTGAAATAGTTGTGAAAAAAGCACTTGTTGGAGTTGTCAGATTATGTTTGAGAAAGATACAGCAATTGGCCCATTTGCATGTTGAAAGGTGTAAATCTAAAAGAGGGGCAGCCAGGGAAAGGGACCCAGATGGTTGAATATATGACTAAGGATTAATGTGGAATTGCAAAATGTGTGTGCATGTGTTTGGTACTATGTATACATATATGCACACATCTGTGCATATTTTCACGCCCACGAACATCTGTACCTACCTAATTTAGTCCTCATGAATTTGAAAATATTTGAATTTTTAAATGCAGTACACTACTGTTACTTAGCAACATATTCAGATTATGTTAAAAAGATGACCCTTGACCCCCTAAATCCCACGAAACGATTGAATGAGGCAGAACTTCAAAGAGTAGCTTAGGATTCCATGGCTGTGCTGCAGATAAGCTCTCATAATGAGAATAGTTATGGAGCATTGTAAAATGAAATACCAACTCGGTGTGTGTGCGTGCCCTGAGTGAGGGGTTTGTAGAGATGGGTGGCTGAGGGGGCACAGTAAAGTAAATGCATGAAAACTGTACCTGCATCTGCACATCAACTGTATTCAGGGTGCAAAATAGTGAATCTACACACACACACACACACACACACACACACACACACACACACACACACACACACACACACACACACACACATCAGCCTTCTCTGGTACTGCCAGTCATCAGCCTCAAAAAGGCAAAGTTACTTTTGCACCACTGAGTTGTTTCATCCATCATCAGTACTCAAACATTAAAAACATAAAGATGATCTCAGTATTTGCAAAAAACACAATAGGGAATAGGTATTTCTAATCATGCAGAATTGAAGTAATCACATTTATTTTGCACAAGCTTGCAGGATTAACTGCTCAGTTGACCTATACTGGAATTATACTAGCATTTTACTAATTGGTCATTTAATTTTGAAGTCATCTATCAGCCTTTATGAGACATCAAGTAATACTGCTTTGCTGCTGGTCAGACCTAATCAATGCTAGGTTGTAAATTCATGTCACATATTGTACAAACATATTGGCTATATAGGCCAGTAATGGGAGTTTTTGTTGTGTGGATAATCCTCCTGATTAGTGCAGCTCTTTTAAAGACTATTATATATATAATCAGACCATTAAAAGAAGGCTGTCACAATCTCATTGTAGACAGAGAGCGAGAAGCAGTGCTGGAAGCCGGTACTTGTGATGGTGACAGAAAAGGACCTCCTGCTCTATGACTGTTTATCACGAGGCCAGGAAGCCTGGCAGAGCCCTGCACACACCTACCCACTTTTAGCAACACGGTAGGCCTCTCATATAGAGACATACTTTCAGAAACTAGCGCATGCAGTATGATTGTGCCATAAAATATTTCAAGTGTAAAGTGATGACTAACACTGGGGTGTTGCTGTAATAGTATTTCTATTGAAAATATTGCCAATGCAAGATATCTCATTTCTTCTCTTTGCTAAGTGACATTGTATGTGTGTATGTGCTTATTTAGTCTGGTCCACTCAGGCCCTGACCGGGGTTCACCTCACTCTGGCACGGAGCTGTTCTTTGCCACTCGGACTGGCACACGACTTGGCATTGAGACTCACCTGTTCCGGACTGAAACCACCAAGGATCTGTCCATGTGGACCAGACACATTGTAAATGGATGTCATGCATCAGCTGAGATGATCAAAGAAGTCTCTACAAGTGAGTCCTGATACACAGAACACAAACAATCAGATAAGTCACACAGACACACCATTATAATGCATAAAAACACAGAGAAGCATGAATACTAAGACCCCCTTAGACACAGGAATGCATGTAGAGACTAGCAAGCATGTAGCTATAGATGGAGCAGGTTGAATTGTGCAGGTCACTGTGCAGCTTCCTCACACGTGTTCAGTGATGCTGCAGCAAAATATATCCAGAGAGATTTAAGAGGCTGCATCGGTAAGTACAGCCTGAGGTTTCGCAAGCCTATATCTAGTGCAAAGAGCAGAAATATATACAGACTCCTACATCCACTAAAACACTGGAATACCTTTGGGTTTGTGATATAATTTGACAGCCATATGGAAGATGTGGACAAAGTACTTGCTTTTTATAGAAAGGAATTCTTTTCTAGTGTGTGTGTGTGTGTGTGTGTGTGTGTGTGTGTGTGTGTGTGTTATTTAGCATTGAGCACTGGTTGTCCAGGGAATTTCAGCCGAATACCACCCCTCCCTCCTGGTGGCCTCCCTCTCTCAAAGCACAAAATGTCCTGGGAACTCCATTTCTCCCTTGGGTGCCCCTTCTCACTTTGCCAAACTAACTTTCTCTTCAGACTCTACCCATTTATGAAACGCAACGTATGCCACAACAAATGGTGACCATCTCCATCATCATGTCCTTGCTGACAGTGTAGTTTTTATCACCAAGCTCTTGTTAAAACTTTCCAAAATGTGTCTCCACCCATGTTACGCTGCGCTTAGCGTAGAGCAGCTTTATTCACATCTATGAAACTTCATGTAGCCCCTTAACTGGCAAGGGCCCGGTGACGGGCCGTTTGTAGTCCCTTTTATATGGCAGGCTAGACCCTCCCATTTTTATTGACACGTCATTCGGCCAATCATGTAACTGGCTGCACCAAATCACCTGACAAAGCTACGTGACGCCCTCTGAGTATTATTGGCTCTGGGAAACCCATTTCTTAACATGATTGGCCGAATGAGGTGTCAGTCAAAATGGGCGGGTCTAGCCTGCCATATAAATGCACTTCATTCGGCCCGCGGACCAGACGCAGCCGATTAATAGGCTATGAAATGGGTTGTTCAGAGCCAATAATAACCAGAAGGCGTTATGTAGTTTTTGTCAGGTGATTTTTTTGCTGCCAGTTAAGGGGTTAAGACCTCTAAGCTGTGTTGTAAAAATGTGATTTTGTTTTTTGTCATTCTAGTTAGCCATGAAATGTGAGTATAATGACACCATTTATTTAAACCCATGACTAAACATTGTCTAGACTGATGTGCATTGCTCAACATAAATGATCTGTTGCTCTAAATGTAGCAATGAAAGAAACGGGCAAAGCCAAAGGTCCTGCACAACCATGGTACAGACACACAGGTGATTTTTCTTGTCTACTGCATGATTAGAGCGCTTTATACAGAGTGTGTGTGGGTGCATACCAGTTAGTTTTGACTCCGTGGCAGCTTTGTAAAACTCTGGAGTCTGTGTTGCTCAGCATAGCTTTGCCCACCTCCAACCTGAGCAGAGGTTTATCCCACCAAGATGAGTGAAAACACACGTGAGGTCATGCAGAGCCTTTACAGTCTGCTGCAACTATTTTTGGCCTCTTAGCTGAAAATAATCTGTGAAAACAGCACCAATATATTATCATCATTTAAGTTAATATGACCAACTTGTAAATACTTCATCATTAATACATCCAAGAGACGGAGAAACGTTCACATTCATTTGGAGTCGTGCTTGTGAGCACTTGATTAATATATTCATTCTCTTTTCAGCTGTCTGTCAATAGGCCTCAGGGAGCAAGGAGAGCTGGCCTGACTTTCTGCTGTTTGCTTCTTGACATGTTTTCTTGACAGCTGCTTTATTTGCTAAAACATCTGCATGCACAACATCTGTAAAGACTGTCCATCTGCACATAGTGGCACCAGCAGTAAGCAAAAAAAGCTGGGTTTAAAAACCAAGCAATAAAAACTGATTTTGGAAAGGATTTCAACAGTGTTTGTTGCTGATGGGAAGAGGAAGGAGAGTCACACTCTCCACTATGTCTGATGTTGTGGCAGTGATGTATGTATCTATGGTAAAGGGGTGCCAACCCATTTAACACTGGTATGCATCCCTTCCGTGGTCACCATTTAGGGTATTAAAATGTTAACGTTTTCTACTTAGCACTAAACAGAGAGAACTGCTTAGATTGTTAGTTGTAATTTTAAATAGTGACCTGATAAAGAGCATCAGATGAAATGCAAGGGATTCATTAAACGCAATATTTCTTTTTATGCTGACGAATAATTAACAATAAAATAGCAATTGAGCCAATAGTGGTTGCGAGATTTTACTCGCAACTCGTGTTTTTAAACCTCATGGTGATTGTAGAGGTCAGCTCAAGAGGCATCATCTTTTGGGAATGGCAATAAATATACACATTTCTTCTGCTGCAGTCCATTTAATATTTGGGGTGGATTTATTAGTCTGGGCCAGCTAACAGATCAACATTGCCATCTATAGAACCATGCTGCTACCGCTGCGGCAAATATTTATTGTAGCAGGCTGCTTTGATTTTACACTTTAATTGTGATTTAGGATGCAAGTTAGTGACACGGGCAAAAAAGAGTAAGAATATTTTGTATGGTTATGAATCTCCATTGCACACTATACCGCTCCATATTGTTTCCAAAACAGACCGATGCACCAAGTCCTCACAGAGCATTCGCTCATTTTTCAGCAGTTGCCACTTGAGGATTCAATTATGCCGACCTTGTCAGCTTTTCATCTGTGTTATATTCTAAATCATCCTGATAGTTTATTCACTGTCAAATCTTATAATAAAGATTTACTCTGAAGATGGATTAACTCTCAATCACTCACTGGGCAGAAGGCCATTCTTGAGGGGTTTTAAAGGGGTATTTGAAATCAAATTTCATGAGCTCTTGGCCTGCTGTCATTCCTGTTATTACAATATCCAAGGTGACTTGAACCTTCTAGAGGTTATACTGGTATTTTAAGCAATTAGCAGTTAGAGTTACTGCCATGATGTTCTGTGGTGCATATCATGGTATATTATAAGAACATATGAGTTCACAGGATAATAGCTTAAACCCTCCTCACGTCCACCATAAATCCTCTCTCCCTGCCGTCTGACATCTTACTTCACTGCATGCTTTTCACCAGTATTAACCAAAATCAATAACTGAAAGCTATCTGCCTTTCCTTCTCTAAAGCACACTAATTAAAATGTGATATGTGGTTTGTCTAATGCAGTTTTACATGGGTCTTGTGGCGAGACTGCTTTCTCAACTGTGTTTTCCAAAGTCAAACAAACTTTGACCCACAGTCTCGAACCATTAGCTGTTCAGCCACATCGCCTTCTCCTCAAAGCTTCTCTTTAATGCTGTTGTTGAAGTGACAGCTGCAAGGCTTGCTGAATTGTCATGGAGGTCGATACAGTCTCCTTAATGAACAGGTAAACCGCTTAATGACTTGGAGCACTTTAAAAAGCAATTTTACCTCAGGGGTTGTGGAAAATTAACCTATTAACCTGCTGCGACACTTGAAAACGGGCGCAGTGGGTCGCAGTTTCAAAATATGAAGTACTTTGCCTCCTCCTAATGAGTTACAAGTTAGGAGACCGATAGCACTGAAAACAACTTTTTGTCCCCTAATAACCTTTTAGCGTTTCCACTTGTTGTTGGTAAGGCAGTTAGTGTCTCCCTCCTTTTTCTCTGACCCTCTCTTTCCCTGATTCATTTAGCTACTCTCTGCCTCCCGGTGTTATCACCGTCTGCCCCTCCTTCTGTCTCTTCCACTCACCATCAGGCAGAAAGAAGGGCTTTTGTTGTAGCCTGAAAAGCCTCTTTCTCCCTCTGTGTGTGTACTCTGGTGGGAACTCTCCCCACAGAACAGCATTCTCAGGTAGAAGAGTTTCAGGTCTAATATTCAGTCCTGAAAACCCCCAGCACTCTTTCTTTCATTTGCAGCGCCATTTACACCATTAGGAACGCACTGTTCCCAGTCACATTGTTTATACATCATTAGAAAAATATTGCACATTATGAGACTCATTTTTCATCATGAACTGGATGTCTTCAGGGTTAAAACAGGATATTATACTCCATTTGACTGTTTGTGTGCAGCTCGGCTTCTGTTTGACTCAGACTGTTCTCCGTATCAACATTGCTTCCTGAAGTGTAATCATCACAGGCCCTGTTGTTTGACTATTACAGGCAATAAATAGTAAATAGATTAATTTACTGCTTTACTGCCTCAAATGTAGTTTGAGTCTAGCATTGCTTTTGGGTTACTGTTACCATTAATACAAGGTTGCATATATATTGTAATAGACTATAAATGCAAATACAGATGAGACAAAATTGAAAAAACTTAAAACACCTTAAAAAAATACTTTAAAACACTGCTATGAAAAATTCTTATAAAGGCTTACAAGATAATTTTCTATTTATCACCATGATGCTGACATTGCTCTCCAACTTTTCTTTCAAAGTTTTTGGTTTTGTTTGACGAGAGAAGTTCATTTAGAGGCGCTCGCCTGAAGAAACTGATCTGTTTATAGCATGAGGTGTACAGTAAGATCTGACTGAGGGACTTTCAGAGTTTCAAAGATTACAGGTGTCAGCAAGTTTCTGTCTGTTTAACTAAGGTCCTCAAAAAAAAAAAAAAACTGATACATGAACTTTAATGTTCAAGTTAAATCAGCAACACTGACAATGCTGTACACCTGCAGGAATATTACTGGGTGAAACAGGCAGTCAGCTAATGCAAATCTGACTTTAGTTCTGTGCCTGACCTAAAGCTGTGATACATTTATCACTTTTATGCTTTCCCTATAACTTGACCTAAACCTGCAGTTTTTAATCGCCCGTGCACCTGCAGTTTGGGCTCCTTCTCTTCTCATTTTGCTTTGTAACAAGTGTGTTGAAGTGCTAATTGAGCACGCTCCTGTAGCATTTTGTTCCATGCTTGTTTTACAGCTGACAGCTCTGGCTAATTGGCATCTTTGGAGCAGTGTGTGTAATTGTGAGTAAGGCATTTGTGAGTGAAATTTGTCTTTCTGTTGGCCCTCACTGTTAATGAAAACATGCTTGAAAACAGGAAAATCAAAATGAAGTTAGCATGCATTTTTGTGATTTGATTTGATTACTGTGCACTGCAAATTATCTTCTGCCCTGTACGGGGTAAATAAAACTCACCAGAAGTCTGGTCTCTACTGACTGTGCGATCAGCTAATAGCCCCTAAAGAGCAACAATATTTATCATATATATATATATATAAAAAGAAAGAGGCATCCTTGCATGTGCTACATACACACATCTGCTCAAACAGTGGAAAGATCTCGCTTTCCATCTCTTTGTCAAACGAACACTCTGCTTGGTAAATCAGATATTGTCAGGAGAGGGGAGTTTGTGCTGTAAATGAAGTTTTCAGCTTGTGGCCTTCATGTCTGCCACAGGGAGTGCTGTCAAGGAGTGAAAAATAAGACTAAATGTACCTAGATCACACAGTGTGGGGACAAGGCAAAGCAGGAGGAGTTGATAAAGATAGTACACTCAGCTTTCAGCTAGTCACCTGCTGTGAAGAGAGGAGTGAGAGCAGGGAAAAAAAGTGATGAGAAATGTTGTAAACTAGAGAAATTACACTCCCTGCTTTCAGCCGGATGGTCTCTGCATGAGGAGGAGAGCGTGTCACTGAAATGCTGCTACTTTACTTAGTAAGAAAACAGACAAGATATGAGATGGCTACTTTTTTTTTTTTTTTTTGAGTGGATGACAGGACTGACAACCAGCACTATGACAGCACTAACTAACGTTACTGGTATAAATATGCAAGAGGGGTTCTTTCTATATCAGCCATGCCAGTTCATAAGATATCAAACACATTTCACTCAGAGGAAGCGTGCCTCTCTAGCACTGAATGTGATATATTTAATATTTCTGTCTCTTATTGGACTTTGGGTTCCACAGCCACAGCTATTATAAACTGTGACCAAGACATCACCAGTCTGAGCACACCACTAGGTCGTTTTACACATAAAAAGCATATGCCCTTCTATATTAATGCCAGCAGTTCCGCTCTTGTTCTCTGCAGGTACCTGTTTTTTTTGTTTGTTTGTTTTATTTTGTTTTTTTTTTTTACTTTTTGATCTCACTCTTCCATCTCCTCACAATCAAAAACCTGTGTCTTCCAGGTTGCCTGTACCGGGGTCAGGAGTGCCGGCTCGTGATCCACTATGAGCAGGGCTTCTCTGTGCTGGCTGATCCAAAAGCAGAAGATGGGGAGGACTTTGAGGAGAGAGTGGCTCACACTTCTTGCAAGCCCCAAGTTGTCCTCTCGTACCCCTTTGAAAAACTAAAGATGTCCTCAGATGACGGCGTACGCATGCTCTTCCTCGACTTTGGGGGGAAGGAAGGGGAAATTGTAAGTGGGTTTTGTTGTTGTTGTATGTTTTTTGACACACAAACTGTAACAGCATGTTTATGCACAAGAATAAGTTTCTTGTAAAAGGTAAACATTGATAGTGATTGGTGTTTTTTTTTTTTTTTCTTGTTTTTTCAGCTACACCATAGTTTAATAGACAGTCTTCACAACAGGACTTACAAGAAGTCCTGTTTTTTTAAATTTAATAAAATAAATTAATTTCTAGAATCATGAAAGTCAAACTTGCAGAAGCTACAAACTATCACTGAAAGGGCCGGTAAGAGTCCCTTCAGTAGACCACAGTGCAGCTCCGCCTTCTGCAGATGTTTCACAGGCCTGTTCAGAATGAACTTTAAACAAAGTGACACATAATTTGTTACATTTACTTGATTATAAACCACGCCAGTTAAATTTCTAACTATGATTCAGAAGTGGAGTTTGGGTTACTGAAGAGGTGTAAAAACCTTTTTTATTGACAGGTTGATAAGACAAGGGCCAGAAGGCTGCTTGAATCCATAGTGCTTCGACACAGGTAGTATCATGCAACAGTTATCCACTCTAATAACCATGAAAAAGTGTCGTACTTACGTCAGTCAGCCTTTAGAACTTTCAATATCAAGCTTATACTTTTGTGGTCACATACGGCTCACAGTAAACAGAATAAGTTCATTCCCACTCTCAGGGGGTTTCACAAGGCCTTCTGGGAATTGAAGAGCACAAGCTGCAGTACAAGTGAGCCCAACAGGAAGAGGGAAAGTGGTACAACAGAAAGTGAATTACAGCACTTCATCACAAAAGCTGAAATGAAATCAGCTTTTCACACACACACACACACACTTAGGTCTTTGAAGGTAAGCACATTCAAGAGTGGAGTTTATCTTAAAAATAGCCTGTCACTTACTGTAAGAGTTTTAATCTGTTTTACACCACCCAGCAGTTCACTGATTGGATGTTCAGGTGGCTCATGTTTCAGAGGCCAGCCTCGAGTAATCGGGACCAGAAAGCGAACAAGTGCAAACACAACCCGATGTGTACGTCAGCGTATTTGAAGTTGGATTTTATGTGAAAATGCTGATATGAATATTAATGTGACTATCAGGAACCTTTCCCGCCCTCAAACAAAGTGTTTACCCAGGAAAACAACATTGCTTTTTCATCACTCATAAAACCATGTCGTTTACTGTATGCTGGAAGAGAAAATGACGGTGGAAAAATATAGACTCCCCAGGCTTATGGGATTTAGAAATTGGAAACGGAGGCGTTTATGTCAACGCCTCGATCTGTTCTGACAGTCCACATACAGCTCTGTGTAAAACTTCTGTCAGATACACTCATATTTGACTGCTCTATGTATGCTGATGACAAATAAGCAAAGACTTTGGAGCTGTGAATCAAAATCCGCTGCTGGCTACCTTAGCAGAACAGGCTTTATTGTATATAATGTTTCTAAATCCCAGCACAGCTATAGGCTTTGTTAGAGAAAGCCCGAGGCATTTGTGGATGTGGCTGAAGGCTCATTAGCTCATCATTTGAAAGAGGAGATACCTAGGCCTTTTTTTTTTTCCCGCACAGTGTTGACTATACTGTCAATTTAGCAGGATGCAAACCTGTCTAATTTTGTCACAGATGCCCATACAGAAAATGTGTAATATCAGGACAATCTTTGTGGTCCAGTCTCAGTGTAGTTGTGTGTAGATACATGTAGATCTGCTCAGGCCTCACTTGAATTCCTGCAGTGTTAAAGTTGAACACCTTGACAGCAGTTTTAGTGTTAATTTATAGGTTAAATCTCCCCATAGACCTTAGAAACAGGATATGAGTCATAGTACTGGCGAAATCACCCACTGTTGATTCAGGCTATGAGAGGGCTGTGCTCATAGTGATGTGGTGTTTGTGTGCATACTTGTGTGTGCTTGGCACCAGCTAGGGCCGTCTAATACTTGCCACATGGAGAACCAATCACGTGCAGTTATTTTTGAATATATATTTTATGGTTTTATTTGCTTTGCAGAAACTTTTTCTTTTCATCTTTTGCTGTTAATAGATCATCATCATTTTATCCCAGCTATGTTTGTCTTCATTCTGTTTTGTTCTAGTTTCTAATCCTGTTGTTCTCCCTTTTTTTTTTTGTTTTTAACAGCAATTGGACCTCCACTCATGTCCAAAGCCGATTGTCTTCATCCTCCACTCCTTCCTGTCTGCTAAAATCTCCCGCCTGGGTCTGGTGGCTTGACGGTATCTCCATAAAGGGGCATTTCACCTCCTTTGAAAGCAGAACTCCACCTTGTGTGTCCACCTATCTGCAGCCTGCATGCAGTAAAACCACCTCAAACTCTTTCAGTCCGGAAACCCGAGCTGAGTGAATGTAGCCTCTATCTGGAAATAGAACTTTTTTTGGGGTCTCCAACTATATGTTTAAAAAAAAAATTAAGAAAGTGATCAAAGTAAAAATGTGCTCTTGATAGAAACATTTTCTATAAGGGCAGCATGGACTGAAATGTTGAATGAAGAAACAAAGTGGAAAGTTGGGATTGGGGAAGGATGATATAAGGACACACGGAAAGGAGCAGATCGGGCATTACTGTCACGTTCGGATTTGGAAGTACTGTCCACGTGTAGCAGGGCTGGGATGAATTCACTTTCAATTCAATCAAAATATAAGGCAAACTGCCTTCCATTTACCAATTAAATAATTTATTTACCATTAGCTCTGAAAGGACATTCTGAATTTCGCTTGTCATTTTTCTTCCACAAACACTTGACACACTGTGGAAAAACTTTGCGCATTTGTCTTTATTAGCGTCCCCCGAGATGGCTTGCTAGCAGTGTCAGCATTCATCATCGAAGCTAGACGGCACAGTCCGCGGCTCGGATTCACGCAGTGTGACAGCACATTCAAATTTTAAAAAGTCAGTTCTTTTAACACACCGAACGTGGTAAGCCTCTGGTGGCCCGGTATTTGAGCTGACAGTGACCTGACAATTAAAATAGCATTACCATGCGTACATGGAGTTTTACATTCAGGATGTAAGGATCCATGTGATTAAATTATCCCTGATAGTACAACAACTAAACAAGACATCTAGAGTACTTTAGGTAACTATGCTATGCTTGCTGAGACATAACTGCTTTAAGCACTTGTGACTACTTTATTAGGAACTACTAATGCATTCTAATACAAAAGCAGTGCCAGAAATTTTCAGGTTCTGTGCCTAACATTTTGACCCCTCATGTTTGCGAATGAGTTGGACAAAATTTTAGGAAGCACTTTTCAGTCTAAACTAAATGTCATGGAACGCTGTGGCAGGCAGGATTGAGGACCCCAATATGCAGGACACGCCAGACACAGACTTGAACTTAAATAACTCAGTTTTATTGCCGAAACTCAAAAAATACATACATGAATGAGGGCTAGAACAGAGAGGCACACAGCAGGAAAACTATGAAGACGACACAACCACAAGCAAAGCAAACACAGGACTTACATACACAGCAGGGCTGATAGGGGGAGCGGAAACAGCTGGGAACACAGGTGAACCATATAACACTAACGACAAGGGGGAAGCAAAACAGAACCTCACACGCAGGGACCAGAAGACTATCAAAATAAAACAGGAATTAACCATGACACAAAGATGCAGACTAGATACAAGAGGAGGCAGGCAAACCGGGAATACCAAAACATAGCTAAACTATGAAGATCCGGAGACACACAGCAAAACCTAATAACACAACCTCATCGTAGGAAAAGAACAACACAAAATGTTGGGCCATGACACCAAAAGTCATAATGTGTGTAAAGACTACATATTAAATGTTCCCCAAAAAATAAAATTTAATGCAAGAATTTGCACCAGTAGTCACAGGTTTCTTATCAGTAACTAAATGTTTACTTATCAAAACATTGATATTGCGTTTTCTGAGGAGCATTCCAGCACAGCATGAACAGCTAGCCTTGCAAATAACATCTGAGAAAACAATTTTTCAACAAACTCGTGGTAAAAGTGACTTAGTATGAAATAACTGCAGCTAAATATTAGACAGAATTAGACTGGCATGTGACCCCTGTAAAATAATAACTGAATGTTTTCACACAATAAATGCATGCTTTAATGTGTTAATAAGTCAGCTTGAGAACCTTTGGACAGATCCAAGTTAGCTGTTTCCTCTTTCCAGTCTAAGCTGCGTTCTGTGGCCTTAGTTTAAATGACCAAGTTGTTCTTCTCATTTAAATCTCTTCAACAAACTGAGTCAGCATACCTCAAAAAAAAAAAAAATTGAAAGTATCTCACTAAGAGTATCCGCTCTGATCAGACATGATGATGCTGTTCACTCCTTTCATCTTCATTTCAGGTCCAACAGTTTCCCAGCTCACATTGCTCTAGATCACATTTTGCCTGTTTGACTTAAAACTGCAACCCCACAAAAAAAAAAAAAAAAAATACCTGCCCTGTGTAATTCTAGTGATTCTCAGTATTCGTGTTGAAACTAAAGTTCAATGAAACGTTGCCCCAAACCTCCCATCAAGTATTGTTTGTCAAAAACAAAACCAAACAAAACAGAGTAGCCATGATGGTCTTTAATCCTGCTTTAGTCCTGCAGCCGCCATGCAGCTCATTATTCTTTTAGATGTCGTGCAGCAGATCAGAGCTGTATGCTGCTCCGTCTCTAACAGGGCTGGCTGCCGGGTCTTTTTTTTTCGTGCCTTTAAACGTCTGAAGAAAGTAAATATTTGAATTGTAAAAGAAGTGAATCAAAGATCACAGGCTGAGAGCGACTTTTATGATGGCTGCGTAAGTTACAAATGTGGTATTTTTGTGTTTGCATTCTTTATATTATAAACACACTGAAATACTTCCATTGGTCATTTACACACACACACACACACACACACACACACACACACACACACACACACACACACACACACAGAGTGATTGTAATCCTACTACACTGTAGAAGAAATCTCTGTTGTACTGATAGTAAAAGATAGTGGAGACACTGTAACACCTCGGTAATCCAGCACTTAACTGATAATGCCAAGCGGAGAGAAGCTCTTTGACTAAAGGATGCTTTGATATGTAGAATACTCCAATGCCTTCGGCAGCTACTGTACTGTCACTCAGAATGAAAAAGCTTAGTTTTCAATTCAAACTGTGCACATAAATCATGTATTTAATAACAGTGATGTGATGAGTTTGTTTTTATTGTCTTCCTTTGTGATTTATTCATTGCTCACTAACGTAAAGGACAAATCAACACTACTGCCATATTAAAATGTAAATTAAACTTGTTGATAATTTCGGTTTTCAGTTCATTTTTATTTTCGATATTATGATAAAAAACTTGAATCCTCTGTTCTTCCGGCTTCAGACTCCAGCTGAATACAGCACCATCTGTAAATACTTTCTCTGCAGTGCAGTGTAAACAAGTTTTTACTTTGGGGAGAGTTGGGATGAATGGCACTGTGCTTATTTACCATGTATTAGTGACAGTTCAGCTTTATTTAGAAAGTGTTTTATTGAACATTTCAACGGAAATGATTCATGGAGCAGTTGAGTTGTAGGTTGCACTTAACACAGCCATAACTCTTGACACTGTTTACTTGGATTCCAGGTGATGAGTTAGCATCCTTTCACTCTCCTTCCTCAACAGTCTCACACACACACACACACACACACACACGAGCAAGTGGACGGACACATCGGTGTTGCTGAGTGTAACGTGTTGTGACGTGAAACAGTAATAAATCTCAACATCGTTTATTAGTTGTCATCCTTTGGTAATAAATTTCCACAGCTCCTTGTATTTATCTGCGTTCCCCGTCTGTTCAGGCTAATATTGGATTCAGAAGTCAGACTCTCAGCAGGACACCAAACGTCTGCAGATAGTAACAGTTGCATCATGTGAAAGAAAAACACTTCGCTGCAGGTCAGCTTTCCCACTGAGACACACACACACAAGGCTGTGTTTGTGGCAATATTAATACTTGAAAACACACACACAAATGGACTGAAATTCTGGCACGCACAGAAACATGAAGGCTTACATATACCCAACTTTCTCATGGAGAGGAGAGTGAGAGACCGGGCCATATTGAGTGAGACTTCCAGCTTTTCATTTTAAGGGCTTGGAAAAGGGCCAGATCAATTAGGAATCACTCATAAACTCTCTATGTGTGTGTGTATGTGTGTGTGTGAGAGAGAGAGCGCTGTCCAAAGTTCTGTTCATGTGCACACAGTAGCTACTTCTCTCAGCAGCATGCAAACGCATTCCAGTGACTGAGGTTTTTTTTTTTTTTTTTTAATGTGTGTGTGGGTGGAGGGGGCGTAAAGGGGCTCTGAATGAATAGCTTTTCTCTTGGCTCAGCCTCTTGTTGCATTCCTTGGCTGTGGCAGGTCCTCACAGGTTCTGGACGGCCTCCGCGTGTACATTTTTTGTGCATTTGCATTTGGTTGCATGCAAGTGTGTAAACTGCAATACTGATGTATGTTGTGTGAGTTGGAATCAAAATGAGGTGGTGTGGGAAGAACAGAACAGGGCATGTAAGATGAACAAAGAAAGCAAGAAGAAAGCAGGAAATCAATATTCAGCTTATAAATTTATAAGGTGAAATCTCTCAAGTAAAAATGTACACCTGGATGGAAACTGAAACTTTTATACGGGTCCTTAGTTTGGCAATATAAAAGAAGTACAGCTAGGCCGCATGTCATGTAATGGTGAAAAGTCAATGTCCAAAGGGACGGACTATGAATGGTGTGATCTAGACAGCAGAATACTTGAATAGCCAGTATGTTTCACTTTGATTCATGGAATGACCTGTAAGTCTTTTGAGGAAACAAGACTCGGTGTGTATAATGCACAGGGTGCACACACACATATTCTCAAACCAAACAGACTTATCTAAAATATTTGAGTCTGTGTCAACTATTATAATAAATATTTCTAATGAGTTTGCAAGTCAAGGTACACTAAATCTTTCATGGTGTGCTTCATGAATTTCACGATGCAGCTTACACAAGTTGCCTTTACATTGGAACTGCAGACTTTTACAGTACCCTTGAAGTCTCTCACCATGCTGTGCAGTTGTGCTGTTAAACCACCTGCAGATTACCCTTGAAGGTAGCCGCATTGTATTATCACAGTGTTAAGCTGATATGACAAATGTGTTGGCAAAGTAATCCCTATTTACATGTATAGCATGGATAATGCAACATTAGCATTAATTGAAGGCCTGTTTTGAAACATCTATTTAAATGTTAGTTTAGTATTTTCTCTTTTTTAAAGATAGAGTAAGTAATTTCTTTTGACGTTATTTAATAGAAATATTGTAGTCATAGATATATATTCATAACTGTGTAATTACATCATCCAACAAATTGATGTGTCCTCATAAAGTTTGAATTAATCTGTTAAAAATACACAGGAGCGGGCGCCGGTTTGTGGAAGCTGCCATGTTACCTCGCTATCTTGAATACAGTGGCTGAGCTGGACATGCTGTTCCACCTAATCATGTTTTATGTGTGTGGCTAGAAGCCAGCCACATACATAGTATGAGAAAGGGGGAACAGAACTTGTGGAGTTTGCATACAAATTTTAAGTTGTGTCTGCACCTTCAGACTAAAGATATGAATGATCATACCTATGTTTTATCATCTTAGAAGGGGTCCCTTTCACCAAAGAAGCAAAAATGAGAAGGAAAGAGACATTGCGACTGGCATCTGGATAAAATTTCATCCTCTTGTTCCTCACTTCAAGCCTCATGTCCTGTACTGAAGTCAGAGCTCTAACACACAAAAACATGCATAAACATGCTCATTTATTTACGATATTGTCACAATTACTTACTGTCACCAGATTAGACTTGCAAAACCCTCCTGTCTCCAGACAGCTGACAGCCAGTCAGCAAAACAGCAACAACAATAGCTGGTTATAAGCTAGCATTATTTAGGCTTTAGTGTCCTAAAAATCCCACTCTGTCTGATAATCAGTTTGATTACATTCTCACAAAACATGAGAGTTTGTTCGCTAAGTGTCCAAGTCCAGCATTGTTTGATCCCCTTCAAAGAAAGTTTCACTAACGGCGGCAAAAACAGCAGCGCTTACTGACAGAAAAGTTCAGGATATCGTCAACAACTCACCTCAGTGTCACTGTCATCGGTCAGAAGGGAGCTTCATTGACTCATTGATTCGAGTTGGACTCCTTTCACAAAGTTTTATAGCTTCTTCCAGATTAAATAGGCGTGGACACCCAACATACAGCTTGATCTGCACAGAATGAAAATGAACAGCTTATCAATATCAGATCCTGCAGCAAACTATCCACCTGTTTCCTAAAAGTGGTAAGTGGGTATGATTGCTGTGAATCAGAACTCGTATTTAACCATAAAATTCATTTTTCAGTCAAATTTTCATACCACCATAATCTGTAACTACTAATGGCATTTTCAATTAGGGACACAAAAAATTGTGTTGCTGATGGATGAGTCAGAAAGGAACCTGTGACCAGACTCAGCATTAATGAGCCATTAATTTCACAGATATTATTATTTCACAGATAACTCCTGATCCAGGACTATAGTAGATGATGATTATTTAGTTAAAAACTAGCTGGGAGATACTAATGTATATTAGGGAATCTTTATATACTGATCAGTTTATAAGTCATAAAGCACTAACTATTCATTTATTACTGAGTGCCAGAACATTCGTTTTTTTGGCATTTTTGCATTGCCTCTAGTAGTAAAACATCACACTAAGTAGTTCTCTGGGCTATATTTTAGGCAACACAAGTGGTGATGACCTAATTATCATTATTAATAGGCTCCAAAACACAAAACAATAGTAGCTTGTGTGTAATTTGTTATCTACTTCTAAAACAAATTTTTTTTCAAGCTTCCACTATAAGAGTCTTCATGATCCCAAACCAAACAAATTCAAATTTTATGGACAGTTTATTATGATTGGTTTAGTGTGTGTGATGTTTCACTTCAGGCCACAGTACTGGAGTTTGGTGGTCCAATGCTGATTTCCCCCTAGTTTAGTGATCTCCTCTCTGCAGTTATAAATACTTTTAATCATTGCAAGATTAAACAGGTGAAGGTGGCTGTAAAAGTACTATTCAGTGTCTTTTCATGATTTAAGAAAAAGAACTGACTACTGTTGTATATTACAAATCATTTGTAAGCTAGCTGCAGTAATGTGACAGAGGTTGTCAGAGGAGGGGATCTATTGAGCTGTTGAAGGTGATGCTCAAGTGGGATGTGAAGGACAGGATTGCACTCAGTGGAATTCTCAATGCTTTCATTACCCAGAAGTACTTCAACAGGAGCTCCTATCTCACATCCTGATGACTGTGTGAGTGTGTGTGATGAGTTATTGAGTCCCTAAGGACATTACTGCTTTGTACATGTGTCAGACTGCATTAGACAACAGTAATAAGGTCAAAACCATGTCTGTTTTTTTTTTCTCTCTTTTTTTTTTTTTTTCAACCATCAGCTGCTAAAATGCCCTGAATCCGTTTTCACATCTGCTTTAAGCATGGCACAGCTGGGTCATGTATTTTTTAAAACTTCTTTAAATATTTTCAACAGAAATGCTCAAAGCAGAACCTCTCGGATCAGCCTGTTTTCATTTCTGACTTGTCACATACTGACTGTTGGTCAGAACCTGTAGACATTACACTGTAACATATCGGGTACTCTTTTAAAATAATTTTTCAACATTTAATTTAGTCTGATAGAGTTCAATAAGGGTCACTCAGCGTACACCCCGTATTCAAATTTGAAGGGAAGTGTTTCCAGGCTAGATTGAGATGAGCTGGGTTTTCAAATTTGTCTAGATCTGATCAGAGAAACCTAAACTCCTTTCCTTGGGGCATCGACTCTCACAGAACCAAGAGGAAGCAATCTCCAGGTTTATTAAAAAAAAAAAGAAAAAAAAGGCCCTGAATTAGAAAGGTGGAAGTTCTAATGCCATATTCAGACGAGCAAAACTGGGGCCAGACTTGGGAGGGGAGATCTTGGGCTTGGACTGCACACTTTGCAGACAACATTGATTTGCTGCTCTTTGGATCCACCATCTGCAGGGACAGGCATCGGCACTGGGTGCTGTATAACCTGTGTTTCAGACAAAATAAGGGATCTGGTCACAGATGTAGAGATATGGAATATCAGTTTAATGATCATAAAGTGAAAGGCAGCCCTTCTCTACACAAAATCTTGAAGTTTTCATTTCCACTTCCTTACCCAGCTGGGTTTTCATGCCTTTAAAAAGACTTTTTTTTTTTTTTTGCTAGTTTGTTAGTAGAGTTATATCAAACCTCTGAAGCTGGGTACTGATGTGTTTTAAATGAGGCAGTGCGAGAATGACTCTGTGAGACAAAAGAACACTTTGTAGGCACTGCAAGAGAAGAAAAACTGGGTCAGCTCCTCACCCTCTCCCTATTATTATCTGTAAATAGAGAAGAGGAGGATGAGTAACCTTCTGAGCAACATGCACATCCTGTCCACAAACACAGGAAAACACACTGTCTGACAGCATTAGACAGACGGAGGCATGTTTGTGAGGTAATGCTGCTGTGACCCTCCCTGTTAAGGAGGGCTGTTCTTCAAGGTCTGTTACTCTCAACAACATCCGCCTACATGTAACCTATGCACATACATGGCCTCAACTCATGAAACTGTGTACTCCCACTGACTGTACATAGACTTTCACTATGTTTGGCATCGGATGAGAGACTCTGCATCTACCTGCTCCCTTTCTCTCTCAGATACAAAATGCTGTGCAAACTGCCAGTCTCTGGAAACCTGATGATTAAAAAACTGAGCGAGACAAAGGAATGGTTTAAGACGCCACAGCCAAGTGCCTCTGAGTGCACACCGTCTCTATTGCATGCACGCATGCACACACACATTGGACGATGGCTGCTCTGCGTTCTCCTCTGTACCATAAACCTGCACAGAAGCACAGGTAAAGTGTGTGCTTTGCTCTCTCACATTCGCCAATGGATCCCACAGGTACAGCGTACTGTCACAAAAATAGAACCAACAGGGGTTTGATGCAGTGATAATCCCATCTACTTCAAACTACACGTAAACATTGTTTTTGTGCCATTATTTGATTTGATCTGCAGAGAACTGCTTCAGCTGAACCTATGCCTGTAACAAGATATCCTGTGGACAATCAGGGACAGGGACGATGTAAAGAGTGCATGCAAAATCCATGCAAACGACTCACAGGCTCTATTTTACTCATTTATCAGTATTATAGTCTAAATCTGTATGTTAACAAGTGGGAGGGGGAGAGAGACTACAAAAGATAGAACAAACCCTCTGAGCTGAGACACGGACCGACACAGAGCGAACATGTAGCATGCAGGGGAAGCATTAAAGAACAAATCATTACACTCTCGTTGTGGCAATGACAGGACTAAGTGGCAGTAATATTTGTCAAAAAGAAACTTTGGGAGACTAGAGACAAGGAGCTTGGGACCCAGGTGTTTTCTTCAGGAGACAAAGTTAAAAGAAAAGCTAATGCTGGTGCATGGCTGCCGAATGTTCGAATAAGCAACTATTCGCTAATGGTTTTGCAATATCGGCTTTGCCCAGTAAAAACAAATGGAGCTGCTTTTAAACGTTTACAGTGAGTTTTTTTCATAGGAAACTTACTATGAATCTGGGTGTTTGAGGTTTATATTAAATTTCAAGTAATATCTTCACAGATAAAAGTTTTCTCACCCACACACAGTTATTTTATTTAGTTCAGACAGCAAATATAATACACACTGAAGTGCATAGTATTGATTGTCTTATTACAATGTCTTCTTGTGCTTGGAAAACTTGGCATTTATGTGGATATCACTTTACCACCTACTTAAAACCTGAACATTGTAGAAGAATGCAAACCTCATGGTGCTCCCCAACACTCCAGCAGGACAATACACCACACTAGGAAAGGAAAGGAAAGGAAAGGAAAGGAAAGGAAAGGAAAGGAAAGGAAAGGAAAGGAAAGGAGCGGCCAAGGCATTGACCTCCCCTCCAAATTCCACAAATCCTGATTGGAAAAAGCACCCACAGATTGCCCCACCAACAACTCAAAGGACCCAAAGGTTTCTCAGCCAGCATCTAGTTGTTTGATACAACAGGACACTTTCAGAGGTCTTGCAGAGTCCATGCCCCCATGAGTCAGAGCTGTTCTGTTGAAACAAGAAGGATTTACACATCATTAGGGAGGCAGCTTTGATGTTGTGGCTGACTAGTGTAAAGTGATCACAGAAACAGACCAACAGCAGCAACATTCCCATTGCAGTTTATCCAGAAACTTAATAGTATAGTATTACTGTACTTTTCAAAATAAATAAAAATATTTGTAAGGATAAAAACTGTATTAAATATTTACAAGAACACTTGTATCTGTCTATAGAATAATAGCGCCCTCAGCAATAGTAAGCAGGGTCGGTCAGATTCACATATTCAAAGATTGTTGGGGAAACCCCAGTAGGATTTGTCCTCCTATAGCATCCTCAGCCTGTACTCTTCATTCCAAAACATCTCCTTAACCCTCCACCCTGAACTGACAATCTCAACCATGTTTTTCATTTTTACAAAGTCTGTGGCCTTTACTAATGATGTTGATAACCATGCTGAGTTAGAAACTGATAAATTATTTTATGTTTCTTTAATCTTCACCTCATAAAATGTGCCTGATAGGTCTTAGACTCTTATGAAGTCCTCTCTCATCTGATCCGTCAGCCGTTAATGCTATGACATAGAAGCAGTCAGATACCTACATCTCATCTAGAATACAGAGCAGGTGTT
Organism: Archocentrus centrarchus; assembly: GCF_007364275.1. Lineage (NCBI taxonomy): Eukaryota > Metazoa > Chordata > Actinopteri > Cichliformes > Cichlidae > Archocentrus > Archocentrus centrarchus. Next base: position 18,250,751 of record NC_044361.1, read on the forward strand.
AATGATGTTTATCAAATGTCAAATAATTCCTAGAAGAGAATCTTCTCTGAGGTTTTCCCCTATCCTGCTACCTGGCAGTTCCATCTTCAACATCCTTTGCCCGATATATCCACTATCCCTCCTCTGTACATGTCCAAACCATCTCACCCTTGTCTCCCTAACTGTCTACAAAACACTAAACCTGTGCTGTCCCTCTGATGTAACTTGTTCGGCTACATACCAGCTACAAATGTATACAGTGTTTTGATATTTGTATATAGTGTTTTAATGTATACATGTATGTGTGTATATGTATACATATGTGTGTATTGATATACATTTTATATATATGTAGTGTTTTCTATTTTATTTCATCCTTCTTCTCTGTACTTGAGCTGCTGTAATATGCAAATTTCCCCGTCATGGGATCATGAAAGTTTTATCTTATTTTCATTCTGGTCACTTCCAATGAAAATCTTATCATAGTGCCACCATCTCCAAACCATACATCACACCAGGTCTCACTGCCATCCTGTAAACCTTCCCTTCCCTTCTTGCTGCTATCCTTCTGTCACAAATCACCCCTGTCTGTTGTTTTAGTTGATCCCAGGTATTTAAACTCAACCACCTTCACTATCTCTGCTCTCTTGCATCTTCACTGTTACACCTGTGTCCCTCTCATTCACACACGTGTTTACTGACTTTCATTCCTCTTCTCTCCAGAGCCTCCATCTCTCCAGGCTCTCTTCCACCTGCTCTCACTACAGATCACAATGTCGCCTGCGAGCATCATAGTTCACAGATGCTCCTGCCTGATTTTATCTGTTAACCTGTCCATCAACATTGTAAAGAAGAAGGGGCTCAGAGCCATTCCCTGATGTAATCTCACACCCACCTTGAACCCACCTGCCACTCCTACCGCACACCTCACCACCGTCTCACTGCACCACCCTCACATACTTCTCTGCCACTCCTGACACCCTCATTCAGAACCACAGTTCCTCTCCTGGCACCTTATCATAATGTTTTCTCTAGATCCACAAAGACACAGTGCCACTCCTTCTGATCTTGTCTACACTTCCCCAAAACATTCTCAAACCAAACATCATATCTGCAGTGCACTTTCTCATCATGAAGTCATACTGCTGCTCACTGATCATCACTTCTCTCCTTAATCTAATTTCAACAACTCTTTCCCATAGCTTCATGGTACAGCTCATCGACCTTATCCTTCTGTTGTTACTGCAACTCATCACCTTTGTTCTTAAAAACTGATACCAGTACTCTTCTGATCCATTCCTCAGGTATCGTCTCACACTCCAAGATTGTGTTAACCAATCTGAAAAAGTCCCCTGCCCCCTCTCCTAGACAATCACCATACCTCCATAGGTATGTCATCTGGACCAGCTGTCTTTCCACTCTTCCTGATTGACTATCTTTATTCCATCTGGCCTCCTCTCTCTCATTATATTCTTTTATCAGCTGCTCAAAGTGTTCCTTCCATCTCAGCACACTCTCTTCACTTGTTAGTACATTTTTGTCTCTATTCTTAATCACCCTAACCTGCTGCACATCCTTTCCAGCTTAATCTCTTTGTCTAGTCAATTAATACAACTCCTTTTCTCTTTAGTTTCCAGCCTCACATACAACAATACAATTTCACATACAATTTCATCATCTCCCTAACTATCACACTTTTTCTTTGCCAACCTCTTTCTTCGAATCTCAACTTCTTGATCTGAAATAGATGTTTTTCAGCTGTGTGTCAGTTATAGTGTTAAGATGTCTGGTCGTGGTTGGTCTACTTCAGTACTGTTTTGGTACCGATTATGTATGGCTGTGTACAGTGGACACAGTCGAGATTGTAATTTCAGTTAATGGCACCTCACTTTCATCAAGTCTCATAAAACATCTGGTGAAATGCATTTTTAAATTGCTGCGGTTTTTTTGCCAGGGAAATGAGCACTGTCACACACTGATGCACCCGTTTAAAATCAGGCCCCTACCTCTACTGACACACAAACGCTGTGACTGTCACTGTGGCCTTTTATGACCTTTTCTTCACTAATTATTGTTCTATAAAATGTGTAAGTCTGCCAGCCTGTTTCTCTTGTGACCTGTTTTCTTTCAACCAGCACATAACAGTTTTGCTACAGGTACAGAGAATTATTTGTCAGTCGAGTGATTTTCATACGGGTCAAACAAATCTTTGTGTTGCTGTGTAGAAGTCAATAAAGTGTACCAGCCAGTGTGCAATGAAGTAGTTCTGAGACTTTTTTTTGTTTTACATGTGGCCACAGTGCATCATACTGAACAAATTAAAATCCTTCTAGAAACAAGTCTTCCAGATTGGCAGTCATACTGTAATGCATCCAGCGACTTATTTGGGCAATTATTTTGAAGCATTATCTAAATTAACTAGTTTTAATAACTGGCACATAAAAGCTCCATGTTTAGAATTACCAGCCAAACCTGATTTAAAAAATAAAATTCTCCCATACATTTTAATTCAGGATTATCTGAATGCCATCTCTCACTCTTTTGATATCTGAGGTTACTGAGCCAACAGGAAGTCTTTGATGGGAGACGGGGTGTTTATATCAACAAGAGATCAAAAACATTGTGAAGGAACCCAGCCTTTCACCCTCCTACCATCCAACAGCCATGAAGCAGGAGCTCCATTTTTTCCTAGCTATGGAGTTTGGATATGCAGGCCAAAACTCCAAATCATCGCCCATAAACTGTAACTTCCAGGCCAACGTAATCTTCCCCCAGAGACAAAACCACAGCATCCAGTACTGAAATGCATGCCATTTGAACCGTGTGTGCCTATCCACTGTGGCGCATGTAATTTACATAGAAATTTTTAGGAATTCATAGATATTTATTTACTTTTTCGTGTGTACTTAGTTTTTCACAGGACTGCATAGAGTCCTGTGAAAAACTAAGTAAACACTCACTGATTCCACATGATTTAAGAGGGTAAGTAGCAGCCAAGTGCTGCTAATCAAATGCACTTGGTCACCAGCCAGTGTGAGCACCTCTATAAAAGCAGAGATTTTGGCAGTTTGATGGTCTGGAACACTCAGGTATGTGTCAACATAATGCCACAATCTTCCCAGGAGTGCACATCCCAGCAAATCTGCCCCAAGATCAGACCACGCAGCACTCAAAGAAACTGCAAAAAACACAAGAGCTACATCTCAGCCTCTACAGTCCTCAATTAGCATGTTAAAAGTTCATGACAGCACAATTAGAAAAAGACTTAACAAATATGGCTTGTTTGGAAGGGTTGGCAGGTGGAAGCCTTTTCTCTCTAAAAAGGACAAGGCAGCACAGTTTAGGTTTACAAACTTGCATGTGAACAGATCACAAGACTTCTGGAACAATGTCCTTTGGAGTGAAATGTGAGGCCATCTGTCTGACAGCTAAAGCTTGGTTGAAGTCGGCTCATACAACATGACAATGATCCCAAGGAGAAAAGAAAGAATGGCCCAGTCAAAGTCCAGAGCGCAACCTGATTTAAATGCTGTGGTGGGTTCTTAAGAGAGATGTGCATTAACAAATGCTTCTAAATCTCAATGAACTGAAGCAATGCTGTAAAGGAGAACAGGCCAAAATTCCTCCACAACAATGTGAGAGACTAATAGTCATACAGAAAATGATTACTTAAAGTTATTGCCGCTAAAGGTCTAGAGGCTGTTGAATCACGGGGTGTAAATTAGTTTTTCACAGGACTTCACAGAATCCTGTGAAAACTCTCTTTTCCACATGACTGTATAAGCTACAATCATTTGCACATTCATCACAGGATATTTTTAATTTTTTTTTTTTTTTTTTTAAAAAGCATGGGAAGGTAAAGTCTTTTGTGCTGATTGCATTGTTGAGAAGACACATTATCATAAAAATGACTTATTAATAAATTGGTGTACGGTCAGATTCAGGTGTGATCTGGAACATTTCACTCGCAAATTAACAGTGGGAGGCTGAAATAATTGATACTGTAGGATGTTTTAATATTACACTGTTTATAAGTAAGCACTACTCTCATCCCTCTTTTTATAAATCTATTTCAGCCTATTTTTTCAACACTTTTTCTTCTTTACTTTCATTTTGAAGCTCCTGGAACAAGAACATCCCATGGCCATTAAAAACATTTATTTTATATGTTGCAACAACAGATGGCCAACTTGTTTAATCTTTGCTGCACTTATTTAATGTTCCCACAAAACAAGCCTGTAAATCATTTAGAGTCCCAAAATCAAAAGCAAGACAACAGCAATACATTAAATTCTGTAGATGTAGTCTGGCAGGGGAATTTTTGAAATTCTCTTTTGTTTCTGTCCTTTTTTTAAAAAAAAAAATATCTGACATCATCTTGTGACATAAATGGGTACAACACAGCAGGTTTTGGTCTTCATACTGGGAGTCTAGGCCAAGTTTTTCTTATCACTTAATCCCAAGGACTAGCGATAAGAGTTACAATTTAGTGCCTTGTTCTCTGCACAGCTCCAAAGTATTTTCCTTTTCTGGTCATTTTTCCACCAGGCAGCTTGCTTGACGCAGATGTAGGAAGGACTGTTATATCTCTGTTCTTGATCTGTGCACAACTAATACATGTAGATAATACACTTGTATGATCCACAGTAACCCTGACACTCATCGTACTCTCCTGCACACTCTATTCCCACAAACGTACATCTATGTACAGCACATCTCACTGATACTGTGTACTGTTGATTATACGGTAGAGTACCAGTAGATGTTAATATGCCACTTGCCAACCCTTTTTCTGATCAATTATATTATGGCAACGATAGTAGCAAGCCTGACAGTTTTTCACAATATTGTCCATTCAGTAACTTTCAGCCAGTCTTTTAGCCAGTGGGTAGCAGGTCAGTTGAAACTGCAAAAATGTAGTCATAGTAAAAGTTTTCACAGGACTCTCTGCAGCGCTGTGAATAAGTACACCCCATTCAGCAGCTTGTAGAAACACCTTCAGCAGCAACTTGAAGCAAATATCGTCTGTATCAGGTTCAGGCTTTTTTTTTTTTTTTTAAACATTGCTTTAGTTCATTGACTTTTGAGGGCATTCATTTATTCACAGCTCTCTTAAGGTCCCACCACAGTATTTCAGTCAAGTTGAGGTCTGGACTTTGACTGGTCCATCGCAAAACCTTGATTTTTTTTTTTTTTCTCCCAGTCATTCTGTTGTAGATTTCCTGCTGTGTTTGGAATCACTGTCCCTGTTTCAGCCAAGCTTCAGCTGTCAGACAGCCTCAGATTTGACTCAAGAATAATTTGGTATACAGCTCAATGACTGCAAGGTTCCCAGATCCTGTGGCTGTAAAACAAGCTCAAATCACCACAACTCAGCTGGAATGTGGTGTGTTCTTTTTAGAGGACGCTTTCTCCAGGCAACTCTTCCAAAAAAAAGACTTATTCAGTCTTTTTCTAACTGTACTGCCCTGAACTTTAACATGCTGAGGAATATAGAGTCTGAGTGGTACTGTTCCTCTGAGCATTGTCCAGTCTGACCATGGTGTGCATTTGCTGGGACGTCCACATCTGGGAAGATTGTGGCATTAAAATTGCATTAACACACACCTGAAAGCTCCAGATGGGCAAACTGTCAAAACGTCTGGCTTTAATAGAGGTGCTCACACTTCCTGATGATCAGTTAAAGAAGTGCATCTGATGAGCAGCACCTGGATGCTACTTACCCTCTTAAATCATGTGGAATCGGTAAGTGTCTAATTAGTTGCTCACAGGACTGCAGAGTCCTGTGAGCAACTTTTTTTCACATGACTGTAAATTTGTGTACGGATACAATAAATAATATTGATTTATTTGGTATAAAGAAAATGACAAACCTGTCAAATCTGCATTTTAGATAAAGTTACATTGCCAAATACCAAAGTTTGATGAAGTTATTTCTGTAACAGTACACGAGCCAGCCTCACCATATTTGGCCTAGCAGGAGTCTGCTTCTCATGCTGAGTAACAAAACTGTCTGTCTAGTCATCTTGTTCCACCAGGTAATGTAATACGCAGACAAAATTGCCCACCCCCCCAAAAAAAACAACCTGTTTTGCATGTTGATTTGGCAATGTGGAAGCATTTGTTTTCAATCAGAAACCTGTGGTCAGCTCCTCTTAGGGGAAAAGGAGTAATTCTGGTACCAGTTGTGAAAAGCTGGCTGAGTGTTTTTCTTCCTACGGACGGGGATATTGTAGTAGTGTTTTCCTGATGCACTGTGAAACGAAGAACAAACTAGTACAAGCAGGACTGTCAGTTATAATCAGCACGGTATATTTCGCTGCACTGCTCCTGGCTTTGTTTTCACTGTCTGCACAACAGCTACCATCCAGAATGGGCCATCAGCTGTCAGCTGTGATAATATAGCACTTCCTTCTTTTTTTTTTGGCACAAATGAACTACAAAACTGCCCGCATATTTTTTTCCACACACCCAGCGCCTTTCCTGTAAGTTAAAGTGTTCGCAAAATGAGATCAAATACATTTATTGGGATACAAACAGGAGATTACAAAACACAAAAATATGTACATTCATAAAGGCATGATAACAGTAACTAATTTAGAAGAAAAAAATAGTGAAGAATTAGAGAATTGCTACAGAGAAAAGGCAACTTCATCCTGAAGCCAACTTCTAAAGCCCCCGCGGCGAATGCAGGGAGAGCGGAGTGAATTATGTCGATATGTCTGTTTTTCTGTTCTCGGCTCTGGAGCAGGAGGAGTATATGAGGGTGGATGAACACAAAACCAGGAACAAACAAAAGCTTAAAATGACAGGCTGGTAAAGGGGATCCTGAAAAGTAAATAAAACCACATTAAATAAAGGATTAGGTTGATTAAAACAGGCTGAATGTAACAATTAGAGAAAGGCTTGAAAATCCAAATGTTCTCTTGAATGTTAAAAAAAAAAAAAAAGAAGAAAACAGGATTTTTTGAGGAAAATCTTGTGACAAACCTCATTTATTAGCATCTTCACTTTTTTGAAGTCTTCTCCAACACCCAGTCAATGACCTACAACAAAAAAATATGGTTATATACATGTGAATAGAAAAACAGACAGAGAAGCACTGACATTTGGTAGCATTACCTGTTTAACATTGCTGCTAGCTGCCTTCTTCATCTCATCATGCAGACCCCGAGATGTTTTCAGATCCTTGGAGCAAGCATCAACATGACCCAGTAAGATACAGTAACATCATACAAACTCAACATTTGGACTTAAAGAGTAAAGAAAATATAAACAAGGAAAATTAGGCACCATCATCAAATTTGCACTTGACATCAACATTAAGCAAGAAAAGGTTTTTATGCCGTTTATGTTTTTATCTTGAACAAAAGCATAACGCTGGTCCAACATACAGTGTTGCGCAAAAGTCTTGAGGCACCCCTCAGATTTTGCTAGGAAAACGGGAAATAGGTGCAGAGATTTATTGAAACACACGCAAATATAGATTTACATACAGTACATAAAAACAGAGTTTATATAATTCTAAGGAGCATGAAAGTCAATATTTGGTGTGACCACCTTTATTCTTCAACAGCCTGAACTCTGAGGCAGCTTTCTTGTCATTTCTTAAAGTAGTTTTCAGGAATAGTTCTCCAGGCTTCTTGGAGGACATTCAAAGCTGCCTTGTCTTCTGTTCTCTGTCGAGATGATCCCACACTGCTTCAGTAATGACTGATAGTGTTCCATTGTGTGTTTCTCTATCCAGGTATACTTTTACAGCATTGCCAGTGTGTTTGGGATCATTGTTATGCTTAAAAAAAAAGAATCTCTCAGGTCCTGTTTCAGGTCATTGGTGGATTTTTTTTCCTGACTTCTTAAGGGCATGACTTTCAGATACTGTTCATCTGCTGTAGATAGCTTTTTAGGCCAGCCACTTTTTCTTTTGTCCTCCACTTGTCCAGCTTCCTCAATTTTCTTTTGAGGACACACTGCACACCATGCCAAGAAATGCTAAGTTTTCAGCTAATAGCTCTTTTGTTGGTATAAAAATACTATTTCGTGCCTGTCAAACTGTGTTATCGTTGACATTTTCATATATACAACTAAACAAAGAGGAACACAATATGTGTTTCTCTCACAGGCTTCTAATAACAAAGTGCCTAAAGACATCATTTAAAACTGGTTCTTTGTCAAGTTACCTGTTAAACACAATACTGCTTCATCCCTCAAGTTAGGTGATTTTTTTTTTTTCATGCTTGAATGAGTCACAGGTCATTGTTAAGTGAATTTACAAACAACAAAAACATATAATGGTTTGAAAAAGAGGGGTGGCTCAAGATTTTTGTACAGTACTATAATCTCAAGTTGCCTGTAGTGCTGGGTATTTCTTACTGAACAAATTAACTTTGGGGTACTTAAGTAAAATATCTGAGTTCTTCTAACACTGTTAAACAAAAGCAGCTGATTAGGAAACACGACGAGGCACAAAGAAATTAGCTGATACGGTATTGACAAAAAAATGGGGAAAAAAAGAAAATGTCTTTCAAATGGCTCCTATTATTGGCATAATTTGTAACAATGATCCATAACAAAACACAAGTCCTAGAATCATAAAGTAACACAAATAATCAAACTGTCAAAACAAAGCACAACACTGACTCTGAGAGGGCAGTAAAAAGACAAACCTTGAGATAAAATTTCGAGATATCAAACAGTCTTTTGCTGCAGGCCTCAAAGCAGTCGTGCTCAGCAGTGATCCCATGGTGTTTGAGTGTTTTAGCCACTACCTCCTGCAACATCTGAGGACACAAAAGACAGACACACTTTTGTATTAGTACAAGTGAAAACATTAAATCTAGTTCTGTTTATTCCCTAACCACCTAACGCTAGCCTGGTTCAGAGAAACTAAATTTAGCACAGCTCCCTTTTTAAAAGCAAGGGATGTCAAAATGTCTCGACTTTGGAGGGGGGGGGGTGTGTGTGTGTGTGTGTGTGTGTGCACGTTTTCATGTCCTTGCATGAAAACGTGCGCCTTTACATTCACAGCATGGTGGAACAAACATACAAATATTTCACTGCTAATGGCGACAGGAAAAACACATTCCTGAAAGAAATAGATCTGCTTTTAATCTTGTCACAACAACTGTTCCAAGTAAACACCATAAATTATTTTGAGAAATCATTGGTACTATTCAGTCTCATGAGGAGTAGAAAGACAGCTTTTAATCTCTGTCCTGAATAAACTGCTATCATTATTTTTCAATAGGGCCAACTGTTCTTTCCTATGCTTGGGTTTGGATGATAAGTGTGTTTGCATAGTAATCAGAATTAGAACAAGTCAAGGTCAGATTGTTCACTGTAGGTGGAACAAACTAAACTGTGAAGAGGTAGGTGTGCGTGTTCACTTATGTATGTGTCCATTAATGTGCCATGGTGTCCGCATGCTGCACGTAAAAGGAAAGATGTGGAAACAATGTGCCTACCTACACACACACACACACACACACACACATACTGTGTGTGTGTGTGTGTGTGTGTGTGTGTGTGTGTGTGTGTGTGTGTGTGTGTGTGTGGGCAGCAAGTGATACGATAACAGTATAGTTGTTAAAGTGGTTCTGTCACAACATTATGATTCAGCCCACATACTCACAATGATTGCATGGAAAATATTACACATTTATCTTCGCTGGAGCTGCTGCACAATTCTCATCTGTAATAGAAAGACTCTGCGTTTCTCACAGGTTTATCTATCACCATCTGTGTAGGCCAGGTGGTAATTACAGGAATTGCATATCCACTTAAGATTTTTGTAGAAGTAAACAAATGGGTTTATAGCTAAACAGGTCAATAGGTAAACTCTGCTCATTAAAACTTGGCAGCACACAAGTGAGTATGTGGTTAGATTTATTCTGGGTTACATAAATTTTTTTTTGTTTTGTCACCATTATTAAAATACGAATGCTTAAAAATATTCTGTTTAAAAAGTGTGTGTGTGTGTGTGTGTGTGTGTGTGGGAGTGGGTATTTTCAAAATAAGACGCACAAAATGTTCTCACCCTGTTATGTTTCTGGGAGCGTGACTCTTTGTCAGGTTTGTCCTTGCCCTCGCTGTGTCCTCGCTGTGCCTTCTGCTGTTGACATTTAGGTCTCTCAACACCAGCGAGAGTCACCAAACCTGTAAAGTAATGAAAGGAAAAAAGAAAATTAACAATAAGGCATTCCAGCCAACGTCCAACACTGGGAACCATAAAATTAATAAATAAAACAAGTACGCACTTAGAGATAATAAAAATGTGGTACCAAGCAAACAGTAAATATACTCTGATTCTGTTGATCTGTTCAGACCCCAACACATTAATCTCTCTGTTGTACTCATCACCTTTATGACTACATGTAAAAACACTCTGTGTTAACCAAAGCAAAGGTCTAGTCATGCAGAATAAATGTAAACAGTTGCAGATAATATTAGCTCTAAAAAGTTAGGATCTTTTTCTGGTGTGGCCAACTACTACCTAAGCACTTTTAAGCACACACTCACACTCCGATGGATGCATCAGGGGCAACTCAGGGTTCAGTGTATTGCCCAAGGATACTGGGCAAGGAACGCAGGTCAGAGAAGCCAGGAATCGAACCACTGAATTACCAATAAGTAGGTGACCCTGAAAAATCTGAAAATGTTCTGTCTGCTCTACCTCCTGAGCCATAGCCACCACCCCACCCACCACCACCAATGTTGCTTCTTAGTCCTGTTGCTAAACCCCTGATATGAGGATGACTTATTGTGTAGCAGAAAATGTAGAAACTGGTCCTAACACCTACTTAAAAGAAAGTTCACAAGTGTCCCTTGCCATGTAAGGCTCACTTGTTTTGTATTACCTGATGTCTGTCTTGTGGCAGATGAGGAGGACTGGGACCTACTTGGCTGTTGTCGTAGGGACCTAATGGCAGGGTGTGTCCCACTGCTGCTACTACTCTGAGAACAGATTGAGTCACTGCTCTCTGATTTTGCCAGCCTAGATCATTCAGACAAATGGATAAAGACACTTAAGTTCTACACCATCCATCTTTAAATTTACCAAATCACCTAAACAGGAGGAACATACACCATCGTACCTCTTGTGAGGATAGCCTGCAACCATGTCTGCTTCCCAGGACCTGCGCTTGAGTCGCGCAACATCATTGTTCTGCAGAGTCTCCCCATCGGGTACACTTCCTGGTTCTGACATCACAGCTGGTGAGGGAGCAGGGCTGAGGGCAAATGGGAGGGCACATGGCTCCTTGGAGCAGGTGGTTTGGGTCTCATATCGAATCAAACGAGACTGGAGCCGTAAAAAAGCCTGGTCTCGCTCTAGGGACCGCTGGTTATCCAGACAGAACCTCCACAAAGAAAAAAATATATTAATATACAAAGAATGAAAGTGAAAGTGATGAAAGTCAGCTTCTGCTGATCATAATTAATGCTTCACAGCTGTGAGATAGCTGAACAGTCAGTATACTTTATAGAAACTTACTCTATGCCGTGGTAATGGGAGGCTGCGGCCTTGCTAAAAGGCAACTGGCTGACTCTCCTGGGAGAAAGGTCTGGTGACAACTGGAAACCACTGTTACTGAACAGAACAAGAATGTGGAGACAGAGTAGGGATGGGAGACATAGACAGTAGGGTTTAATCCCGGGATCCGGGATTCCCGGGAAATGCGATCAGAACAATTTCCCGTTTCCCGGGAAACGTTAGACGGGAAACCGGGAAAAAAAGTCGCGCGCGTCGATTTGACTTTCAGAAAGAAAAGAAAGCTTCAGAATGTTAAATTTAAAGGAAATATTGAGAGAAGGGTTCGTTTAATGCGAAAAGCATTACTCTTCATTTCAGGCACGTTCAGCCTCCGTTTAAGGCTTCAGCCTTCATCTCAAGCGTTTTAATAGAGGTATTACACAGTTGTACTTTTTTCCTCTTTAATTTGTTGAAATCGTAGGCAATGTGTTTACCCTAAGGTATTTTGTATTATATAATTTCATATTATTATATATTGTTATATTGCATTATATAGCCTATAAAATATGCCTGCCCTGAACAATAAAGAAATATCTGTTTAACTTCGAGTGTTTCTTTTCCTCGTTTGCAGACGCTTACTAACAATCATGAATTAGGATACGGGCCTAATGTGTGAAGAAATTATCATGAAATAGATTGCTTTAACATATTTCGCTTTTAAAATGGAGTTGAGTAAAATGTATATTTTTTAGGCTATAATGATTGGCCAGTTTTTCAATAGACGATTCACAGCGAACCTACTTTAACCCTCAGACACGGTGTTATAAATTTGCTGTTGCCAGAATGGCAATGACCAAGTCGTGGAGCATTACTCAAGGCCCTGTGTTATGTCATATTATAGTGTAGTACGGTAGTTAACTTTTCAATGACTATTACAGCGTTCCACTGGTGGAGATATAGCGTAACAGATGTCGCCACGACAGCGTGGCTGAGCCTTTATCAATGCTGTGGAGATGAACCGTATTGTTTTGCACCAGCAGTTGTAAAATATCTTGGTATAATTCCATGTACAATGGAGGAATATTCGAATTATATTTGTTAAGGGAGTGTTGAGGAACGATACAACACCGCATAGCTCGAGCACTCGAATGTCGAGATGTAGGTTTTATTGCGTTAATCAAGCCGACGTTACCCCCTACTGGGCATAACAGGACATAGCTGGAAAGCTACCTCTACAATATCACAATAGGTTAAGGCCGACACAGGCTACAGAAGATCTAATTAAAATAAAAAAATAAATAAACTTTTTCCCGGGATTCCCGGGAAATGGCTCGTCATTTCCCGGGATTTGATTCATGTCATTTTCGGGAAAAATATTAAACCCTAATAGACAGAAAGACAGAGAGGGAGAGACGCTGTTATTAGTCTTGCTTCTCAATTTAACTTTCTCTTCATTAAACCACATAAACAAGTTTACCTCTCTACACCGTTTGGTTTGACACAGCCTTTATTAGCCCTAACTGATTACTGCTCTTCTCCAATTTTTTTTTTTTTTAATCCAGCTCAATAATCTTCCTCCAACAGTTGTAATCTCACTGTAGAAGGTTAATGATTATAATCAAATCCTAATTATGGCTTTGTTTAGTGTGTGTCACGTAGATCCATCCTAGGACAAAACATAACTGGAGCAGGTGCCAGGCTACAGTACGTGTATATTCAGTTGTAAATCTGAAAATGTTTGATCTGCCTGAGTACAAAACTATAGTGTGTTTATATTGATGGAAGCTTAATACAGTGGAACTAGGAAGGTGCTTTCTGAAATCTGAAAAAATGAGCCCACCCTCTGTTGATGACCAGTGGTTGCAGCTCCCCTGTAGGCAGACCATCAGACGTGAAGTGTTTCAGAAGTTCTTTGGCATCAAGTAAGGCAGAAGACCCCCTCTGACCATCTTTAGGACCCAGCAGACTGTCACTAGAGCCTGGACCTAACAAACCAAATCTAAGACACAGTCACAAAAACACAACATAACAAAACAAAACAGGAAGGTCAGTCACTTCAACAGTGTAGAGTCACCCATACACAAACATCTCACCCCTTTTACCTTCTCTTCTGGCGTCTCTTCTGCAGGTTCTCCATGTTGTGGAGAACACTTCTCTCAGGCCAGTCAGATGGCTGCTGAGAAATAGTCTGAAAACCTAAAGTGAAAATCAAAAGGCCTCCTGTTTATAGAAATTCAATTCAAAATATCATCAACAAGGGCATGATTTAAGAGTGGTTCTTGTGGCACAATGTTTTACATGCAATCCAGTGATTACATACTTAACCAGCAGTTGAAAAACTGACTTACTGTTTCCTTCTATGTCAAAACCTTTACTGTTTGATTTTTATGAAATGATTCCAGATTATGAAGCAGCAATGGACACAATGGGATACTTTCCTCCTATTTTACTAGTAAATGGGCCTTCATTTTAATGGAAAGCCAACTATTAGATATGGCCTCAGATGCTACAGTAGTGTTTGTCTCTGTGCAGCCCAGAAGCAAGAGCACACAGTAGTAAGAAGCAGGAGTTATCCATCACTTTCAAATGTTGATGAATGAGCATTCACTGCTCCTAATAGAGAATAAAGTTGGTGTTGCAGGAAAAAAACAAATCAGTAACAATAACAGGCTGCAACATCCACTCACCGGCCACTTTACCAAACATTAGATTGCCAGTATTGGGTCCTTTTTGCCTTCAGAACTGCCATAATTCATCATGGCAGATATTCAACAAGGTGGTAGAATAATTCCTCAGAGATTTTGGTCCACATTTGACATGATAGCATCACACATTTGCTGCAGATTTGTCAGTCGCACATCCGTGATGTGAATCTCCCATTTCACCACATCCCAAAGGTGCTCTATTGGATTAAGATCTGGTGACTGTGGAGGCCATTTGAGTGCAGTAAACTCACAATCATGTTCAAGAAACTAGTTTGAGGTGATCTAAGTTTTGTGACATGGTGTGTTAACCTGCTGGAAAGCAGTCATCTGAAGATGTGTGCACTGTGGTCATAAAGGGGCCCAAAATGCGCCAAGAAAATTTTTCCAAACCATTCATACGATGGATCCAAGTTTTCATGTCATTTTCACCAAACTCTGACCCTACCATCTGAATGTTGCAGCAGAAATTGAGACTCATCAGACCAGACAACGTTTTTCCAATCTTCTATTGTCTAATTTTAGTGAGCCATGTAAACTGTAGCCTCAGTTTTCTGTTCATAGCTGACTGGAGTAACACCTAGAGTGATCTTTTTCAGACCAATCTCTGTAAACCCTAAAGATGGCTGTGTGGGAAAATCCCAGTACATAAGCTGTTTCTGAAATACTCAGACCAGTCCGTCTAACACCAACAACCAAACCACATTCAGAGTCACTTAAATCACTTTTCTTCTTCATTCTGATGCTCAGTTTGAACTTCAGCAGGTCATCTTGACCATGCGTATGTGCATAAATGCATTAAGTTGTATCCATGTGACTGGATGATTAGATACATGCAGTAACAAACCTAATAAAGTGGTCTGTGAGTGTACATTAGAGGTGGAAAAACTAAGATAAGATAGATAAGATAAGATAGTGTTTATTTGTCACATGCACAGTTATACACAGTACAATGCACAGTGAAATGTATTTTGTACCTGCAACCTTATATACACACACATATAAATAAGAAGAATAAAAATAAGAAAAAGTAATTCACACTATACACTATACTCTATATACTATACACTATACACACTTTTTAAATTATAATATTTACACTGTGCAATAATGGTCCAGTTAGGGCTCAGAGTTGAGCAGACGGATGGCTTGTGGGTAAAAACTCTTCTTCAACCTTTCAGTCTTAGTCCTCAGGCAGCGGTAACGCCGGCCTGATGGGAGCAGGGAGAAGAGAGAGTGTCCGGGGTGGCTGGGCTGTTTTAGGATCTTCATGGCCCTCAGCCTGCACTGCTTGGTGTAAATGTCCTGCAGGTTGGGGAGGGTGGTTCTGATGGTCCGTTCAGCTGAACGAACCACCCTTTTTAGGGCCATGAAGTCCTGCTTGGTGCAGTTTCCCATCCAGGTGGTGATGCTCCCACGCATGATGCTCTCGATGGTGCAGGTGTAAAAGTTCCTGAGCACCTTGAGTGGGAGCTTGAAGTCTCTCAGCCGCCTGAGGAGGTAGAGACGCTGTCTGGCCTTCTTCACAGTGATGTTTATGTGATGAGTCCAGGACAGGTCCTGTGAGATGGTCACTCCCAGGTATTTGAAGGTGTCCACTCTTTCCACCTCAGCACCACTGATGACAAGTGGATGGTAGTCCCTCTGCTGCTTCCTGCTGAAGTCCACGATCAGTTCCTTTGTTTTGCTGACGTTGAGCAGGAGGTGGTTCTCCTGGCACCAGTTCTCCAGGCGGGAGACCTCTCTCCTGTAGGCTGTCTCCTCATTGTGAGAGATTAGTCCCACAACAGCAGTGTCGTCAGCAAACTTGATGATGACGTTGGACTCTGACGTGGCCTCGCAGTCATGGGTGTACAGTGAGTACAGCAGAGGGCTGAGCACACAGCCTTGGGGGGATCCAGTGTTGAGGGTGAGGGAGGATGAGGTGAGGTGACCCACTCGTACCACCTGTGGTCTGCTGGTCAGGAAGCTGTGAACCCACCTGCACAGGGATGGGCCCAGGCCCAGGTCCAGCAGCTTAGAGACCAGCCTGGAGGGAACTATGGTGTTGAATGCTGAGCTGTAATCTACAAACAGCACTCTCACATAGTTCCCCTTACCAGTGTCTATGTGTGAAAGGGTCTTTCGGAGGAGGAAGGATATGGCGTCATCTGTGGATCTGTCTGGCCGGTATGCAAACTGTAGTGGGTCGAGGGTGGTGGGCAGTGAGGAGGTGATGAATGTCTTGATGAGTCTCTCAAAACACTTCATCACCACAGAGGTGAGTGCTATGGGCCTGAAGTCATTGGGGCTGCTGGGGTGTGGTTTCTTTGGGACAGGGACTATGATGGACTTTTTAAAGCAGGTGGGAATCACACACAGTTTCAGTGAGAGGTTGAATATCACTGTAAACACAGGTGCCAGCTGGTCAGCGCAGGTCTTAAGGACACGTCCACTAATACCGTCTGGTCCAGCCGCTTTCCTGGTGTTTACACGTCTAAACGCCCTCCTCACGTCGCGCTCCGTCACAGTGAGTGTCTCCGCCCCTCCGGCCGGGAGCGCAGCGGGCTGTCGGCTTCCCGACTCAAAGCGCGCAAAGAAGATGTTGAGTTCATCAGCCAGAGAAGCGTCGGCACTCACCGGGTGTGTGTGTGGTGCTTTGTAGTCCGTGATGGTGCGTAGTCCCTGCCACAGTCCCCTGGGGTCAGACTGTTGTAGTTGCTGTTCCAGTCTGCGGCCGTAGCGATGTTTTGCCTCTTTCACCGCTCTGCGGACGTTGTATGATGCAACCTTGTAGTCCTCCATGTTCCCAGAGGCGAGGCCGGAGTTGTAGGCAACGGTGCGGGACCTCAGGGCGTCGCGGACAGATTTATCCACCCACGGCTTCTGGTTGGGAAAAGTCCTGATGGTCCTCCTAAGTGAAGTGTCTTCAACAACTTTCCCAATAAATCCCACAACAGTTTCCGTAAACTCCTCGATGTCTCCGCCCGCGCTGCTGCGAAACATGTCCCAGTCGGTTGAATCCAACGCACCCTGCAGAGCGGCCTCTGTTTGATCAGACCACCGTGTCACTTCTCTCACAGCAGGGGGTTCCTGCCTGAGCCGTTGTTTGTATTTCGGCATGAGAAGTACAGAGGTGTGGTCAGACTTCCCAAAAGGCGGAAGAGGCTTTGCTTTGTAGCTCTTTGAATGGAGAATAGCAGTGGTCTAGGGTCCTCTCTCCTCTGGTGGGGCAGTCGATGTGTTGAATCAACTCCGGTATCAGCTTTTTCAAGTTTGCACTGTTAAAGTCCCCGGCTACGATGAGAGCCGCATCACGCTGGTTAGCCTGATAGGTGGAAATAGCCTCATGTAGCTCGGATAGTGCAGTGTTTGTGTCCGCCTGAGGTGGAATATAGACGGCGCTGAAGATGACCGAAGTAAACTCGCGGGGCAGGTAGTGGGGACGGCATTTCAGGGTTAGGAGCTCCAGGTTAGGTGAACATGATTGTTTCAGAAGGACAACATTCCTACTGTCACACCAGTTGTTATTAATCGTTAGGCACACCCCTCCTCCTCTTGATTTTCCAGACTCACTCGTTCTGTCCGTGCGATGAACACTGAAGAACTCCGACGGCTGTACGGCGTGGTCCGGTATGAGGGGAGTCAGCCATGTCTCCGTGAGACAGATGATGTTGCAGTCCCTTATGTCCCTCTGAAACTGTATCCTGGCCCTGAGTTCGTCCAGCTTGTTATCCAGTGACTGGACATTAGCCAACAGGATGCTCGGCAGTGGCGTTTGGTGCGCTCTGCGCCTCAGCCTCTCTCTTACGCCGGCTCTTTTCCCTCGGGGCCTTGTCCGTGACCTGGGTCCTTTGTTTGAGCTGGCCCACTGGAAACGCAGTATCTCCCGAGGCCAAGTCGGGTCGGGAGAAAAAGGTGTCAGAATACAGCCAGAGTGCTGTATTCTGATATTAAAAAGAGTCTGTCTGTCATACGTGATATGACACAGAGCAGGCGGAATTATAAAGTCCAAAATTAGAGCTAAACCTAATATATACAAACAAAGCGTAGGAGCAGGTACGACGGCTGCTGACCTCACCGGCGCCATCTTGAATCAAGACTATCTAACTAGCATAACATAAGCATTCTCCAACAGCAACATCTGGTACAACGTTAATAATCAAACCTGCAGCGCCCTTTGTTAGTGAGTACACAATCAACTTCAAGTGATGACTGAACTTTGACTTGATGCTGGCCAACACACTGAACTCTTAGCAGATGGATCCCTGAACAGAACAATTCTGAGCATCCAAAATATCATCAACTCTGCACTTTTTTGTGCAAGGACAGGAAGACTGCATGTTATCTCGAGAAGGGCAGAAATGTGATTCATGTGAATACAGCAGGTTCACTGATGAGATGAGGGTGTTTCATGCACAGTGATAGCCTAAGGATCAAAGTGTGTTGTATGCAGAAACTGAAGCCCTCCGCCAGCAGTTTGACAGCCCACACAAAGTCATTCACTCCTTTAGGCGATGTAGATATACAAAGAGAGAAGATGTATCTAATGGATTGCAGAAAAAGACATTCCAATCCCCAGAAATAAGGATTATGGGCAAAATAGGAGTGATTTGCACTTTAGACTGTCTATACAGCCACCATATAATCTCTTGTGATTCTGAAGCTTCCTGGTTCACACTTAACAAAATTCAAGATTATATATGTGGGAGGTCCAGGACCACTATAGTCAAGTATATGATACAGAATATCAAATTCAGGGAATACACTTTAATATGAAGGCCATACTGGGCTGTGTTAATGAACTAGTGGCAGCTTTACTGGAAAGGTGTTGGTCTGTTGGGAGTTTAGCCCAATGGCTTAATATACAGTATCAGTCAAAAGTTTAGACACTGGATATGGATGGGTGAGTGTGTCCAAACTTTTGACTGGTACTGTACAATCAGTTAATTCTAAAATGACTATAAAGATATTGTGTAAAGACAGTAAACATCATTTCCAAATAATATTGCAGCATGACTGCATGACATGTGGGTCTATTAGCGGTTAATTATTGGCGGTTGCCAGGAGAGCAGTACTCGTCTGACTGCATTGTGTCAAGTGTAAAGTTTGGTGGAGGGGAGGTGGATTATGGTGTGGGGTTGTTTTCAGGAGTTCTTTGTGGGAACAGTTTGGGGATGGCCCCTTCCTGTTTCAATTTGACTGCACACCAGTGCACAAAGCAGGTCCATAAAGACATGGATGAGTGAGTTTGGTGTGGAAGAACTTGACTGGCCTGCACAGAGTCCTGACCTCAACCTGAGAGAACACCTTTGGGATGAATTAGAGTGGAGACTGTGAGCCAGGCCTTCTCGTCCAACATCAGTGTCTGACCTAACAAATGTACTTCTGGAAGAATGGTCAAACATTTCCATAAACACACTCCTAAAGCCTGTGGAAAGCCTTCCCAGATGAGTTGAAGCTGTTATAGCTGCAAACGGTGGGCCAACATGATATTAAACCCTATGGATTAAGAATGGGATGTCACTCGAGTTCATCTGCATGTGAAACAGAGAACTTAACATGAGAGGATGATGTAGGAGATGTAATCTGTGCACTGTACTGTAACCTGATCAGCCTAATGTAGCTTTACACAGAAAATAAAAATACACAATATTGTCTTGTTTTCTTAGTCCATACCTGAGTTTTTAGAGGCCTGATTGTCTGTCAGACAGGCAGCAGTCGTGGGCAGAGTGGAGTCAATCTTCTTCAGATAATGCTCCCTGGCCAGATTCAGAATGACCTTCAAGTCATTGACAGGTATTGATGATGCTTCTTTCTTTCCTAGTCACAGAAACAGGGGTAGGTTTTGACTCTGGCAACAATTCAGATTTTGTTTACATCACACTGGCAAACTCACAACTGTTGGAAGAATTTGGCATCGGTCTTAATGTTATGTAATGAGTGGTTTGGTGATTGATTCTCCTCCAAAACAGGAATGTATTCCTTTTATTTGAAAGCTCCCCTGGGTACAAAAAAAAATAAAAAATAGCAAGTAGCCATTTCTATCTCCCTAAAAGCAACTTAACCTAAGTTAAGCTTCATAAAAGGTGTTTTATTAAACTGGAACATTATGTAAAACTACATGTATATTATTATAAAATACTATTTTACTCAAAAACCATCTTTTCCCAAGCTCACTGCACTTGACTTAAACTACAATAGATTGTTAAGATGGGTGTACCTGGAATTTTTGAGGTTTTGTGGAGGACATAGAGATCCAGTTACAAACAGAATGATAACTCCTTGGCAAAAACATGCATGAGCTTGAAAATTCATTACAAACAAGCCACCACAAAAAGTCAGACCCATGATTGCGCCAATACCCACACTCTTCACAATAATCATTAAAACTTCCTGCACTACAAGTAACTTTTAGCAACTTACACGGACATGCCTTTTCCCAATTTAATGCCAAGTCAGAATAAATTGCGATGAATTTCATTAAGGCCCGTGCTCTGTCAGGACTCTACACTCTGCTCATGGCCTTTTCAAAGAACAACCCCACTGCTTTTTCGCAAGTCTGATGAATTTCACTCCACTTTCTTTAATCTGGCTCCACTCTGCTGGCGTTTCACTATCTTTGCTTGCCGAGGGGACATTATGTACGTCTGTAAAATAATGATATTTCAAGAGCCAGCTTGTGCTGAGGGCTGAAGAGAGCTGAGACAGTTTGGGGTGCTCTAAGTGGACTCCACAGCTAATAAGCCTCTTAGGTCCATTACATCAAATTTGTATCATCGGCCAACACTGAGGACTCCTGTTAAATTACACTTGTTTTTTCTCCACCTGCAGATAGGAAGAAAAAAAACAAAACATATGCAGAGTAATGAACTATAGCACTTTGATATTTTTATATTATTAGCTTTAAAGAACTTAGTTTTAATTACGACATATTATAGTATTGATAATGAAATGTAGCAACATGTACCGAGTTGCTTTTACAGGATCTCACCAACAGTTTAAAGACTAAGTTTACTAACACATAAGATAAAGAAACACACCAGTGAATGGGTGAATGGGGTTTGTAGCAAAAAGTGCTTTGAGTGTTCAGTTAGAGCAGAAATGGGCTGTATACCAATAACAGTCCATTTACCAGAGGTTAGAATAAGTAACAAAGGCAAACACATCCCTCTGAAAGAGCCCGCTTTATCCTGAAAACCAAACAACCCCAACCTTATATAATTTTTTGATGTGACTCCACACAAATAAAAAAATTAAATTCACATAAATCTCTAAGAGAATAAAATGGCAGTTATTACACTTCATATGGAAAGGTTAGATTAGATTAAATTAGATTCAACTCATTGTCATTGTGCGCACAAGGTACAATCGTTTCGTTGTGTGCGTCGTTAAAAGGTCAAGTCTAGAAAGACTTGGTTGTAAAGTACAATTTGACAACCACACGACTGTAATTCTCATTAATTTTCAAGCAATATTCAAAATCATAAGATGCACCACATTTCTTACTGTAGGTTAGAAATCTTCCCATAAAATTCCCAAATCCAGCCTCTTCTCTGCAAGATGTCACTTCCGCTTTTCCTGCTTGAGGGCTTTAAACTTTTGATTGACATATCAAACTGAGCTCAAGGTGTTCTGCTGAGGGCTAATCTCTGTTATTATCATATATTGGCAAGCAAGCAATTCATAAATGCACGATGGTAGCAGTAAGAAGTGTTGAAATCTGTCAGACTACAAGAGTGTGCAACCATTTGCTCTAGTGTCATAATGTGTATTACACTCAATTCTGCACTTTTCACTTTCTGGGTCATTTCATTAAAAATCATCATGTCCTTCCTGCCTGAACCCCACAGCATCAGAACTTTTTTTTTCTAAACAATGAATCAAGCAAATCTAATAAAGCTGTGCATAGAGGTGGGCTGAAATTTGGCATTTTTTAAGTCCAACTTATTTTTCCCAGCAGTTTTGAGCCTTTAACACAACATTACTGTTATAAAAAAGGAAAGAAGAAAAAAAAAGTTGTTTACTTTAAATTGTGGCACTTGGAGTGGGAGTAAGATTGATTTGGTTGCAATACTTGAACAGAGCTTGAGCGTGTTTTCCAGCCCTGAAAACGTCATGTGGCTACCATAAAAAATGCTGGAAAAAAAAAGGCGACTTACAAAGTGCCAAATTTCAAACCACCTGCCTGAAAATTATCATAGTATGAAGATTAGCTACATTAAAAAAAAATAAAATCATTTGATTCTGAGGGATCAGGTGGGATCCTTTCTCAAATGTAACTGATTTTATACAGAATGACCCTTCTTGTTTCTTTTCACCCATAACTGCAGCATATTCAAACTCGTCATATTTTACTTACTAAGATATTCTTGAAGTACAAGTTTTTGAACCTGGGTCACCGTTCTCTCTCTCTTCAGCAGGTAGTCTCCTTGAAGACATGGCAGAGGGTGGAGGATGTTACCTGCAGCAGCTCCTGATAGAAGAGATATGCAGAAAACCAAGAGATGGATAAAACAACTGATATTTCTCTTGTGAACTCGCCACTGATTTTAACCAAGTTGACAAAACTTGCACAGAAACTCAGGGCCTGGGGTTTTTAATGATGACAGGATATAACAGGCAGACTTATTGATAACAGACTTATTGAAATTGTGACAAAAGATAAACCTGAGGAGTCACAAGATGATTTATAGGATACAAAAGAAGACAAAACATCCTTTTTGCAAAACAAAGAGTCTTTTGTCTGATCTTCCTGTGTATGCAGCATGTGACAAATGGTTCAAAGTACACAATGCTTCATTTTGTACACATCATAAAGAGCTGGAAACAAGTAAATTAGCACGCTAAATGAAACAAAAAACCCAACCTTGGGTTATTGCTCCAATATTTTGCAGCGAACATATGTTTCCTTAATTACATTTGCAACTCTGCACCCCCCCCCCAAAAAAAAAAAAACTTTTAATCTCACCCAGAATGATTTTGCTGGTATACGACAAGGGCGTGTAATTAGATTTTGTTCAGGTGCAGCATCCCTCAGGTGTGTATTTATACTTGTATTTTCATTCAACCTATGCCGTGTCATTGAAGCAGTCAGGGCATCTTTTATAGTCTTGCTGTGCATTTAAAAGTATCTAAAGTAAAGAAAGATGTCCCCTGAAGGTTGCATAAAATGTTAACAACAACAGGAGCTCTCGAGAGAAAACATCATAGTAGGTCTCTTGAATCACATATAAAGCCCAAGCACAATGAAGGACTTTTATGAGAACAGAATCTTTTAGTTTAGGAGAAAAATAATTTTTTTTTTATTTCCATAAATGTTCACCCATCTAGTTATTTATAACCTAGAAAATTCAACACAGACACTGATTTATACATTACTTCAGTCCTCATGGCCTTTCATTCCCATCTCTGTCAGTCTCTCGCCTTCATTTAAAAAAAAAAATAAAAAAAATAATGAAAAATAATGAAAGCATCAAGAGAGCACGCACAATAGTTCAGTGAGATGAGGTCAGAAGGGAGCAGTGAAGAAAGAGACGAAGCAAAAAAAAAAAAAAAGAAACGAAAAGAAAAAGAAAAATATAGCTTTGATAAAGAAAATCGTTGGCACCCAGATGGACAGCAGAGTTGAAGAGTATAAGCTTTCATTACACAGGCTAACACGATGAACAATGACAACCTCGCAACTTCTGTGGAAGAAGCCAGAAGGGCTTCTACTCCAATCAAGCTGAGGAGCTGCTTTAAGAGAACGTGACACACTTGAAGGGCTTTTCTGGCAGATAACAAATTACTGTTAGAAGTTCCAAAACTACAAATACTGATAAAGTACTAGAGTGTTCTTTAAATGTAATTACAGTAGAACAAAACTTCCCCAAAGGGGCAGGGGAGACTCGAATGGAACATGGCATTAAGAGACTTTTAATTTTAGTTTGGAGCACTTATTTTGTAGAAACTGTGACACAGAACTGAGTCAATTATGTTAGCTTAAAACCCTTTTTATAAATCACACTTATGATACCAAAAATACCATTACCAGTGTTGTCCATTGTGCTTAAACATCTAATACATCCACCTGCACTAAAGAGCCAGTCATTGGGTCATTGCAAATAGGAACTAATAATAATTATTTTAGCATTAATTTAATGGTGCTAATTTGCTAAAATAATGCAAAGTTATCAAAGTTTTCCAGAGTGGATAGCCACACTGAAAGGAAGGTGAAAGCAAAACCTTTACAATTACAGCAGCTCACACAAAGATAAGCACAAGCCCAGGAAAATGTCGAGAGAACAAGGTCAGTACATTGCAAGCAGTTCCCGTTTGTCATATGCAGCACACAGCAGGAAATGGTACACTTCAGATGTGTTCTCACTACTAGAAATATCCCATTTGGTTCCCTGTATAGAGCGTGCAGGAGGCAGAGGCTGGGAATTCTCTGGACCATCACCTGCTCTATTCCCACAGGGGAGCAATTAGACATTACACAAACTTTGCAACAGATACAGGTAAAAAAACAAACAAACAAAAAAAAAAAAAAAACATTTGACATCCAATCTGCTGAGTCAACCACCTGGGCTACATGCACCTATGAAAGTTTAGTTCAGCAGTGCATGTGCGAAAACGGCTATGCCCACCAACAAATATTTCCACATAAAGTACCTGATGATGACGGAGGCTTCTCTCTCAGTAATGCGGACACAGTTGCCATGGCAGCCGCTCCATTAAATTGACTGTCTGAGTGCAGCATCCTGATCCTGCAGGCTTCACACTCAACATTGTCTGAGCCCTGGACCAACAGGAAGTAGGCAGCACTCTCACCTTTCACCTCGACATCAGGCACTAAAGGAAAAGAAAGACAGTAACATGTTTTGTTGCTTTTATCAACTGCTCTCACTTTATTATTCTCTTGTTCTTTGCTGCAGCACTGAACAACACCTCTCACACTGTGCATGAGTATTATTTCATGCATTTAAAAAAAGACAAACTCCAGTCTTACCCGGTAAAGATTTTGGTCTCCTGGCTAAAGATTCTTTCCAGCGCTGGGAGCTGAGTTGGCTGGCTGCAGGCTGGGAAATGGAGGTACTTATACAGGACAGACTGAACAAAGCTCCAACCTAGAGACAGAAATACAGCAGATTAACATACACACAGTGTTTAACTCTCAGGAACGTCATATGAGTAGTCCTGTACATAATATTCTTTGTCTTCTAGATTTGTGTAATCTTGAAAAAGTTTGAATGAAATTATCAGATTTATTTGCTTAAATGGATCTTTCTGTAGCAGACCTTTGTACATATAAAAGCACAGCTTAGAGGCTGATACCTTTCCACGCAGTGATCGCAGCTGATTCAACAGAAGTTTAGCTTTCACTGACTTCCCAGACAGGCATCTGTTTGTTATGTGTGAAGGAACGGCACAATATTGAGGAGCAGGAGTTAACAACCACCTTTAAACAGAGGAAAAGTCTTATGGCAATGACGTAACAGGAAAAAAACAGCAGATTCTTTCTGTTTTTGTTAATTATCATTATTGAAAATGTATATTAACAGCCATGGCTGTTATTTCTAACAGCCAAACTGCTTGCATGGGACACACACTAAAATCTTCCCATATACTGCATCTGTTTCATTCAAACAGATGATTTAAGCAGAAATTAGATTTTCTTTTTAAGCATGCTCTCTCTCACACACACACACACACACACACACACACAACCTAAAAATGAGGATACAGTTCAAACTGGGTGTTGGACATCAGGAAGCTGGGCAGGTCTGACAGATTAACCAGCTGAATCAAGTCTAAAACTGGTGCATAGTAATGAAAGACCTGCAAATGAATCAAGAAAAGAAACACAGAGAAAATGGGATGATGAAAGACATCAAAGTTTTCACACAGTACAGCCTTCAGCTCTGTTTTATATCCTTATCTGGGCATCCTCCAGGATACAGATATTCAAAAAATATAATCCTTAAATATTTTTCAAACCTGACCACTACCTTGGTCTATGTATGCCATATTTTGATAAAAGCAAGGAGTGACCCCCTGGTATATTTTTCAACAGCAGCATGAAGTCACGTGACCTGGCATCCACATGGAAAACCTGGTCATTTTTCAGTGCAGAAACTGAAGAATTCCGGTGACTGTTACCTCTTTAGAATTTAGAGTAGATGAAGATTTTAATGATCCTGAGTCAAAATTACAGTTTCTTAAGAAGTTGGAAATATTTATTAATCCCTTGTCTAGTTCAGTGAAGGCTCCGACTAATGCAGTGACCTGAACGTCATTACTACAAGCATGAATTTACCTGATTGTTGTGTTTTGTTCTCGTCTCGTTGACGTCCCCCAAGCGATTTTTCATTTAGACAGTCCAGGTGTTATTCAGCTATAACAGGTTAATGTGAAAGCACAGACTGCTTCACTATCTAACGATGACGAATCAAATGTTTTGCAACAATTTAGACAAAACATGTAGATACAATTGTGTGACTAAACACAAACCCTTATCAGACCCATGGGAAACTGATTCATGCAAATTCACAGTTACATGTTCTGAATGCAATGATCTAGTTTTTTCCGCTCTTCAAGGAAAATGAGCAATGCTATCAAGAAAGAAACTATCACACCCACTTATTCTCAACAGCTTCTGAGAAAAATGCCTCATCTGAAGCTTGAGAAAATCCAATGCATTACACACATCTGACAAAAGTTGTTTTGTTTTTTCACTAGGTTTGGAGATCATACTCTAAGAGCCCCTAAGTATATGAGTATGTGGCTTTTTTTCCACAACATATCACCCACCTACTCACTGTATTCACATCAGTAACCACTTGTTCATATTTTAAACTAACCACAGTGCGTAAAGACTGTCAACAAGCAGTATGAAAGTTGTGAGAAGAGGAAGTATGAGGTTACTTCCTGGCTTATGCTGACGTGATACGGACATTGTATAATGTCTCTTTGATTGAAATTGATACAAATATCTTTGAAATTTCCCTGCATGTTTAACAAGTTGCTCATTCATGCAGAGGTAACAACAACCAAAATGTCTCCTGTAACCTTCAGCACATTAGCCATCAACAAGTAGTTGCTGCCTGTTGCTGACAAAAACCACTTACCAACCAACTTTCACTGCATGATAAACTGTGTGGGAGTCAACAAAGTCTAAAAGGTCTGAATGTTTAAAACCCCAAAGACAATGCCATGTGGGCCCTTTCCCTTTCTTGATAAACAGGGTTGATCCTCTCTTTAAAATAACACTTAAAGAGACTAAATGTCACCATTTAAATATGCTGCAGGGCAGAAAATTCACTATTAACATTTTTCCTCATACAGCTGCCTGCATATGCATTCAGAAGAACAGTTTTTGGAGCATTTGCTTCCATATTCTTGGAAGGGAGTGAAATAGATTTGATATTACTAGGAACTTTCTGGATGCACCAGTGAATCTCCATGAGAACAAGGCCTACCATTTATGACAACTGTAATATTACATTTTGTTCAATATTTTCACTACATTTCTCTTTAAAATGTGCCCCCCCCCCAAAAAAAAGTCAGTGACAACTGCGAAAATATTAATGTTGCACTAAGTAGCTCCGTGGGTTCCCTTTCCATTCAACAATACTTTAAGCCTGTCTTTTTTTAACAGTTAGAAATTAGTCAAATTTGCTTATGATGTTACAGTTTCAGTTATGTGAACCCTGATACCAAGAAAATTAAAAGTCAAACTTCTGTATCCTCCCTGTCTACTGAGGCTGGGCGTGTGTGTGTGTGTGTGTGTGTGTGTGTGTGTGTGTGTGTGTGTGTGTGCGTGTGTGTGTGTGTGTGTGCTAGTAATTATCATGTCACTAACTCCTGGCAGTGAAAAGGTCTAATAGTTTTTGTTTGAAACTAGTTTAAATTGTGTGTGTGTGTGCGTGTGTGTACCAATCACTGCACAGTCATTTATCCCAGCAGTGTGGAGATGTGATAGTTTTGCTGTCCTCAGAGCTGTTTTTCTAATTGTGTGCCAAAACAATCATCACCATCTGCTTCGCTGTATAGGGATCTGATGAAATTCATACACACACACACACACACCCACACACACACCCCCTCTCTCATTCTCCATGGACGCATAAATAAGCAGCAGGCACAGACGGACACACAGACACTTAAGCTATCAAACTCTGCTTTGTTAACTGAACAATAAGCAAACACAACAACTGACATACTATCTGGTGCCAAACATAAATTCACATAGCAGACGCTTACACATATTATACAACACAAAACATGTATTGTAATATTAGTCTTGCCTGAAGAGGTAATGATTCCTATTTTTTTCTTTAATGCGTACATCAGACACCTTTAAACTAAATATGTCTCTATTGCTAATCCAGTAAATGTTAAAGGTTCCCTGTTTGTGTATGTATATAGACATGTATAATTCTTGGGGCAGCTTGGGCACACTGTCATGTATATTAATCTATATTACAGAACTTTACAATGTAATATAACAGGGATCCTCAAATCCAGGCCTCGAGGTCCGGTGTCCTGCAGGTTTTAGATGTGTCCCTGATCCAACACACCTGTTTCAAATGGCTGAATTACCTCCTCAGTATGCAGTCAAGCTCTCCAGAGTCCTGCTAATGACTTCTATATTTGACTCAGGTGTGTTGGATCAGGGACACATCTAAAACCTGCAGGACACCGGACCTCGAGGCCTGGATATGAGGATCCCTGTAATATAATAACAATTATAAAACATCATGTCTACCACAGAATATAATGTCTGTGAATGCAGTTCTTTAAACTATACACAACCAGCGCCAGGACACAAACTTGGCCAGAGCGCACTTTCTCGGTATGAGCAAATGATCAAAGCAGTTACAAGAAAAATTTTGGAGACGAGTGGAAAACAGAAAAGGGTCGAAGTCCTGTTATCTGATGAAGTTATCAACATACTGGAAAGTGATGTAAGTAGCATCTGTTTTGTTATCCTGCTTTTGTTTGGTATGGTAAAATATGTCAGGTAAAGGTGGGTGTACAGAAACTCATTTTCACTTAATTGTTTGTATATCTTTCCAGTAGCCGAGCACTTCATTTTCAGTTGCTTAAGAGAGAGAATAACCTGTAACTTTCTGCAGTTTGGTGGAAATTATGAAGGCTGATAATTTATTTTATTATGAAAATTATATTTTGCATCAAAGAAAATCTGATTTTTTTTTGTATTTATGTACTTTCAGTTATAGTTCTAGAAAGAAAAGAAACTGCAATTGGTCTCTAATTTTAATTTTGAGTAAATTACTATTCTAAGAGCATAAATAGTTTGTATCTCTAGTTCAATACACACAATCACAATCACGGGGAAGGCTGCTGACTTGACAGCTGTCCAGATGATGATCACCCACCACAAGGAGAATAAGCCACAGAAGGTCATTGCTGTTCGCAGAGTCCAGCATCAAAAGATATTAATGGAAAGTGGACTCAAAGGGAAAATTGTGGTAGGGAAAGATGCAGAAGCAACAGGGATGGCCACAGCCTGACCGCAGAGGACTGTCAAGAAAAGTTGATTAAAGAACTTAGGAGACCGTTACAAGCAGTTGATTGAGAGTGGCATCAGTGCATCCAGAGCCAACATGCACAGATGCCTGCAGGAAAGGGACTACAACTAGCACTGCTCCTGAACCAGAGACCCCTTCAGACCATATCCTGGGCTAAGGAGAAAAAGGACGGGACTGCTGATCCAAAGTCCTCTTTTCAGTTGAAAGTAACTTTTACATTTAATTTGGAAATCAATGCCTCCATGCCTCTACACCGATTCATGGTAAAGTGTATATATGGAGTATATAAATGAGCACACTTTTCAGAATTTCCATATTTCTGTATTGTAAATCTTAATTTGTAAGTCGTATTGTAAATCTAAATTGATCTTGGTATTCTAATAAGTTGAGATACTGGTTTTCTAATTTCTTTAAGTCATAAAGTTAAAACAAAAAAAAAAAAGGGCTTAAAATATTTCACTTTGCCTAATAAAGGCAGAATATGTGTAAGTTTACCTTTTTTAATTAAATTACAGAAAAATGTACTTTTTCACAACGTTCTGGTTTTTTTTAATGCACTGGTATATTTAAAACTTAAGCAAACAAAGTAATTAGGTCCTTAACAAAAAACCTGCAACAACAATAAGACTCATAGTCTAGTTTGTCTGTAAGGCTGTATTGGTTTGACCTATTCAATTCAATTTTAATTATTTAGAGCCAAATCACAACAAAGGCCTCAAGGCACTTTATATTGTAAGGTGAAGACCATACAATAATTACAGTCAACCCCAACAATCAAAATGACCCCCTATGAGCAGCACTTGGCGACAGTGGGAAGGAAAAACTCCCTTTTAACAGGAAGAAACCTCCAGCAGAACCAGGCTCAGGGAGGGGCAGTCATCTGCTGTGACTGGTTGGGGGTGAGGGGAGGAAGACAGGACAGAAGACATGCTGTGGAAGAGAGCCAACGATTAAAAATAACTCATGATTAAACGCAGAGGTGAATGAAGAAACACTCAGTGCATCATGGGAATCCCCAACGGCCTAGGCCTATTGCAGCATAACTAAGGGATGGTCCAGGGTCACCTAATCAAGCCCTAACTGATCAAAAAGGAAAGCTTTAAGCCCAATCTTAAAATAGAGAGGGTGTCTCTCTCCTGAATCTAAACTGGGAGCTGGTTCCACAGAAGAGAAGCCTGAAAGCTGTCAGTACTCTAGCTGCAGCATTTTGGATCAGCTGAAGGCTTTTTAGGGAGTTTTTAGGAATGAAATACAATAGTCCAATCTAGAAGTAATAAATGCATGAATTAGCTTTTCAGCATCACTCTGAGACAGGATGTTTCTAATTAAACGCTAAAATTAGTATGACATTGTTAAAATTTTTAGTACCAGTGAGTCATGTTAACCATTATCAAAATGGTGGGCTTTAAGCATATGTTAATAAAAATATTAAATACAAAGGTCAGCTGAAGAGAATCTCATTAGCTTTACAAGTGTGATCAAAACCAACAATATATAATAAATCAAAAAGGTAAACTATACTGTATTCTGCATTAAATAATGTATATATTTATTTGAAAACAACATTCCTTATCATCATTCCTTCTGCAGACATCCTACTTTCTGCCTGCATTTTCCTCTTTTCTTATTATTTTGCAGTTTGTGACAAGTCTACAATCTCTGGCCAGTGGGTGTGCAGCCCCCAGCTATTTAAAGCAGGATCATCACAGCGATTCTTTCCAAGCAGACCAGGAATGTCTAAACCAAATGGCAATCCATTAGATCTTGAGATTTTTCACCATCACACTGCATGCTGCTAATGGGGCTAAAAAATGCCAAAAGAGTCCCAGTTCTATCTTCTCCCCATTTCATACGACTGTACATCGTAAACAAGTCTATGCTTTTTGTCATTTTTGATAACAGGGAGCTGTGGGTGGGAGCTGTACTGTATTTAGGTTACAGTTATTACTTTGTATTAATGTGGGGTTTGGAGTTTTGGAGAAACAAAAACAGGATGTGACTTATTAATACTTACTAATAATATTGTTAATAATAATAATATCACCATATTAATACTATTAAGGGTCTGGTAAACACTGAGTTAAATATATTGTCAGAAAACACAAGTATCAATTTTAAGTTAATATGAGTGTCATGTTCAATCTATAATTCTGACACAGACATTAACTGAGTGTTATGTGGATGGAGACATGAAGACAAGCTGACAGCTCACTGACAGCTTCTCAGTACCAGTAAGTGAGTACTGAGTGAATCAAATGACTCCATTAAAAAAAAAAAAAAACATACACTTTTACAAAAAAGCAGGAAATAGATTTCCCATGGTAGAAGCCTTGACCACTGGCCTACCCTGATGAGATGATAAATCTATATTTCAATGCCATTTTCTGGCTGCAAGGTCATAACATACATACAAGGTTAGAATTAATTTGGCTGATAAAATACGTTTGATTTATCTGACTGATGGATCTTCTGTCACAGGTTCCACAGTGTGATTAAAGGGCAACCAGAAAGCGACCCTTTCTCAGTCAGTCAATCTCCTTCTAGCCACCAGCTATCATTAGGACATGCACTGCGGGGGGTTCATTCTACTGGACAGCCTGAAGCAAAGTATGGCTCTATGATAAATACAAACTGGGTTATTATCTACTTAATCTGTCAATCAAAACTTTACCCTGAAGACTGTGTGAAGATGAACACACACGCACACAGTAGCCTTTTCTCAAGCTGCATTACGATTCTTGATAGAAGACGTTCTCACTGACAGAGTTTGGATCAAGTACACACCCTACAGTGCTCTGGCAGAAGACTCTGCTCACTACTGTGAGCAGCTGCTGGCAAGCTGGGCACTAAATCTTTGTCAGAGGACAAAACAAGGACTGATTTGACTTTTTGGAAAACAGTTGAACAAAACAGTGAAGTCTGATTATTGAGCTGCCTTTCAAAAACTTGAGCGTAAGAAGGTAACCACATTTTGATTAACTGTCGTCTGTTTCCAAAGTTAAGTTTGAGGCCATCTGAAGTTAAATTAAACAAAAGGTCCAGTGATGTGGAAACTTAGGAGTCAGAGCTCACCTCAGATTGCAGTTTGTGGTCCGTAGTGGTGCAGTGAGCTTGCAAAAGACCCGATTCTGATATCTGATACTCGGGAGAGCGCAGGGAAAAGCCATCAAAGCGGAGTTCTGAACCACACTGAGGAGGAAAATAATAAATTACACAATCTTTCACAGTCAGTGCAAATGTAGAAATGAAGAAATATCTGTACAACCAACAATAGAGAAACACAAACTGGCATCATCCAGACTGCTTTTAACATAAATCATTGGAGCTTTAGTGTTTGTTCCAATATTACCTCAAAAATAACCACTTTTAGCTCTTCATGACCGGCTCTGCCCTTTAGAGCTACACGTGCACAAACAGATGGAAACATAATAACTGCATCAAAAGGCAGTAAAGTGGTGCTGGTTAGTCTTAGAGAAGCTTTTATTCTTTCGGGAATTCTCCTTTGTTCACCTCCTCCTAACTGTAAAGCTTTCACGGAGTGACTGCAGAGCCCACTCGCTTCAGATGGTAGCAACTCAGAAAAGGTCAATTTAGTTGAAGGAGAAGCAGCAAGCTTGCCTTAACACACCAAACTTGGAGCAGATCATTTGCTACTTACAATTTAACATACAGCATCTAAAAGCTTTAATGTGAGGCTCAGACTGCAGCTTTGACCATCTTTTGTCCCCCAAACCTGCATTCCAGCAAGCAGCAGTTCCTCTTGTTTCAAAAAGAAGTCTGAGTGTATAGAAAGCTATGGAAAAATTACTCTTCAGCTCCCTTGATCTGTGACCTCCTTTGGAGAATAGATTTCCCATGGTAGAAGCCTTGACCACTGGCCTACCTTAATGGGGCCAGTGGTCAAGGCTTTCATGTTGAGTTGATTCTCTTAGGTCCCAGTCAGGGCCCATAAACGCTCGCCGCATTGGTTGTGTTGCAAGCAAACAGTGATGTCGCCACAGCTCCATACCATTTATACCTGAGCTGAGGGCACGAGCCACTCGGGAAAAAACCTCCGCATCAGCACTGATATAAGAGCAGAAGTCATCAAAACTGGAAGCAAAAACATCGCCAATTTTTTTCCCCCAAAGTTTCTCCCAGGAAGTCTCATCTTTTCAAACTGTTGCAGCATCTCCCGTCTGTATAATCTGTGAATTTCTGACCTTCTGTACTGACATATCATTAAAATGGTGGTAGAAATCCAACGCAATCATGCAACTGTGTCTTCAACTCAGCTACAGCAATTACAAAAACTGAAAGGTGCACAAAAACAGTGAGATTAAACAGGCCATCACACAGGCTTAGAGACCATTTGGCAATCCCTTAGCAATATCCAGTCACTAGTTTATTTATTCCCTGACTGTTTGGTGAGTGGTTAATGGAGGCTGCAGGCTGTCACTAGGTGAAATTAGTTGCAAAGAGGGTGCTGCACCAAAACTGTCTGATTTGTTTGTTCACTAGCAAATTGCCACGGTTGCTCATAGTTTGCATGGAAGACTCCAACTCATCTGCAAACACTCACCAAGTGGTAGTGAAACCTGAAAAGGTGTGACACAAGCAGGAACCACTGCAACCAACACATTTTGAAAAGCGTCTCTTCTACTTTGAAGGCAAACAGTCTCAGTTTCCAGTTTGTGTTGCACTTTCTACGGTTTCACCACCACTTGGCAAGCGGTTGGTAAGTGTTTGCAGATAAATTGGCATCTTATATTCAAACTACGGGTGACCATGGCAACCTGATTGCAACAAAAGCAATCATAGGAGGTTTTCAGTGCAGCACCATATACCTCTTTGCAACCAATTTCATCTAGCAATTGCCATCATCCTCTGGCAACCATGTGACACTCACCAACCAGGGAATCGGGGAATACAAGTACATATTTTTGCCTAGCAACCAGTGGTTGGCAGGAACTCACCAACTGGTCTCTAGGCCTGTGTGATTGAAGCCTTAGTTATTACTTTAAAGTCTTACTGAACACAACATGATGTTGACTTCATAAAACATGGCCCTCACTAGAATTAATAAAGGCAATAAAGCAGCTTCTACAGGGCAAGCCTGCATTGTGTCCCTCGGTCTCTCAGTCAGATCTGCTTTTTACTTATCATGTCCAATTTGAACCAGTGTTAATTTTGACAGCAAATTTTGATTTAATTTTAGTCATAGTTGATGAAAATGTAATTTAGTTTAGTCATAATTTAGACATCTGAAAAGATTTAGTTTTACTCTAGTTTTAGTCGACTAATTAGCATAAGAATATAGTCGACTAAATCTACAGTCGATTCAGTCGACTAAAATATAAAGGGTGTAAAATGTAAGTGCTTTTTCTTCAGTTCCCTTTAATTAGTCATTATACACACTTACACAAAATTAAACATTTATTAAAAGTTATGGAATATTATTAATGCTTGAAAGACCAATACACATGCAAACATACTGAACAAACAACATATTTATCTACCTGACCTTGTTTATTGACAATAAAAAAAATAAAATAAAAAAAATATTGATGAGTAGGCCTGCTCTGCCTGAAAAATATTGCATTGTTCATAACAAATTGGGTATTACATTCTTTATAAAACTGAGTACCATAAAAGCAGCAGTGTCATTAGTGCAAAAATAAACACCAAACATAACAAAACAGCTAATGTATTAATAATTAAGTATTCACAGGCTAGTGTGGCCTTGCCGGGTTTAGATTGAATTTGTACAACTGTGTGTTTGACTGGATGTTTTCCTAGCTTGTCCCTGCCTTCCACAAAATTAAATAAGTTCTGATTTGATGTCGTCCCCGCCAAGCATTTTCGTCTCGTTTTCAT
This sequence comes from Archocentrus centrarchus, assembly GCF_007364275.1. NCBI lineage: Eukaryota > Metazoa > Chordata > Actinopteri > Cichliformes > Cichlidae > Archocentrus > Archocentrus centrarchus. The sequence continues at coordinate 18,286,276 of NC_044361.1, forward strand.
TAGTTGACGAAAGTGTCAATTAATTTCATCATCGTTTTTATCCTTTTAGGTAGTTTTTATTTAGTTATTGTCTCATTTTCCTCATGAAAAAAAGGGTCGACGAAAACTATGACGAAAATAGTTCGTCAATGAAATTAACACTGATTTGAAAATACAAAAATGGCGACGGGAAAAATGCTCAGATCAACAGGATTTCACTAAACCCTGGATGATGTCCCAGTAGCTATGTCCATCTTTTACATACAGTCTATAGTAAGGCTCTAGCTTATAATTCATCTCAACTATAGTATAAAAAAAAGTCTAGTCTTTTTTAAGGCTATACAACCAAGTTTCAATTTTGTTTTCATTTTGTTTTTTCTGGTTGTATAAACAGAAAGAACAGAGCCTTCCAAACATTAAGCCCTAAACTGGGAAATATACAGTAAAGGTAAGATTTACAATAAAAAATATTTATTTCTTAAAAAATGCTCATATTTCAGAAATATCAGGCTTTAGCCTGTCACCAACACCAACAATACACCTTTCATTTTATATTATTTTATTACTATTATTAATATTTTATAATATTTACAAAACACATACCAGAAAACAAAGAAACTACTTTGAGTTGTTTCAAGAAAGCTCAGCTCTATAAATTTCAGCTGATCAGTGTTTAAATCATAAAATGGGACCTGAAAGTCTCAGCCAGATTAAAAACAAAAAACAAACAAAAAAAAACACCAGTATGAGACATGCAAGGAAACCTCACAGTGAAACAGATTGCTGATTCTCCCCAGAGAGCCATGAAAGAACAGCACAAAATTGGCAAATTCTGTCCAGAGAAAGGAAAACTACTGCACCTGCCAGAGTTTTCACTTAATGACAAATAAAAAACAAGTAGGCCTGAAATAATCTCCAGAGTAGGAACAAAAGAAAAAAAAAAGCTGTCACATCACCTCAGCCTAGTTACTTTGATGCCAAAACACAGTTACTTCACAGCAAAGTCGGGAAAAAGTAAAAATGCATGGCCACCTAAACACAACATACACATGATTGTTAAACCTCTAGTTTCAGAATCATTAGCATCAAGGTGATGCTACACTAGCCTGCAGTCTTTAAAACACTTGTCATGAGGTTATAGAACCTGGTTGCAGGGATTTGTTCTATTTCACAAGAGCATTGATGTTGGACATGGTTTGTTCAGGACATTCTGCGACCCAGTCAAGTTCTTCCACACTGAATGCCGATGCAGAAGCGCCTTAAATCTGCTTTCTTTCTAATGGCCTAGATTTATACCCTTCAATAAGAAAAATAATCCTACTTCTCACTTTATTTATGACTTCCTTAAACACTTTCCTGATGTGTTTACGATCTCAACTGCTACTTTCAAGTTTTTCTGAAAACAACATGATGTTCATTTAAATTCTGATTCCAGTTAGAGTCAAACCATAAAGCAAGGCATGCATTATGGTGGGCCTACCATGTGAGTGACAAGCTGCTACTGTATGAACATGATAGCAAGGGAAAAAATAAATAAATATGATGATGACAGCCAAAAGGAACTTGGCAAACTGCACCACAGAGCTGCAAAAACACTACTTATCACTTTATGCTTTTGCATGTTCCAAGTGTACACGAACAAACCTGGGTACACATTGCACAAAAGTATGTAGACACAGGCCACAGACACTTTGCTGCTGTTTGGTTGGGGGTAATGGGTCAGAGTGGGCCAAGCTGGGCTGAACTGGCCCGAACTGGCCCATGCTAGGTCATCTCTGCCAGGGCAATGCCAGCAACACAGCGCTATTTCCCATGACCCTTTAATGACCTCCAGTGATTTTCCAGATTCATTAAGCAGCAGAAAGTGGAGACAAAGTTAGAGAGGCAAGGTTGGATGTTGAAGATGGAGCAGCCAGGCAGGAGGAAAAGAGGAAGACCTCAGAGGAGGTTGATGGATGTGTGTGTGGTGTGACAGAGGAGGATGATGCTAGGGATAGGGTGAGTTGGAGGCAGATGATCTGCTGCGGTATTTCCTAAAGGGAGCGGCCGAAAGCAGAAGATTCAGCAGCAGAAAGACTCATACCTTAAATTCAAAGGAAATATGTAAAGAAATTACCTTTGTATGCACTGAATGAGTAATTTGACAAGAAAAGCGCATGGGAACAAATGCTGAGGCATGAATCAAGTCAACCATGATTAGCCCAGATACACACAGTTCTCTCAAGGAAAAACTCATCTTTCTCTGCTGTCTTTCTCTGAGCCCAGCTAGCTGTGTGTTCATACCTACAGAAAAAAATGTTCATAATAAAAAGCCCTGGGCAAGCAAGCTGGTAAGTTCAAAAGGACACAGATTTTTCTCAGGCCCGCAACAGTATTTGCGGGCCAGTATGCACACAAAAACGCACAAACACAGAGCGGATAAAACAAAAGATGTTCAATCGCTCAACAGCTATACCTACCAAACAGCTTCTTTTCCTTCATTGCTCCTTTTAAAACCATCAATTACACCCACATTGCTAAGTTTGGAACAATTACATCCAAGTTAGTGTATAGAGACACAAGACTTCACAGTCTTCTCTTTGGCAAACAAAACAGCACCCACATACACACGTTCCTAGATGCCTCCACTTTCTTATAACTGACAAACAGCTGGGGCACACACAGCGTCCACAAAATCTTTATAAAAATCCTTCATCTCACTTATAAGCCAGCTCTAGTGGACCCTCAGAGTCACAAAGAGCAGCTCTGCTGTGCTTGTAACAATTACCGGTACACTGATTTGTTTTGTTTTTTTTTTTGTTTTGTTTTTTTGGGGGGGGGGGGGGGGGGGGGGGGTCAGAAAAAACGTATACTACTGGGGAGATTGTGGTATATAAGATGGTGCAAATTAAAGTGAAAATTATTATTTATATTCATCATATAAATTATGCACAGAGAGCTGTACTCGCCTCCACTTTTGGAGCCACACTTTGTCAAACTGCTTCAGAAGCTCGCTGCTACACCTTTTCCAATTCTGATTGCAGGGAGGCCACGTACCTTCCTCTCTCTGATAAGCAGGCTTCCCCTCCACATTTCTTTGCGGTCGATACAGCTGTCCAAGTCAGCCAGCTGGACTAAACCAGCATTCATTGAGGATGCCGTTTTCTGCCATCTGAATGAAGAAAACAAGAATCACTTAATAAGCTTGAGTAACTTTTAGCTCCTGTATTCCGATTCATGTCAAGTCTGTTACATATGCGAGCCCTTTGCTCCCATTTTCTTACCGTCCACAGCAGTAATGCAACAATTAAAGAGCCCAAGCATCATACTGTTAATCGTATTTTCAGCCTCTATAACCTTTAAATATGTTCTTATTTAGTTGCTTTGATTCTGGAAGGTGAAAAAGGTCATTCTGGCAGATCCTGAGATTATCTGTGTCAATGTTGTTGTTTTTATCATTAAGAGTGCTTCTGCAGAAATGCTCCGACTACTCGCCCGTTACTTCGAGCCGGCTCTTATTTATCCATCTAACTCCCCCTAGTGGTGAGCTGGGGAAATTTAAAAAACAATGCTATTTGAAAAGGAATGTTAACACTGTTGCATTTCCTACAGCAAAAACACATCTCCTTTCAAAGTTACAAAACATTTCACAGTAAAATCTATGAATTAAAGTACATTAAAAAAAAAATCTATTCTTTGGTTGAATTGCTGTTAATAAGGGTTTAAGTGACAGCCTATTTAGTATTTTTTAATGAGAGAATAGAGTATGATGCGTGTATATTTTTCATCTTCTCACCCAGTTGTGTGCTGTGCGATTACACTGATCTTTGCAGCATGCCAGGAGGACATGTGTTTGATGGCTCCCAGCAGAGGCAGCAGGTCTTTAATAGAAGGAGACTGCTCAGCAGAGCCCAGCACCAGAACGTCCAACAAGGCTTTACCTGATAAGAGGGAGAAAAAAAGGAAACTGTTTCTCTCTTTCATTTTTTTTTTTTTTTTCTTTTTCACATCTATGTCTCAGTGGGATTTCGAGGCAAGTCAATGAGCTTTTAAGAAGCAGGCAGAATCGCTTGTTATCAACTCCAAATTTCAAGAAAGCTTCAGAAGCCTGTAGTGATTCCGGCTCCTTAGGGTAACTAATGTTAGAGGGTAACTGTTCCTGAACTCCTGTGGAGGCTGTGCGCCAAAAGAACGTTCTTTAAAAGTTTTTTTAAAAAAAGCATATCACTTCGGGAAGGATATTTGCAAAGAAGAAATCAGAGCAGTGGTGAGCACATATTTATGCAGTGCAGCAGGCAACCTTTTCCACAAGGTTGCAGCAGGCAGATTTTCAGAATCTAACTGCTTAAAATTCGACAGCATTCTTATAAGAAAGCCAAGGAGTTCAGCTTCAGCAAAGAAGTTTTAATTCCTTGTTTTGGCTAAGACACAGTCATCCCTTGAGAAATTGTTTTGTGCAGCAAACTTCTTGTTCTGTTTCCATATCAGTAAAACAAGTCAATCATTGTTCTGCTTATTAATGCAAAATGGAAGTAACTGAACTGGGGAGCTGGGCTCTAAAGGTAATCATCGAAATCATCTCTGAACTGCAATGGGGAAGCTTTGTGGATTAAAAACCAAAGACAGAAAAATTGTGTCACTGAATTCATTTAAATAAATTTATTGACTTTTTTTTTGTTAAAGTAAAAGCCTCATAAGATCCGAGTTAAACACCTTCAAAAATGCAAGCAACAAGATTATAAGGGGAAACATATTGCATATAAAGGAAACTGACCGCTGTGAACTGGTCAACTGTACCTGGAGGGGGAAGCTTGTCTGACAGTAGATGCAGACCTTCTGCAGCCTCCTCCATCAGCCTGTTTAATGAAAAAAAGTTCAGAAAAGATGAGCAAACATGTCCCAACTGAGAAGCTTGGATGGATAGATGGAGCAGATCTCTGTTATGGACAATATCATTATCTCACTCTGTCAGTGTCAGCTGGTCACCCTTTTGGTCTGGTGCCTCCTGATTCTTCAGAGAACTCAAAAAAGCTTCCAGAGCAGTTGGTTTCTCCTCCTCACCGTCAGATCTGTTATGGCCGGTACCCAACTCTTCCCACTCAGAGGTGCAAAACTACAAAACAAGAGACATTCGCTGACGTAGTTTGAAAGGTAAAATCCTGCATTTACTCCTTATGTGCCATACGTGATTAAATATGAGTAAAAAAAACAAACATTTCTATTTAAAATCAGCTGGTCAGCATAAGCAGATGTCACAGGGTGCAGTTTGTTGATAGCAATGTTAGAAAATCCTAGAAAAGGTGTGTCTTCTGAAATTTGCAGGTAAGTATTAAGCACACAGCACCTTTGCAGTTTTTATAAAAGACACTCTGACTCTTGACTTGAATCAAACAGGGCTACAGTGCTGTAAAGCTGATATTATAGTTAATAGGTAAAAACCATAAAAACCATTCGCCTCATATTTTGCCAGGAAATGGCACAATAGCTAATTTAATGCCAACTGTAGAGTACAGACAGCTTTCTTCTCAACAGGCACAGACATTCATGGCATCACACCTAAAAAAAAAAAAAAAAAGGCTAAAAATACATACACCGTATCTATGGTCTTGAATCTTCCAAGTGTCTCACCTGTGCAGCTCCTTGACAAGCCTGAATAGCAAAGTACCACTTCTGAGCTGATGGGCTGCCACTGAGAGAACAAGCTGGGAAAATATGCAGTGAGAAAGATGTAAGGAAAGAAAACGACTTGGTCTCTTTTACCACTGTTACACTAAAACATGCACAGTCATGTGAAAAAAGAAAGCTTTCACAGGACTCCCTGTACTCCAGTGAAAAACTAAATACACCTCATTAATTCAGTAGCTTGCAGAAACACTTTTAGCAGCAATAACTTGAAGTAATTATTTTCTGTATGACTGTATCAGTCTCTCACATTGTTGAGGAGGAATTTTGTGCTCCAGTCTGCATGCCAAAGTATCCTTTAGGAAGACACTGAACCCCAAATTGCTTCCGATGCATCCATCGGAGTGTGAATGTTAGACAGAAAGCACTTAGACATAGAAAAAGCATGAATGTGTGTGCGTGAATGGGAGAATTCATGTTGTATAAAGCAATTTGAGTGCTTGGGTAGAGTAGAAAAGCACTATGTAAGAACCAGGCCACTCCTGACAACCGTTAGAAACAAATCATTCTTGTCCAGTCTTTTTCCAACTGTACTGTCATGAACTTTAACATTTAACATGCTAACTGAGGCCTGTAGAGTCAGTTAATGAAGTGCATTTGATTAGCAGCACCAGGCTCCTACTTACACTCTTAGTTCATATAAGTAGGGTGCAGACAAAGTAAGGGTGTGCTTAGTTATTTACAGCATTTAGTCTAATGAAAGTTTCCCTTTTCAAATGACTGAAGTTACAATCTGTATATAAAAGAAGTTGCCATCTTCCTGGATAATAAATCAAATATCTACCAGCACTGTGATATGATATCATTTAATGTTATAGTTTTCATCAGTCATAAAAATATCACAAATGTTATATAGAAAAGATATAGAAAAGTCTAAATGAACTACAATCTATCCCATTTATTACATTTATGCTTATAAAAATGTTAGGGACAGATAAAAGAGATCAAGACTGAGATGAGACATTGTTGTCCTAGAGATAAGAAGAAAAAAACTTTGCAGAGAAGTGCTGGATACACACAATATATGTTGTAGTCACTGTGACCGTTCCTGAAACTGTATTCTTAAAAGTTGGTTAAATAACAAAACTTGCCATCATAGTTTCTGCATGTTGCATGTTTTACTCGCTTTCTGTCTGTGTTTGTTAGATTCCTTCATACCTTTGTCATCTGTAATGTGATGGGACGCTCGCTCTGACTAAACTCAAACCACCAACTCTGTCTATGCAACATCAACAGTTTTCTATGTATCTGTTTTATTTTACAAACTACTTGCATAATTTTAAGCTTTTTTTGTCCTTTATTGCTTTTAAGCAGCTTTAAAATAAACTGTTTTTTTGACGTCTGGCCAAAAGATGACTGTTGAAGCTGGAACATTTGCAGTGATGCTGGTTAATATACACAGACAGACTCACTGACAGACAGTTGCCCTAAGTTATCTGTTACTGTACCTGGAAACACAGAAATCCTCTTCTCTGATTCCTGAGTGGAGATCTCCACAAGTCTGTCATACATCTGCTGTAGTGGCTCCAAACCTGCGAACAGTGACCACTGAGCTGTCAGGATTTATCACAAGCAGATTATTGATTTAATTAAATAAATAACTAGTAGCATATATTGTAAAAGCACTGCAAGCTGCTAGCATCTTTCATTCTTCAACTTCCTTGACCGGATAACCACCATGCTTACAAACCAGATGTACCGCCTTGAAAAACACGTACGTATGAGAACAAAGGGTAACAGTGTAAGTACGGGATTAAGTGCTCAGCCAGACAAAGCTTACAGCTACAAGTGCCCTAAAGTGTATAAACTTAGCCCATCTTAGGGCTAAGGCACTTGCAGAGGAAGTATTGCTTGTTTCCAAGTTGAATTAAAACTTACGGTTAAAATCATCCGCCGGGTCGTCATCAGTTTGGCAAAAATATATAACTAACACGTACCGGTCCATCTCCAGTAAACATTAATAAATAAATTGTTTGTTTACGTGGATATCTCAGTAACAGCCGCGTACTGTCAAATTTCCCACCAGTTTCTCTTCTTCTGTGCAAAGCAGCATGAACTATTAACACTCAAAAGGCGCGCCACCTCCACCTACTGGACTGAGACTGAACTACTGTATTTGTATTCGAGTTGTTCTATGCAAATTAAAAATTACACTATGCGGCCAAAATTATTCGCTCGCCTGCCTTCACACGCATATGAACTTGAGTGACATCCAGTTCTTAATCCATAAGGTTTAATATGACGTTTGCCCACCCTTTGCAGCTATAACAAATTCAGCTCTTCTGGGGAGGCTTTCCACAAGATTTAGGAGTGTGTTTATGGGAATTTTTGACCATTCTTCCAGAAACGCATTTGTGAAGTCAGGCACTGATGTTGGACGAGGAGGCCTGGCTCACAGTCTCCACTCTAATTCATCCCAAAGGTGTTCTGTCGGGTTGAGGTCAGGACTCTGCAGGCCAGTCAAGTTCTTCCACACCAAACTTGCTCATCCATTTCTTTATGGACCTTGCTTTGTGCACTGGTGCTCAATCATGTTGGAAGGATCCATCCCCAAACTGTTCCCACTAAGTTGGGAGCATAAAATTGTCCAAAATATCTTTGCATGTTGAAGAATTAAGAGTTCCTTTCCCTGGAACTAAGGGGCCGAGCCCAACTCCTGAAAAACAACCCCACACCATAATCCCCCGTCCACCAAACTTTACACTTGGCACAGTGCAGTCAGACTTGTACAGTTCTCCTGGCAAGTGCCAAACCCAGACTCGTCCATCAGATTGCCAGATGGAGAATCATGATTCATCACTCCAGAGAACACATCTCCACTGCTCTCGAGTGGCGGCGTGCGTTACACCACTGCATCTCATACTTTACATTGTGCTTGGTGAAATAAGGCTTGGATGCAGCTGCTCGGTCATGGAAACCCATTCCCTGAAGCTCTCTGTTCTCTGTTCTTGAGCTAATCTGAAGGCCACATGAAGTTTGGAGTCTGTAGTGATTGACTCTGCAGAAAGTTGGTGACCTCTGCGCACTATCTGCCTCAGCATCCGCTGACCTGCTCTGTCATCCTACAGTGCCTGCCATTTTGTGGCTGAGTTGCTGTCAGTCCCAGTTGAGTCAATACTTTTGGCAAATATAGTGTATATATGTAGTACCATGACAAATAAATAATCGAAAAAATGACTTTTTAAAATGTTGTAGTTTTTGTCCAAATATTGCTAGAAATTCCACAGCATCACATATATTCTGAATTTTACCAAGAACATCATCTATGGTTTTAACTTCCACCTTCTTTTATGTGCCTGTGTGTTTATTGGGAAGTCTGCTTTGTTGTATCTCTAATATATTGCACCATCTTACAAGCTTGTGGTGTAATCTGATGAAATGAAACCAGCACATCAAGGGAAGAGATTTTATTAAAATACACTTTGTTAGTACAAAATATACCACATAATCACAGACATATTGCACTTACATTAATAATTGACTGAAAAATAAATATAATTAAGGAAAGTGTTGAAAATGATAAGCAAAACATTCCTAAACTCATGTTTTACTGTTTATTGGCAGCACATTACTAGTTGATTTCTACAGTGTGTTCCTGGACATAGACGATATAGTGGTGTGCGTCTTCTCCCTGAGTAAGGACTGTCAGGGTCTCGAGGCCGTGTCCCTCCTCTAACACCATCACCTGGTCGCCATTTAGAGCCCCGTCTGCATTTACCACCATCAGCTGGTTGCTGCAGTTACCGACTTCCTGCTCGTCGGCCACCTGCAACTTCAGACACAGGTCGACATCAGCTTTTTGTTTGTTTGTTTTTTTTGTTGTAAAGGCTCCCCTCCTGAGATGCAGATATTTTGTCGTTTACCTGCTGTACTACAGTTACAGTGCCTGGAGCCATGGCGACCATCGAGGTGACGGCATCCCGAGTCTCCGAGCTGAGCTCAGCGATCTGCTGGATGTTAACTGAACAGAAAGGACACTAAATGAATGCACTGTTACAAAGGACATATGCAAAAGCACATTACAAGCACACAGGAACAGCTTTAATTATACGTGTGGGAGAAAGAGTGAAAAGGTGTGCATCAGGTGTAGGGTTCAGGTGAGTCGGGTATCCAGTGTGTGATTATCACTCTTGATGCTTTTACCGTTGTCCTGCAGGGTTTCTAATGTCGACAGGTGCTCGTCATCCCCCACAGACACATACTGCGCCTCTACTTCCTCTCCCACCTACATATTCATACACATGGAAGAGATTATATTAAAATATAGCTTATGACAATTGGGATCATGAATCAGTTGGCTACATGCTGAAATGTTTTATGGAATATGTAAAATATTTAAAACCACTATCAGTTCAAGTAACAGTCCAGACACTTCAGCCTTCACACACAGCTAGGTTGTTTTTTCTTTCTAATATATCCAGCTTTTGTGTATTTGTTTTCCATTTACCTCCCAGTGGCCTTCTACTACTTTCAGACTGTGTTTGCTCTTCAGGTGACGATTCAACTCCCACTTTGTGCCATAAACAAATTCACATTCAGGACATTTGATACCTCCTAGACACACAAAAGCATGCACAAAAAGCTTTAAAATCCACACATTATAAGTCAGACAACAACTGCAGCTACTACAGAGATAAGGTGACGCAGTCTCCAGAGATTGACAAGAGAAAACAAATGTTAACCACATATTAATATGATTTACAAATGTCTAGCTGCAGTGAAATGTTATTTTAAATAACAAGAAAAGGTTTTTGGACACAGTGGAGGGAGAGCGGAGTTAGGACCTTGCTGTTTCAGAGCGTCGGGGTTAGGCAATCCGGGTCCGGCATTCTCGTATTTCTGATGAGGGTGCTTCACGTTGTAGTGTCGCTTCAGAGCACCAGCAATGTTGCAGGAGTAGTGGCAGTGAGCACAACGAAATGGCTACAGAGACAAACACAAGCACCACGCCGAGAGCGTGCAAAAGAGCGACCTGTTAGTGTTGCTGTTTCATTTTTCTACTGTTATAAATCAGACTGGGTGTAAATACTACAGCTGGGTAAAAATTTGCAGCATATCACAAGCAAGTTAAAAAACACAAAAAACAAAATGCTGATGTTTTTCTAACTCCACTGATATTCTAGTAAAAGAATTATAAAACTGAGCCTGTGAGTTAGGTAACTAAGTGTGTAATCTGACCTTAAATTTAGCGTGTTGCTCCATGTGTCTGAGTAGGGAAGGTTTAGAGACCGAGGTGAAGTCACACTCTGAACACTGAAACCTCTTCCCTGGACACACACACACACACACAGGGTAATTGCCCTGACATCATCATCACTAATCATTTAAGATGTTTATTCATAATTATAACAAAGTGCATACCTTCATCTGTGTGGCTCAGCCTGTGGCTTTTCAGCGTGACTTTAGATTTGAACTTTTTACCGCACAGATCGCACAGGTGACGTCTCTCTGTATTATGTCGGTTCATGTGAGTCTTCAGGTTGCTCTTACTGCGGCCTGCGTAGTCACACATGCTGCAGACGTACGGCTTTAGGCCTACACACGTGGACACACACATACAAGCACACACTTAATAGGTTGCCAGCAGCTTAGAAAAGCCATAAACAGCAAATCTTAACAGGAAAATGTTTTTACTCCAAAACTTTGATGAGCTATGTGCCTACATCGTCTATTTAGTGATATTTGGTGGCAGGTGTTTCTATGAGCAACTGCTGTAAAGGTGCAGCCATCAGTGAGCTGGATTAGAGTTGGCCAAGTGTGGGAATAGAGAGCGATAAGAAAACAAAGCCAGATAAACGTCTTGAAAATTGCTGTTTTATAAACTGGCTGCATTTGATTTCTGACCTCAGGACAGCTTTAAATTCAGGGTAAAAAAAAAAAACTTATCAAGGCAAGTGAGTACAGCAGGGACTAAGGAATACCAGCACGAATAACAATTCACTTCCTCAAGACAAAATGTTGTAATCTACAGCAGATATGAACAAGCTGTATGCATTAAGCAGTTTCAGCTGAGCAGGGGCATATTCTTCAGTCTTCAAGCAATTTTAGCAATCTCACTAACTTAAAAAAAAAAAAAAAAAACTCAGAACTTTTGTTCTGCTGCAGAGGCCACTGTAAAAGAAAAACAGCCATTAAAATTAAAAAAAAAAAAAAAAAGAGTTAATCTTGCCAACATCACACATGGACAATGTTGCTTGTTTGTGCTTTTATCATTTTAAGCGTAACTTGACCAATGGGCCAATTTCCCTCAACAACATCTGCATGTGTATTTTCAGTCTAGTTCATCCTTCTGGAAGGCAGCCAGGAGGAAGAGAGACAGATGGAAGCTCAGCTTCCAAAATAATGATACAGTAAAACATTGCGCAGAGGTGCTTGCCCACATGTGTTGAGGACTCGTGTGGTGCGCGTGCCTGTCAGGTTAAAAGGGCAGAGCGTTTTCGCACCTTGATGGGCCCAGATGTGCTGCTGAAAGTCACTGCTGTTCTTTAGGAAGTAGGAGTCACAGTAAGGGCACTTCTCTGCACGCTGCACCATCAGTCCTTTACCTTGCACAGGAAGAGTGTCTGTCCAAAACATCCATGCAAACATGCAGTAAATGTACAAGAAGGAACATTTCTTATGAGCATCAATATAATTTTGTCTCTTTCTTTCACATTTTTGTTCTTTGGTGAAGGGGACCCCTTCTCAGATGATAAATATAGAGGTATGAACCTTCATATTTTGTGTCTGAAAGTGCAGATGATGAATTAAATGAATGAAAATGCCTTTGGCATACTATATATGTGGCTGGTCTCTAGCCACATACATAAAACATGATTAGTCGGAACGGCGATGATCATCTCAGCCACTGCATTCAAGATGGCAGGGCAACACGGCGGCTTCCACAAAACGGCACTCGCTCCTATGTATTTTTAATAGATTAATTCTATTAAAAATACACACACATCAGTTTGTTGGAAGATGTAATTACACACTAATCAATGCATATTTATGAGTATTTATCCATTTTTTTCAATTAAATCACCTCAAAAAACCGAGTGTCCCTTTAAAACTAAATCTATCCAGAAATGCACCAAATGTGCTCAGAATGAGTGACCATAATAAAATATCATTTAGATTTAGTGAGGAAGGAGCAAAAGTTAATACAGACACAGCTTTTAAAAGACAGACCTGAATCTGCTTTAAAAAAAAACTGTTATGTTGATGTACGCAGGTATACTGCAGTACTTGTGTGTTCTTTACCAGGGTGAGATGTTTTAATGTGGTGTTTTAGTCTGTGCTCTGGATAACTGCGATGGCAGACAGGACAGGTCTCACTTCTCCCCTGTAATCGACAAAAAGAAAGAAGCAATGGCTGAAGGCGTGATCATTTTCAGTTGATTAAGCCTCAGTGTATTACAGTAAATTCAATGGTACTACACATTACCGACCTATCACTCGGAATTTCTCTCTTCAGGCTAGTTACCTGCTCTTGGTGCGTCCTCATATGTGCTTGAAGTTTGTATTTGTCAGGTGTGGTGTATTTGCAGCCAGGATTTGAACAAGGCAGCAGCAAGTCACTGTGCTTCTGGATCTGGTGCCGCTTTAAAGAGCTTTTGGTGATGGAAGAATAGCTACACTTTGAGCAGTAATGCAAGTGCTCCTTGGTGTGTGTGCGTATATGGATGTTATAGTGGACTCTGTACCAGAACAGTTTACCTGCGCGGCAGAAAACTGTGATTAAGAGCAGCCGAGAGTATTGAACACAAGTAAATTACAGGTAAATGAATACTAAAAAAAATGCAGAACAAAGGAAAGTCCGCCTACTCAGAGGTTTTTTTTGTCTTACCACAATATTGACATTCCAGTTCTCCATAAATTTTCCTAAGCCGCTGGAAAGTCTCCATAGTCAGTTGAGTCTTCTGAAGAGACGAAAACACCTGCTCGAACGCACTGTGATGGGAACCCTCTGAAACCTGCCGGCAGAACAGGACGAGTCAGGAGTGAAGAACAGAGAAAGACAAGCTCAGTATGAGACTACTCTTATGAGTAATTTATCTCAGACATAAATTAAGTAAAGCACAATCATTAAACACTTAGAATTAACACACTATAAGATAAGTTATTCCTAAGCAGTCAAGCATAGGAAGTTCCTTTAAAACAAACAGGACAATCTACATCTTTAAAATGATGCAAATTGTCTAGTAAACATAAGATCTCATACCACTAACTTATACTTGTTTTTCACCATTCTTTAATACAACATGTTTTTTCTCTTTTGGTAATGATGTTGTGTCATCTTGAAAAATGTTAGAACATCACTAATGTGGAGAGAAAAAAAAAATCATCCATCTGCTGGGGCCAAAATAATGACCTTTTATGTAAATATAAAAGATAATAGAGGCAATATTTATCTTTTAAGAATCGAATCATCTCATAATTTTGCATTTACCTCCTCGGATTGTGGAGTCTGGCTATTGTCTGGACCTGCAGACAAATGTCTGTGTGCGCTGACATCAGATGATGATGATGATGGTGACGGTGTGTGTGTTTTCTCAGCAGGTGTGCGTCCAATTTTTTTAGTCCTGTCCTCCAAGAGTGGGCTGTGAATGCTCTCTGGTGATAACAAGGTACGCGTGTGCTCTTTAAGTCTTTCAGAGCTGCATGAGTCTGTCGTCTCATTGTGTGACTTCTCCTCTGCTGCTGCTTCTTCTTGTCGGTCTTTGGAGGCTTGCTGTGCTCCTCTCTCTTCTATCCCTCCTTCTCTTCCTGTCTCTCCATCTATCAGCGGCACCGCTTCTAAACTTTCGGCGTGAGTTTTATTAGCTTGTTTTTCCTCGTCCTTCTCTTTTCTCTGCTGCTCTTGTTCCACATCTTGCCGCTCCTCCCCCTCCATGCCATTTTGTCCATCCTGGTCTTGCGTTCTGTCACCTTCACGCCCCTGTGGTATCCTGTGCTCCTGTGCGTCCGCGTTCTCCTCACTCCCCCACATGGCCCCTCCAGGCTGAGCCAGATAGTAGCTGCTATTGATACAGTCAGTCAAGGTCTGCTCTTGATCCAGTTCTGGGTGACACTCTGTCAAGTGACTCTTCAGCCTCTGCGAGCTGACAAACTTCTCGTTACACACAGAGCACAAGTACAGGAAGAGGTGCTTCCTGACGTGGGCGGCAAGGGCAGCCATCTTGGTTGAAGCATGGTCACAGAGTAGGCAGGCGTAGGGACGTTGGGGCCCATGGACCAACATGTGGCGCTCCCGCTCCAGGTGGTTCTTGAAGCGTCGGTTACAGGCGGGACAGTGGTAAAGGAGCTGTCTGAGACCCTGACGTGTTTTTAACCTAGATTATATAGACAAGTGGAACAGATTACAAAGACAGGGTAACAAGAAATGGTCGGATGTAACACAAAATTAAGTCATCTGCACCTTTTCACCCAAGTCTTAAAAAAATGCATGAGTGCTGTGACTCTCGAAGGTAATTTTTGAGGTAAATCGCAATGAACTACATGAACTTGTTCTATCGGGAACTCCTTTTTCTCTCCTGCTCTCTCCATAAACCCCAGTCAACATCTGACACGTCCTCTCTGGAGGAGTGCCTGACAGTTTGAAAACCAGGACAAGCAGGACAAACCTCAGTTGCTGGTAGCTCTGGTAAACAGCGGGATCTTTTAGATTATGTCGTTTCTCTATGTGTTTCAGCAGGTTCTTGACATCAGAGTACTTTTTCTCGCAGAATCTGCAGTGCTGCTTCACCTTCATATGGACACGCTCTATGTGGACCTGCATCAACAGAAACACAAATTGCAAACTATGCAGCTTCACACTGAAAATATATTCAGTATATCTAACATAGTTAAATGATAACTAAAGAAAAAAAGGATAACCAAAATGCTCAATCACATGGAATAAAAATCCCACGATGAGATTTGACCCTAAAAGTCACTGGACTGACTGATAAAGAAAAAAAACAATAACAAAATAATCCAGATTAAATGAGCTTTTAATTTAATGTTGATAACACTGTGGAGGTAACACTATGAGAATATTACTAAGAAGAGTAAAGTTATATCAGCACCTTGAGGTGTCCTGGGCTGAGGCAATTGAAAGCACAGTGCTGACAGCTGAACTTCTCTCCAGTGTGCTTCCTCAGATGAACATTCAGGTTTGCTTTGAAGGAAGAATCAAGTAAGTAGAACAACTCTTGCTTTCCAGTAAATCCTACCAACAGCTTTAACATACTCTGTCCCCAAAAAACTAAGTTGTGTAAAAATTTGTATTAATTTACTTAATCATCCTGAAACTTATATATATATAAAAAAAAATCCTGCATCCTACTGAGGCTAATTTACCTTTAATGGCTGATGCGTAGTCACAGTGTGGACACTGAAATGGTTTTTCTTGGGTGTGTGTCCTGAGGTGGGCAACCAGTGAGTGTCTGAACTTAAAGATTTTGTTACAGAACTCACAGGCAAAAATTTTCAGCTGGCTCTGAAGCAAACTGTGAGAAAAAGACAATGTTACATTTTTAGTTGACCAGTTTCATTGTGGCTGCTATCATGTTGAAAGAGGGTGTAGAAAGAGTCTGTGCCTCAATATGCAAACAGCTGCTCAAAGCCAAAAAAAAAAAAACTCTTTGATATTATATTAGAAGGAGTTTTTAGCTGTACTTTAACCCCAAACACATAAACAGTATAAAATAAAATGGATATAGTCATGTCTATGCTGTCATATGAAAAATTAAATATACCCCAGATTTCAGCTTGGAAAACCACCTTTAGCAACTTGACATAACCATCGTCATTTGAAAACCTTCTTTTTCATATGACTGAAAATATAACTATGAAGATTAAAATATCCAAAAAGTACTTGGCAGCATCTTGCTTGATTGAATATTCCTGGAAGCCTCTGCTGTGAGCCGCTGCTGTTGTGGTAGAAATAGAACTAGAGAACAAAAGAAAGCAAAACACTGACAGGTCACACAGTGACAACCAGAATCCTAAAAGACCTAAGTTTAAAAGTCAGCTATTTTACCTATAATCAAATATAATGATTTCCCAATTATGTATTGCATTCAAAAAAATAGAAGATGGGCATTATACTTTACTACCTTGGCTCCTGGTCTGTTTGAGGGTTAACTGTGCAGGTGGTGGCTTCACTTGGAGCATCATGTGACTCGCTCTGGGAGACTGCAGAGTGCTGAATGTCCAGAAAGATCAATATAATAATACCATAAAATACTGAGTTCATAATTTTGAGATAATAAAAACCAGAAAAACAAACTCTGTGCCATTTTTAGCACAGAAGCTACACAAAACACTGTTAACAGTTTATAGAGACTTCCGTATAAAGTAGGCTTAACGCAAACTCTGTGCACAATCCTGAGCAATGGAGGTGGTTTCTGAAGAACAGATGCTGCCGATTAATTTTCTTTAAATGTAACTTTCCACCTTTGTGAGCCCCATGAAATCAAAAGACCACACACGTGCCTGCGGTGGCTACAAAATGTGCATAATTTAAACTGTCTGCGTGGCTCCAAAAACATTTGGGTGAACTGAGTCTATTCCAGTGCTTACCTGAGCTTCAGGCTGAGGTTTGATAGCAGCAGACTCTGCTTCTGCTGAACTGTCCTCTATTGGAACCATTTTGTAAACACCTTTTGAATTAAAAGTGAAGTATTTTATTCATTCATCAAACTACATTTTTAGCCATTACATAAAAAAACAGGTTCAAATATCATTTTAAGACCAACCTGGAAGTGTTTCATCTTCTGTCAGAACAACACTGATGACAGATTTTTTGCTTCCTGTTGTTAGGCCTCCTTCCTTGGAGATGCGACTTCGGTTGTTTTTTGAGGATCTAGAGTTTCCCACATCTTGAAACACAGAACAAGAAAATAGATTAGCTTAATAATCTTGTAATAATCATTCATTTTAAGAAACCACGTACTGATCTTTAACTCACCATTTTCTCTAACAAGTCCTGGTCTGGTTGGGGTTTGTTTTATCTGGTTTGGATCGGCTCCTTCAGGAGCCACACTTTCAGAGCCCTCCCCTTCTGCTGCACCACAGATGCTCCCTGAAAATTATTGCGTGTATTAATTTGAAAAACTTGAAATGTTAGGTACAGTAAATACATCTACTGTAGCACTTACAGTTTTTGCAGCACCTGTAGTCAGTGCAGAAATACTTAATAATCTTCAAGCATCATTTTCAGCACGCTTCTACAGTATTCTCTTCAGCTAACTGCTCTTTGAAGTCGTCTGTTGCATATATTGACTTTCCTGCTAATAACGAATTTCACATTTCTGCCCTCTTCATTCCTCACCATTTTCCTCCTCGACCATATCTTCATCCTCTTCTCTTAGGCAGATGTGTTTAAGGATTTGTCGCCTGTTACTGAATGAGCGATGGCAGTGTCTACATTCCAGCCCTGACTTCCCATAATTTTTTTGTACTAAAAAAGAAAAAGAAAAACCAATTACAAAAACAAATTTACCACAGATTACATATCACAGCAAAGCAGTGTTACTAATAAGGAATGCAGAGCAAGAACCAGCTAGACAAATAATACAATCAGTTAGCAGCCTGTAGGACCAGCACTATTTACACTGTATAAGGCAGCAATACTGAACTAGATTGTTGAATTTCCTCTTCATTCCTCTTTTCTTCTTTTTCAAAGTTATCCTCTGGAGAATAGCTGGAAATGGCCATGCCCTCCGTCAAATCTGCACGCATTTTCTTCGTAGAGCCCTTTGGTCTTCCTCGTTTTCGCTTCACTGGGGTCTCTATGGGCCAATAATCAAGCAGAACAGATAAAAAAAAAAGTCAGCACTGTTTTTTCATCTTTTTCTATTTCTAGAAAACACATTCACCTAAGAGAACAACATCAACAAAGAGGTTATTCTGCAATTATTTCCTGTGTAGCCAAAGTCAAATCACTGTACCCTGGTTGTTTGTGTTCCAGGCATTGACTGTCAACATCAAACACAATGGGGAAAAAAAAAACAAAACAGATGTCTTTTTTTCTCACATTTGTTTTTATTTTACATTGTATACAACTATATGCACAGAATATGAAATGTTCTTGAGTCTTACACTAATATTGTTCAAATATAAAAAATTCATCCCTGAATTTGTGAATGTAAGGACAACGTATATGACAGAGCTTATACATTGTGTAGTTTGAGAGTAAACAGATTTTGTGAGAGTAATCATGGTGTAATGGTACTCTGACCTGCCAGCTTCTCCACAGGCTCTGCTACAAGGGGCTGCAGTGCAATGACGATGTCATCTAGGGAATTGTGCTGGGGGTGCAGCTGGGAGCAATGTGCAAGCAGCTGAGAGCGACTTGGAGAGAAGAGGTTACACAGCTGACACATAAACACAGAACCACCTGCAGACACAGAAAGTAAAGGTGGCAGACCCAGAGGCTTTTACATGTGACTTCTGTATAACTTGTTCTCTACATGTTTTCTTCTTGATATTATATACAAGAGAAATGTAGATGTTTGTGTTTCAATTACTTAACTTGTATATCACACAGAAGATAAATTATGGGGAATTTAAGAGATTGTAGGGAGGAAATTGGCCAATTTCACCATGTTGTATTCTGCATGTATGTAATGAGAGATACCCTGTGCATCTGCTGGAAAGTGTTAAAAGATTAATAAAACTCAGCAAGTAATCAGGTTTCATATAACCCCACAATCCAGCTCAAATTAAACATATTATTAGAGGGAAATTAACTTTATGAACTGACAGTAACAACAAGCAGAAAAAACCACCTCAAACACAATAAAAAGTTGTTGTACTTTCCCATGTCGTTAAAACTGAATAATGTAATGGAAAGCCAAGCGTGAACCACTTGGTGCTAATTCAGTGAAAGTGAAGTAAACTTATATGATTTGTAATTTTATTCCTAAATTAAGGGTGAAAACTACATTGAGTCAGGTCAGACCGTGTGTTTACGTGACATGTTACGCTTTGTAGCCCATTTGTACTTTTCTTTCAGTAAAATAGTGTCTAACAGAATATCTAAACAACGCAAAATGAAAGGGTGTCTTTTCAAACCATACACGTTTGTTTATTTTGATTTGGCCCGAGTTAACATGAAGACCCGAAAAACATATTCGAGTTGAAGCTAGCCGCATTTCTTACCTGCTTTCTGTCCGTCCATTTCACCCTGCGGCCAAACAGCGAAGTAATTCTAATGTATAGTTGGGCCGGAACCTCCATGCAGACAAGTTTAATCACTGAATTATGATTTAGAGTCAAATTTTACATTGCAAAGATACAAATTTCTGTCGAATCTGCGACACAAGTCCTTCACGCCAGCGGAAGTTGGCAGGGGCGGCAGCACTGTAACAGACATCGCCCTTTGTGGCGGGAGGACCGTACTACAGCTAAAGCAGTGCGTTTCGGCTAAAAACGTTTGTTACAGACTAATTACTCATTATTTATCCCCAAATTGTCAAAAATTAGTCTTTGGACGAAAACTGCGAGTCCGCTTAAGTTTCTTAGTAGTTTGTCAAAAACTTGACAATAAATAAATGAATATTATACCCCTACTAAGACTCCAGCTGGTGACCACAGCTCCTGAATTATGCTATAAGATGTCCCTCTTACAGAGCTTACAGAGTTAAAGATATGTTTTACCATTTCCGATTCATTAAGCACAGTCATAGTCAAAGTAGATGACCAGTGCAGATTAATTCATTCAGGAATTTAAGGAAAATTTGACACCCCCCCAAATTCTTTTTTTTTAATGATTATAATTTCTGTGGTTTTGGTTCTGTCTAATATGGTTTATTTCACTATCAGGAAGTAATTTAAATTGTTTAGGTTTAAACAGAAAACTTATTCACTTAAACATATTTGCTCCCCAGTCAAATAACAAACTCACACTGATCTTGTCATGGAGAGTAAGGGCTAAAGTTGCAAAATTATGGAAGCTTGTAACTCTAAAATTTAAAAAAAATGAAAAATAATTGCCAGAAAGAGTCAAGTTGAAATATGAGGTTATTAACTAAGCATTTTAATGTACTTCTAAATAATCTGAAATTTCAAAATACCTAATTTCCGATAGCAATTTTATTAATTTTTTTCCCAGAGGTGGTAAGAAGTTTCCATACAAAATATTTATAGATAGGCATTAAAGTGTGATTTGGCAGGTGTGGAAACCCTAAGGTCGGGTGTGGCGGTGCAGTGTGGGGAATAGAATCACTTATAAATAAGTGAAAATTTGCTTTTGTGAGGTCCAGATTTTTCTTCATTTTTTCTTCAGCTGGCCTTGTGCTGCTACTCCAATAGTTGCTGCTCTTTGAGGAGTTAGCCACCTGAACTTAACAAGACATAAGCAGATGTTTGACGAGGTGTATGGCTCATCAAAGCCATAAAGCTTTTTTGAATGGTAGAAACCAGTGAGTGAATCTAATCAGCTTTGTCACCTTAAATACAAATTGATGTCTGCTGCTTTTGATGTAATCTAGCATTGACCATGAACATCACACACCACATATATAGATAATGGCATGACATTTATTGAACAATGCAAAAAATTTACAGACAATACATTTACAGCTTGTTTTTTTTTTTTTTTACATAAAAAAGTGTCAGTGTCTAGAGACTGCCCCATACACCTACCCACACATACACACATACACACAGACACACACACACACACTCAAACAAATATACACACACATCATGTGAACATGAAAATAGTTGTAATTTGTTTAAAATGCTTTCAGGTAAAAATTGTAAATCAAAGAAACTTTTCCTTCACTACAGTTTCCTTACTTCAGTTTTACACCCTCTGCTTATTCAGTTATTTAGTTTTTCATAAATTGTAATTTGGCATATCAATTCAGGTTGAAGATTCTTTTAAAACAAAAACTCATGAGCATCCTAAGTTTTACATTAAAAAATGCATGCTCTTTCATCAGCAAAAATAGGTTTTTGTATGAATTGTTCAAAGCAGTTGCTTACATGCATCATTCAGGAAAAATACAAATGAAATAAACTCCACACCATTATGTATAAAGAAAACTTTAACCTAGACTAAATAGTGTAATAATGCACATGCAACATTTGTGCTCAGATGAGACTAATACCTCCACCTAATGTTGTTCAGTGTTTCAGGCTAAAGTTAGCCTTGGATTCAATCAGATTGGTTGGTGTGTGAAATTTTAGTCTCTCCAAATTGTTTAAAACACATTTTTAAGTTTTTTTTTTTAAAGCCAAATAAATCTTAAAGAAACACAAATCCACAGTTTGCAGTGTTACGTCCTGATAGTGTTGAAGTTTCATTGAAGTTGAAGCAGGCTTCAGGTGTTGAAATCCAGTCACACCAGAATTAGAAGTTCCACACCAGATCTGTACAGGTTTCTCCACGTGCACATACAGGGATTTATTTTTTGTGGAAAATTTGAATGTGACTCATGCACCTCATAGCAAAACTCCCCGCAAAATTATATTTTATTAAGCAACAGCAGTCATCTATATCATATTGGTTTTTTTTTTTTTATGATTTTCTCCCCTTCAACCATTTTTCAGTGTTTTTTTCACTGTAACTTACAGTATATGGTACAGCAAAAAAAAAAAAAAGATTAATAGACAAGAAATAATTACAAAATGAAAAATGTTTATAAGATTAAGTGTGTCCAATGAAGTCTCTGCTTTTAATATCTGTGACAATGACTCAAGCCTGTGTACTGTTGAATTCCTGAGAAATTTGTGTGTGTGTGTGTGTGTGTGTGTGTGTGTGTGTGTGTGTGTGTGTGTGTGTGTGTGTGTGTGTGTGTGTGTGTGTGTGTGTGTGTGTGTTCACATGATGCAACATTTGTTCTTGTGTGTGCGGGAGTCTTTGAAACGGAGCCTATGCTTAGATCGATATTTCTCCAGGTAGGTTAGCTGTTTGCTATTGATGGCTCCACGACGCTTCCTGAAACACAAACACAGTGGTATGAACTTTTAAAAGCTTTCAGAGTTTCATTAAATACTGAGTGATTGCAAACACCTTCCATTTCCTGTCCATTCAAGTATAAAATCCTTTTTCATCACATCACTTTGTCCATTTTCTCCTGTGTTGCATTTCTCCTCATATAATAGAAAAAGGGTGCTTAACCCTATGACCTAATTTTTTTAAAACAACTTATATTAAATCAGCACAGACTCCCATATAAAAATGCCCAACTTACAGTATTAAAAAGCATTTTTACAGCCTGGAACAAAAAACATTTTGGCTTCTATGAATAATTTCACCCTAATAACAACAAGCAGACTTTCTAAGTTTGGTATGTAGTAATCTACTGTATCGGAATGTTTATTTTAATTTAATTGAGAGTGTTTTGTGATGTTGAAATTCTTGTTGCAAATAAATATTGATGTTATCACAGCTGGCCAAATGGCACTTAGTGAAAGAGGGATTTATTTCTGACATCTTAAACTGTGGGTGGCGTGGTGGTTAGCACTGTTGCCCCATGGAAAGAAGGTCCTGGGTTCAAACCCACCATCTAGCTGTGACCTTTCTGTGTGGAGTTTGCATGTTCTACCTGTGTCTGTGTGGGTTTTGTCTGGGTACTCTGGATTACTACCACAGTCCAAAGACATGAAGTTAGTTCAATAAGAAAGGTCTGAAATCACGCATCTGCATTCTTCTGGTTAATTCCTATCTCTACTGGGATTTCCTTCAGCTTCGATGGGCCATCAGTGTCTAATCGCCAAAGAGCTACTTGTATTATCAAATCTTGTTCAGGTTCTCTCAATGATTTCTCCTTATTGAAATGCAGTTAGTGAGGTTAGGTTACTTGGTGATTCTAAATTGCCCATAGGTGTGAATGGTTGTCTCTCTGTGTTACCCCTGCATTGTACCCTCTTGCCCTATGGCAGCTGGGCTAGGCTCTACTCACAAATTGCTCCCTAGTCTTATAATTAATATAATACAGGATGCAATACATAAATGTACTTACTGTCTGATGAGTTGAATGGCATCTTCATACTTCATCCCACTTTCTATCAGAGCCAAAGCTACCAACACAGGAGCCCTGTGTGCACGTGTAAACACAAACGTCCATGTGTGATGCCATTGTGATTTTCATGTACAATGACTTCTGCTTATCTGTAATTTAGGAAATCTTCCATAATTTTAGTAACTTTTGGTAATTGCAAATCAAACATATGAGTTATTGTCCAGTGATGCTAACATGTAGAGGAGCTCTGGTATGTGTGCGCTCACATGCCTTCCTCTGTTTTTTTAAATTCAATTTCTACTTTAAATGTCTCCTACCTCCCTAGCCCAGCCACGCAGTGAACAGCCACACAGCTTCCGGGATCCTCCTGAAACTTCTTCTTCAGCAGATTCAACCAATCTTCAACCAGCTTACTAGGTGGTGGGGCTCCATCATCAAATGGCCAGTCCTAAAAGAGATGTCAAACTGGTTTTCTCTGTTCTGTATTTTGTCACAGGATGTGTAAATTTTAGCCTTAAAAGTGTGTGTTTGTGACCTTACCACCACCGTAATGCCATCTTTCTCAAGTCGTGTTTTGTCATAGGTGATGTCACAGACTCGGACCACTGTTGTCGCACCATATCGCTTCAAGTCCTGGAAGTAGCAACATGGGGAAAAGCTGTTTTTGGAAGTCACGATACACAAAGCTTTTATGACATCAAACAGGAAAACAAGCATGCAGGTAATATCCTGATTTTATAAAGCTTGTCACTGTATTGTTTTCTGTCATAAAGGACACACATGCACATTTCTCACCTCTATGAAGGAGCTGAGTGTGCCATCTGTTGGGTTGTGTGTAATAAGAAATCTCATGTTCTTGTGGCACAGTTCGACTGGAGCTGGACGGTTCATGTTGACCGGTGTGAGGAATTCTTGCAGTAACCCCTGTAAAAACCACAAGCCATCTTTTTCACATTTTGTTTTTTTAAGTACTAATTAAATAATCAAGGAATGACTGGTAATGTGATCATTAAAAACAAAAGCTAGTTGTGGGACCTTAGAGTTCTACATGGATGGAAATTACCTTGTTTAGATAAAATCAGAAACACCTGTACTGTCTACTCCCACAGATGCTTTCACTTTCCTGCTTAATTAGAGCTTCTTCTTTTTTTTGTGCATTATGTTCTTTTTTATGCTAGTGACAGTGTGATAGTATGTAAACATTAATGGCATCTCCCTTCAGCTAAGCTGCAATTAAAACTTTTGAAATACTAATAATCTCACTCACTCGACTTCTGGTTTTATTGGGGTAATCTGAAAAGAATGGGCCCATGTGGGATAAACTTTTTTTTATAATGCAATCAACAGAAGGTATTAACTCAGACCTGGGCATTGTATGGCCACATCTGGCCCTTTGGCTGTTCCTGATTAGGCAGTGGGAGGTCAATGGGAAATTAGGATTCAAATGCAATCGTCCAGTTTTTCCCATGTCAGCTACCAAACTCTCTTTCACTAGAGATTCCCCATCAGAGAATAACTTACAGTTTTTTTGTTTTTGTTTTACAATTTTATGGAAAATCATGATATGACTTTGTTCCTTTTATTTGAAAACTGCTTTTTTTTTTTTTTATTTCAATTTACATATGTATGTACATGTGTGCAAGGGAATACAGCTTCACTGCAAAAGCGTTGGAACGTAATCAGCTCACATTAAAAAAGAAAGACTGATGCAGATTGTAGAGTTTTTAAACGAGATGTGGACTTCTGAGTATTTATTTTCAGAAGTCAAAGGTAAAGTCATGTGCCTAGGTTGTGGAGAGCAGATTGCCATGTATAAGGATTACAGTTTAAATTGCCATTATGAGTCTAAACATGCAGAGAAAAACAAGCATTGTATAAATGCATGTATAAAACGACTTGACTGATGCAGAGCAGGAACGGTTGCGTTAAGCTTTGCTAACAAAGTTGCAAAAAGCAACAAAGAATTTTTTCTACCAAGATTTACACATCCAGGGATGGAGCAGTGAAGACTCAAGACCAGGGGTGGGCAATTCCAGGCCTCAAGGGCCGGTGTCCTGCAGGTTTTAGATGTGTCCCTGATCCAACACACCTGAATCAAATGGCTGAATTACCTCCTCAGTATGCAGTCAAGTTCTCCAGAGTCCTGCTAATGACTTCTATATGTGATTCAGATGTGTTGGCTCAGGAACACATCTAAAACATGCAGGACACCGGCCCTCGAGGCCTGGAGTTGCCCACCCCTGCTCAAGACAATCAAAGTGTCTGATGCTAATATGAGCTGAGAAATCATTTCAGCATGTGTCCCTCTCCTTGCTGTGGATGTGACTGTTCTTTACTTTTCCATTACAGACACTGAACCTGACTTCAGTGCACTTGTTCAAGCCCAAAAGACGCTCATTGAACAAGAAAAACAAACTGAAAAACTGCAGATGAAGTAATTAAACTGCAAGCCAAACAGCAATAGCACTTTGTATAAAGTTAAAAGTCCTCAAATGTTTGTAAAAACATACACATTTTGTTCACATTTGTTTTTGGGAATGTTGATTAAATAGTGATTGTAGCATCTACTCTCACCAGTAGTTTATAAAGAGATAAAATTAATATTCAGAAGAATTGAGTCCCAGTTTCTTTTGTGGCCCCTTGAAAAAGTAAATTGCCCACCCATATATTACAGCAATAGATATTGTTCCAGTTTTAGATTTCTGTCTGTTTTAGTTATCATTTAGGCTCTAGAGCTATCAGCAGACTATATAAATCCTTGATTGACCAATCAGAATCCATTCCAGCTTTTTACTGATAGTACTGGCTTCTCTATGAGTAAAATTAAAGGAAATATGCGAAATAAGTGATACTGTATCTGTGAAAATTAATGCATAGTGGTGGGGGTGATGGTCTAGAAGCCAGTGTAAAGGGTCATTTAAGCAGTTTAGCTCCATTAGCCCTCGAGTGTCCTCTACTACCACTGGCTAATGATTAATAGGATTAACAGGAAGTGAAATGGCTCTACTAGATCGGTTAGGGCTGTAATGTAAACAGTAAACAGTAAAAAAAAAAAAAGAAGTTCACACATGAATCTGCTCGCAATAAGGTTTGTAGATTTTCCTTTTTCTTTCAGAAGCCAGTTCAGGATTTTTGGAAAGAGATGTTTCTTTTTCATTTTCTTCTATTTTTCTTTTTATGTTTTTGACTCTTTCAGCACCACCAGGCAAGTGCCACCTGGTTCTGGTATATTCAAGTCAAGGTCGATATTTCTATAGCTGACAGCTCCAAAACGTGATGTGTAAGTAGCACTACGGGCAAGGGGAAGAAATGTGTGAATGTGATCTTAGGTGAAATTTAATGACACTGAAAACGGAGAAGGTCATTTATTTCTATGTAAGACCTGGAACATAAAAGCATCATTGTGAGTTAATTTTATTCTCCAGAAAAGGCAAAACATTTAATCTCATACTGACCAACCTAAATAAATTATTACTGAATCATATAACCAGTCAAATGCGGTTATATGAAATATTAATAAAGTGGAGTTGAAGTGTTGGTGCATTACTATAATTAGATCACTCCTCACCTTTAGCTCCAGCTGTTAGCAGCTATGTCTTCAGTTTATATTTGATCTCCAGGTGAGTCAGGACTTCTGTTTTCAGATATTTTCCCAGATCTGAGGTCCTGTTGTCTTGATTATTATTCCATCAGTTAACAGTCTCCTATAGTCCAGGAAGTTTCAGTGTGTCGGCTTTATCAGTCTCAGTCACTCTCTTTTTCCTTCTCTCTCCAGTTAGCTTTCAGTGTCGAGGTTCCACTTGTTACCCCATGAGCTGACAGGTTCAGAGGTCAAAGGCCATTCATCTTTTAGGGTTCATAGCCCTGGGACTACATGGTGCAGCATCATCCTAGATGGGTTTAAAAGTGTTGGGCGTGGCAGTAGTCACCACTTCGCCTCACAAACTCCATCAACCAGCGATTCTGAAGTACAAAATATATATTTAAAATAAAGATTAAAAAAGTCAGCCAGAGAAATGAAACTTGTCATAATCTTTTTAGTAATTTAGCATGGTTTTCACTGTTTTAGGCCCATATGATTCACATATCTTATGCTGCCAGCTATACTAATTACAGTCATCATTAACTGTGTAAAGGCTCACTGGAAATCTGCTTGGCTGCACAAATACGCACATAAACATACGGTAAATGCTCTTGTTTAAACCACATATACAGTATAATAATACAGATCTTCTGTCAGACAGAGGTGATAAAACACCTTTTGATCAGTAGTCGATGACACACTGAACAACAGACACACCCATTAAATACAGGATGTGTTTTTACGGTATATGATACACTGTAGATAAACATGAAGCTTAAGAATGAAAATGAATTAAAAATGTGGGAGTTAATGAGTGTAGTTGTAGCCGGCCTATTACTGAAGAAATATAGCAACTCTGGTGCCTGTAATATTTTCAAATTAATGTTAAATTAACAAGGCCAAACATATTCAAGGCCACTGATACCCTCAATAAACCTGTAATTCTCTTTTATTTGAAAAAACATACCCATAAGGATGTTCAATATAAACAATATGATAAAGATGTAGAGTTCCTTCGTGTATGTGACTGATGTACAATGATGACGACAATGCAGTGTGAGTGGAAAGCTGACCATATTTGGACATTATCAACAAATTAAAATAGGTTTGAAGAAAACTTTGAGAGGAAAGTCTATAAAGAAACGCTCTGGTTCATCTAGTCCAGGTTTTTTTTGTTTATGTGAAAGCAATATCTAGACAATGTTTAGCTGTCTCAGCGAAGATAAGGCGAGAGGAAAATGTTTTGTGAACCTGCTGAGCACTTGAAGTAACTTGTTTTGATTTATTCTGAACTTTAACCATCATACGGTTTTAGTTTAATATATTTTCAGGAAAATCTGCTCTGTTCAGCACACACAGTTACTGTAGGAACGCATGAAGGATGAGCACTGCTCCTTAATTATAATGCAGTTTCTCTAAAGTACATTTTATACATCACTCTTCTTAATGCATGATTCAAAACAAGGCATTGCATCATCTTAATAATATTCCTCATAAAAAAAAAAAAAAAGCATCCTCATAGTTGTCCAAACTTTAGTAAACAAACTACAAAGGAAAGTCCAGAGGTAATCTCTGGTCACCTTTTGGCCTCTGTTCTGAGACCACACACAGACACACACACACTCACATAATCACTCACAGACTCACAGGCTCACTCTTCCAGAAGAGTGTAGTCAATTCCAACTTGTTGACAATCTATATTTAGGAATTTATCCTGTGTCACCACTAATCGGGATAGAGGTCATTTCTTTTCCACTGAGCTGGTTAAAAATGAACATTCGCTTTACTTGAAGCCTCAAGTGACACAAGCACACCAAAATTACAACTGAGACACAGGATTAAAGCTCATTTGTAAAGCAGCGTAGCCGGCACTGACACAGACAAGCTGTGAATGCACAGAAACTTGTTCTAAAGCATCTGAACATAAATAAAAGGTCAACTCTTCACTCCTTCTGCTGCCATTTAGCTGCATCTAAAGCAGAGTGACTTGATATAAAAGCAACATACAAAAACAAAAAGGGCAGACATCAGATGGGATTCCAATTAAACCTGTGAAGCCAGTCACCACTTTTACTTTAGAGTGTTGTTTGGTTTATAAAAATAGGCATGTCTCCAGACTGGCTGCCTAGCTGTTTCCCTGTCACATGCTGGGTCAGGACCCAGAGAGGCTAAAATGGATCTCAGTATTATTTTAGAGCTGCTGTGTGGTTACTTTTTCACAAGGTCTGTAATGTAAAGATGAATGAAACACATTAAGGCTGTAGATTAACAGCAATAAGAAACTTGGTGGGCCTTAAATAAGAAGAATCCTACATTAGATTAACACATTCACATCTTCTGACTTCCAGTTATCACATGAAAAAGAGGTTTATTGCATCAGCGTCAATCATCTAAGTCACTCTGAAAAAGAAGCTAAATGCCTTAATTTTTCCTTTTTTTTCTGGAAACCTAATCTCTCTCTTACCTCAGAGGACAGCTTGTCTGTTGAACAGGGAAATCCACAGGGCTCTGACTGGCAGTTACACCAAAGTCCTGCAGAAGCAGCAGCAGCAGCAGCAGTCCTACAACAGTTTGAGCGCTGACATACAGCCAGCTGACTGCCTGTTATAGTAAACCCCTGTAGACTCTGAATACCTGCAGCTGTATTTTTAGCTCCATCTGTACTAGAGTGTGATTCTATGACACATCAGATTTTTGTGGGGACAACAGTATCCTCCTGTCTTCCTACTCTCAGCCTTTTCCAATACAGGTCTATGATTACCATCTGGCAGCAATATAGTGTGGATAAAAATGTTTATGTAGATTTTCTGTAATTCTCTGCATCACTTATCCACAAAGCAGGGCGTTGGTCTTCTGGCTGTGTGACAGCATGAGGAAATACTATATAATTATGCTATTTATATAGCAACAAAACAAATGCAATATTTGTTGAGTGTTTGTTCTTACCGCTTAGCTCTTCAATGCCATCTCCAATCACAGGCTAAACACCAGTTCTTCTGCCCTCTTGTCACGGTAAAGTCAGCCCTCTTTCAGTCTTTTTCTGCTACAAGATCTTGAAACACCTGGTAGTCAAGCAACAGAAGGTAAAGTCTTTCCTCAACAACCTGTAGCTCTGCCCCACTATAACACTAAACTCCCGTAACACCTCCCGTCCCTTCTGGCCTGTTCAGTGGCGACTGAATGTGCCAGCTCGTAGATCCACCCTAGTGTAACAGTGCAGCGTGTTGGGCTGGGGATCTGCTGTGAGCTGGTCTAATCAGGCTGAGCAGCCATCTGACCCTGACAGCCCTGTCACCAGCAGAATGCACTACAGTTAATGCTCTTAGAGCCAGAGGAGAAGAGCCTCACGCCCCCTCCTCCACGTCTTCCACTTCTTCATCCACTCTACTCCTTTCTGTCGCCACTCTTCCAGCAAGCACTGGGTTAGAGTCCTGCTCCTAACTTTTCTAAGGTGCTTATGATTATGTGGTTCAACCAGGGAAATCCATGGTCTCACATACAGTACTGAACAGAGAGAAAATATAAGAGGAGCAATGTTTTCATCTCACGCTCCTTGCATAAACTAAAACAATTGGTCCCCTGAACACTTGCTGCAGTGTCACGTCTGTCCGGATCTTTTCTTGTTTTCCCTCCTTCCCTCCATCTCTCCCTCCCCTTCTTGTCCCTGAACCATCTAAAAATAGACAGTCTTTTGAGCTGCCAGACAGATTGGCCAAGTCAACCTGTGGAGTCCCATTTGTAGAAATTAACTTTCTCTTTGAGTTTTAATAGAACCAGGATTGTTTTCTTGAACTCAGCTCATCACTGTTTGCCCAGTAAATTTAAAAAAAAAAAAGGGGAAAAAAAGGATCAGTGTCTCCACAAGGTGAAGAATATGAGTTCAGAGAGTCACAAGGTAGTCACAGGTCCAGACTTTTTGAAGCAGGACAAACTGGGGCCTCACCTCACTATCAATCACTTTGAGTGGTGGTTAACATGACTGTTCACCCACACAGAGAGCTTTAAAAACCACCACTTATTTGCTAAAATTAGCTAAAGCACCAATTGAACTGTTTCCAGTTCGTCACATTAAAATCGCAGTGTTCGTTATCGTGCTGGGAAAGACAGAGTGATTTTCTGGGTGTGAATCTTTGGAGCTATTTTTTGATGCATCAAGGTGACAAGTATTCATCTACTCTAACGTGGTACACTGTTATCTCACGTTTGATTTGCTTGTCTTTCTTATTCTTATTCCAGATAACACTGTAAAAATATCTACGTGTGATTATTAGAAGATCTCAGACAGTTCTTTTTGCCTGGTTGTTGTTAAACGAGGACTTCTGTTGCAAACAGCATCTATTCATTCATGTACACTGCTCAGGAAAAAATAAAAGGAACACTTTGAAAACACATCAGGCCTCAATGGGAAATACAATCATGCTGGATATCTGTACTGATTATGGACTGGGTAATGTGTTAGAAATGAAATGCCACATCCTTTGGCGGAAATGAAAATGATCAGCCTACAGAGGCCTGAATTTAAAGATACCCTGAAAATCAAAGTGAAAAAAAAT
This sequence comes from Archocentrus centrarchus, assembly GCF_007364275.1. Lineage (NCBI taxonomy): Eukaryota > Metazoa > Chordata > Actinopteri > Cichliformes > Cichlidae > Archocentrus > Archocentrus centrarchus. The sequence continues at coordinate 18,317,994 of NC_044361.1, forward strand.
GATGTGGCAAACTAGTCCATATCAAAATTTCATTGCAGCAACTCAAAATGGTACTCAGTAGTATTTATGGCTCCCTCATGCTTGTATGCATGCCTGACAATGTTGGGGCATGTTCTTGATGAGACGATGGATGGTGCCCTGGGGAATCTCCTCCCAGATCTGGACCAGAGTATCACTGAGCTCTTGGACAGTCTGAGGTGCAACCTGGCAGCACTGGATGGACCAAAACATAATGTCCCAGAAGTGTTTTATCGGATTTAGATCAGATGAGCATGGGGGCCAGTCAGTGGTATCAAATCCTTCATTCTCCAGGAACTCCCTGGGCACATGAGGCCATGCACCAGGAGGAACCTAGGACCCACTGCACCAGCATAGTGTCTGACAGTGGGTCCAAGGATTTCAACCTGGTACCTAATGGAATTCAGGGTGTCGTTGCCTAGCCTAGATGTCTATGTGTCCGTCCATGGATACTGACACCACCAAACCGGTCATGCTGAACAGTATTAAAAACAGCATAACATTCTCCACGGCTTCTACAGACCCTTTTACGTCTGTCACATGTATTCAGGGTGAACCTGCTCTCATTTGTGAAAAGCACAGATGACAGCGTTAATTTTCATCTGTGCTAATTCTGGCATTTTATGGCAAAAGCCAGTTGGGCTCCACGGTGCAGGACAGTGAGCACAGGGCCAACTGGAGGATGTCGGGCCTTCAGTCTAACCTCATGAAGTCTGTTTCTGATTATTTGCTCAGAGACATTTGCACCAGTGGCCTGTTGGAGGTCATTTTGTAAGGCTCTGGAAGTACACATCCTGTCCCTCCTTTCACAAAGGAGCAGATAATGCTGAAATTGCTTTATTGTTTTTGCAGGTTGTGTTATAAATACAAATAATTTGTGGAGAATTACTGTCATCCAGTGGCTTGAATCATTCTGACATGTTTTAAATGTACTCAAAAACACATTTAGTAAATTATGATGACTCCTTTGTACGTGTTTTTACATATAAGAGTCGCATTTAAATGCATCTTTACAAAGTTTCTGGAGTAATTATTTGGATCATTTGCCAGACAAGAAAGTTACAGTTAAGGTTGGGAATTTAAGAAAAATATTGATACTTGAGGATCTTGATTTATAAATTGTATTGACTCAAAAACACTATTTTCTCAAATTAATAGTATCCATACCTAGATATTATTATAGGCAAATGTTAAATCACATCCCAAGACTGAAGAAATAATGTATTGCTATGATTTTAGATGTTACAGAGTCTGTGATGAATGCAAATGCTCATCATAGTCTTTTTAATAAAAAAAAAAAACATTTTTTACTCCGATTTAAATCTATTTAGACCGTGATAGTTTCTCTAGATGATAATTATCTTTGACACTGTCTTTGTTTGAGTAAGTTGAGTAAGCCTCATCAGTCACACAATTCTTTCAAAATAAAGTGCAAATTTGCCATCACAGTCTATTCCATACAGAACAACTGTAAATTTTGTCCAGAATTCTCGTTTGTGAAATTTAGAGTCCCTTAAGTATGGATCCAGTCCCTTTCCACTGAAATTTATTTCATTCAGTTAATTTGGACTTCCATTTTTGCTACAAGTAAAATCGACCTGCGACAGACCACTTCTAACTGCTTCTCAAACCCATGTAGTCTTCCTCTGTCAGATCATCCTGTGTAAAAGTCAGCTCTGGAGGGACCATCTGTTTTGATCCTACAAACTTGAGCATGCAGGCATGAACATTGATGTAGTGGTTTCTGGAAATGTGAGCTGACACTCAGTAGGTCAATCCAGACAAGCTTGTGCTTTTTGAAGACCCCAAAGGACACTTTGAGCACTGGCTGCAGCCACACTCCTGGTTTCATTAAAGCACTGACCTGCAAAGACTTCAGCAGTGAATCCTTTCCCAAAGGTACGAGGAAGTAACGAGGAAGTATTCACGCCTTGTTTTAATAATAGAAACACTGCTGATGGTCATGATCATGGTATTTATAAATAACTATGCATCCATCCATCCAAGCTGGAGCCCATCCCAGCTGTCATAGGGCTGATAGTCTATCACAGTTGCAAAAATATGACTGGAGATAAGTTATTGTTTTGCTCATATCAAACCTTTAATTTCATATCTCATTAGTGTGTGTGTGTGTGTGTGTGTGTGTGTGTGTGTGTAGGTGTCTCTAGGCATTAGTGTAAATGAGCTTTTCAATTTAAAAGATGTGTTTATACAAATATATGCTACATATTTTTTGAAGTGGGATCTGTTGGGGGAATTGCTAAAATTGGAAATCAATTTACAAAAGTTTTTTAATAAATTATAGCCAATAAAATTGACCTATCCTGGGAGGTTTGCTTGAGTTAAAAGAAAAACAGTTTTGCGGTGATTGTGCATAAATAAGAAGTGTTGCTGTTTTTCTTAGTTTATTCCTCCCATACTTGCATAAATGTTGCTGTTGTATTATATCCTTCCTGGTAAGCCATTCTTGGAATTATGCAATGCCTTGTTTCTATTTAAACCTCTGATGGCCTCCACAGAGACGCTCTAATCTGGCTCAGGAGCTTCTAGTCTCACCCTGTTGTATTTATTGTTGTGTCTGGAGAAAACAAACATAGTTAAAATAAATAAGCCAACCTATTAAACACAATTATGGGGAATTTAAAAGCTTACTACCACTTCTGTGACAACTGTTATTGAACCACAATGCTGTTACAATACTACTGTGTTTATACAATATATTTACAGCTGTTAATTCCATTTATCAGCCCATGTATCTCTGCAAATTACTCAGAATGTAATCTTTCATAACCCACTTTCCCATTTTGTCTAGCTCTGAATCCTTCTTTCATAATGAATGCCTGAAGTGCGAGTGCAGGCGAGCTTACTCTGATTTACCATCTTCGTATATGCAATTACAAAGTGGGTCCCCTGCTCTGGAGCTGTTTGTAATTCTGTCTCTCAGCCACACCACTCATACCGCTGCTGTGTGAAATCGTATGTAATTCCCTAAGCAGCTACAAAGAAACTGGATATGAAAAGGAAGTGTAGTTCCTCCCATTAGTTGTAGCTCCTAAACTGTAATCAGTCCTTCCATATTTCACACATAATAAGTGTGTGTTAATGACTTCCAAATAGTGCAAAGTCACACCATGCCAGACTTTAGACTTTAAGAAACTCTTGATACAGCCTACTTATACTTTATAAGTACTGTAATACTTGTACTATTACTTCAGTTGTAACAAAATAATTTCCTCTTGCTTGGCCATTAAAATCCTACAATATAATCTTACAACGGATTTGTTAAAAAATAAATAAATTAAAAAGCAGGCATGGAAAGGGTAATGTGGGGTTTTGCACGTAAACATTCACACACACGTGCTGAGCACTCACACGCGCTCACGTACAAACAAAAAAAAACCCTCACACACATGCGCACACGCAGTCAAGTGTGTGGCAAGCGGCGGCAGCTGCTGTGTGTATAATTAGAGTGTTTTGAAAGCTGAGAGTCGGACAGTAAGACTTTCACCTGCGGACTGAACGGTTACCATGACAACCAATTATCAGCACGGTAAATAGGACCTTAATGTGCTTATGTGGCGTCTCTGCGTGGTAACCCTGGTGCCCTGAGGTGAAGCAGCTTCAAGAGGGGGGAAAGATGGAAAGTGTGGGGGGATACTTGTCGCTGAACAGCCACTTCACCATATGCTGAGATCTGTTTCCTTTCAAAACTCACTTTCCATCTCACCGTCTCTGCCGTCTGTGCTCGAGCAGGCACACCCACGCGAGATTATCAAAGCAAATAAAAATTCAAATTGCTTCGCCAAGCGTTTGAAAATATATTTAAAAGCAGGTGATGTGTGGAAATCACACAGGGGGGAAAAAAAAAGAGAGAGCATGCACCGAAACTAATAACGGGGTATTAAGAATGTCGTGTCAGAGGTTTATCAGGTGAAAAACAAAGAAAAGTGATTCTTACCTGCATCCAGAAAACTGTAACGGCGCTCCATCTAGTGGATTCTACAGGGAAACGTTACGAACACGCAGATTGTAGGGTGGATCGAGTGCAGCTTTTCTATTACCACAAAAAAGTTAGTGAATGAAAACAGGTTTCATTGCATTGATGATTCCTTTCCTTGTGCACTAAAAAATTTATAACTAATCACTTCTATGAGTACTTTCTGTTTTTCACAGTAAAGTGCAGTTTTGCTCCAGTGCCTGGTACAGCTGAAACACATGCTGTAAAGTTAATGCTTTGGCTCGCGTTTGCTGTAAAGCTGCCGAACCAATTCAACACAAATGCTAATACCTTAAAAAAAAACAACAAAAAAAAACAAGACAAGTCAACAAAAACATTTAATTTCAATTAATAATTTCATTTATTTGGCAATAGTAAAAATTTGTAAAAAAAAAAAAGAAAAAAGAAAAAATACATTGTGTAAAACTTGAACAGCAATTGCAAATGGCTAGAAATATTTAATTATATTTCATTTTATTTTACATTTCAAACATTTCAAAACTATTCTTTTAAAAAGCAACTGCAAACTGCAATAATAACACTGGAGGCTACAACCACATATCAATACCCTAACAAGAAGCACTCCAAGAGCATAAACCTCCACCAAGGCAGCTCACTCTTGGGCAGTATGAATAGCATTGTATTTTTTTTACATATTCATTTTGCTTTCTTTGTTCTTTTTAAACATACGTTAAGAAAATGTTTACTTTGATTGCACAAACTTTATTTTGGAGTAGGTAATGGATAATAGGTATTGATTCATAAATAACTGGACATCAATAACTTGAGCTTATTATATAATATTATATTGCAGTATGTTTCTAACTAACAATGGCAGCTCATTTTCTTTCTCTTGACAATATTTTCTTTAAAGCTATAACACATTTTGAGTTCAACTTGAAAGAAAAGCAGATGTGAAATATAAAAGTGAGGTCAGAGGTCAAATGTGGCATGATATTTGGATGCAAACTAAAATGTGATATTTAGATCCCCCACATACTAGTATCATTTCCTACACTTTTCAAGCTATCATGTTTACAGACAGAACAACACACATAAACGCACACATACTACCAAAAACATAACTGGTTATAAAGGTTATAAACCGTTTATGAAAGCACAGTCATTCACCTACTCACTCAGTCAGCTGGGCATTGTGTCTCAGCTGTACACTGCCTACCACCCTGCACATTCTTAACTTTGAGTTTATTAATTAGTTAATTAGTTTACATTTTGCAGTAGTTTCATCCAACTACAGTCATTCAATTACACCCCCCCACACACACACACCCTTTTGAGTAGTTAACTGCTAAAACATTTAAATTTTATCTTTGCTCCTTTACTGTCATTGACTTTGTTTGACAAGCACTGTTCCCCAATGGTTAATATACACACTTTATTTATTTATTTCGGCCATTATTAACATTTTTTTTTCTTTTAAGCCTGTCACATGTGGCATTTTTCGCAATCGGAATGATGATCCGAATGCACTGATGTACCAAACATATTTGCTTTACAAGAACAGCTCTATAAGTTTTCTATAGGCTATTCTTGTTAATGTTTGTGTTTTTATTTATTTATTTACTTTATTTAGTTATTTAGTTATCTGACAGGCAACAAGGAAGGGGCAAGAACAAGGGGGGGGGGCAAAGGGAAGAAAGGGGAAAAAAAGAATCAAAAAAAAGTAGATATACATACACTCACACATCCATACACACACACACATGCACATACATGCACATACATACACATTTTTTTAATGGCAAAGGGAAGAAGACAAACTGTTGCCCCTATTTCCCAGTTTCCTTGCAAAATATGAGTCATGGTTGGCTGAAGACTTTTGCACAGTACTGTATTTATCACCTGATCTTAGTGAACTACACACGACCTTAATTCCTCAGCTTGTCCATCACTCTTGCAGCCTGCTCTATGAAAAGTGCTAAACAATGCATTAGGCCAATGAACTGCCCTTGTTATATTACTATTACTACCATTGTCATACTGCTGCTGCCTAATGAAACAACTTACCGATAAAGGTAAAATTATGTATATAATATTCTTTATTAAAAGTTTTTTTCATTAGGAGTTATTCTTGATACTTTTTTATGCATAAAAGTCATAACCTGCAAAGGTAAGTAATAACAAAACTGGACTCAACTCTTCTTTCTAAAATCTGTTATGACTGAATCAGGGGGGGTTAATTAATATTGCGCTGGCCCTGTAATATGAACAGGAAAAATACAAGAAAACCCCTTGTCCATTGCTACTGCTTTATTAAATATTACTGAAGTCAAACCTCTGCATACAATAAGTGACAAACTTGTGAAGCTGTGAATAAATGAAATAATTTTGATCACAACGGTTTCCTGAATATGGGACAGTGACCAGTGGTGAAATAGGCTAGTAGGGCAGAGCTTAGTCAGGGTTCACATTTTGATATTACGCCTTCACAGTGACACGAAGCTGGGTAATTCCCATCTGCTGCCTTCTACTCTTCAGTCACTACTAAATGGATTAAATCTCCTGTGAACGCAGCTCTCATCTGGCTCTGTGTGTGTATGGTTAAAACAGTGGTGGCAATATATCTTAAAGAAGGCAGTCACGGTGCAGTCTGTTCTGCTTCCGTTCAGCCAGCTGTTACTGTCTGCAAAGTATTCCAGGTACCACTCTGCAGTTCCCCCATTGCATGTTTAAGATTTATCAGCTTAAACATGTGATGTGGTGCACGTCCTCAGAATGATATTTTTTTAAAATAAAGCTCTTCTAAAGTCTCATTTGTAGTCATGATTCAGTGGTTTGCTCAGGAATATATGTCTAAGATCATAGGAGTCATCATTTACCCACAATTATTTTCTACAGCTATTCCAATCCAGAAACCTTTGACTTTTTTGCCATGATGAGAATTTTTAATGCATCTATTTTTTTCTTGATCATTAGATAGCCTAAAAACTTCAGCCAGAAACCCCTCAAAGCACCCAAACAGAGAAAAAAGATGTATTTAACACATATTTAATATGCTAATTTATAAATTGTCGCTTCAGTAATGTACGGTTCACACTACAGGCAGTGTTAATAAGTAAATATTTTCTTTTAAGAATAATGAAATTTGCCCTCACAGTCCTGAAAAACATAGAGTCTGATTTTAAGCAGATATTTTAAATTTGTTGCTGCTTTTGCAAAAGCACAAATTTGATATGTAAACCTGGATGCAGATATTCATGGAATTTAAAATTTATTTACTCCTCTGCTATCACGTTTATCTTCTGAAGGATCACATCTCATTTTATCCTTATCTTTGGTTAACACATTTACCAAAGAAGCAAAAGATCCCAATCAACCGTGGGGAGCTACCTGTTCTGGCACTCCCTTGTGAATAAGGGAGCAGTCAAAAGTAAGTCTCTCAAAGTGCTTTAAAGCCACATTGAGATGAAACTAAAAGGTACTGCTCCCAGATGAACCCTTGCAGTGACTTTTGGCTATCAAAAATGTTTCAAGGTTAGCATGGATTAACCTGGTATAGCACATTTGTTGGATGTTTTTATTGAGAGGATGAAGTTATAGGCCACTGGAGATCATTTCAGCTGCAGTTCTTTGCAAGACCTACATGATATGCTGGGTTTAGAGCAGCTATCCACATTAAATTATAATACCCTACATTAACAGAAGGGTCAAGCTTAGTGACAGAGAGCAGACTGCTTTCCTGTGAGGAACAGATGGCTCACTGAGATTAAACAGCTGACCTGCTCGGCTCATGTCTGAAGGTGCTGTGATTCCACTGATACTCACAACATTTTATTTTATTATTATTTTCAGTTCAGTCTATCAGACTTCCTACAGGTCAGATTTAAGAGTGATTTCATCACATTTCCCTTGTCATTGTATAGGAAGAAGAACACACAGAACACACAGAACACACAAAAACAAACATAACTCAAGTAATCTTGAAAATGATATGAATAACTGTAACTTGCTTGTATTTAATATTTTTGAGTGTGATGCAATGACACTTCAAGATAAAGCTTTGTTTTTGCAGTATAAATGTTATGGATAATTCCCTGTACAAATCCCGTGCTGGTTCTGTGGGAATACAGCAGCCTGAGGTCAGATTAAAAAAGAAAGGTCCACATGGTCACGTGTGAACCAGGTTGGGGTTAGGGCTTAAAAACAGATCAGAGTCAGAGGATATAAAAACCAGCTCAAACACATAGTCTGTCACACACACAAAGAGCTGACGATAGGACTATCCAGATACACTAATTAGGAAAAAAACTTTATTCAATTCAAAGAGTTTAAAGGAAGTTCCTCTGCAACAGCAGCCATGGTTCTGGAGAACGACTGTGACTCTGTCTTCAACCCCCAAATCACTGTGAGTATCACAGAAAAATTAGGTTAACCTTAGTGTCCTGAGACCCTCTGTGCTCATATGGGGACGTTATATTTTGCTTTACATTTTGCACATTATACTTCATTCTGCTCATTCTGCGCATGCCAAACAGGAGCCTCAGGTCTTAGGAGGTTAAGGGTGTATCCATTGTGACTGCAGTGCAAACTGTAATGAGTGATGACAAATAAAATAGGTCAAGCAAACTGTATCTCTGAAATATCTGAATCTTTGTTTCAGGAGGAGCATGTAGAGACTCAGTACGGGAACCTCCACTGTATCATGAGCGGGACACCAAAGGCAAATCACCCTGTCATCCTGACCTTTCATGATGTTGGACTTAACTGTAAGTACCAGCTCTTAGCCCCAACAGTGCAGTATTTGTCATCATTACATCCTCTAAACAACTATAATATACCTGAATACAAGTGGACAGAGATAAATAAAAGTGGAAATCAATGGAGCAAAAAGCTGAAGTTGTTTAAATACTATGATATCCAAATCCAAACGAATCTATTTTCATATCTGGAACACATCGTATTGACTTTATCATGCAATTTCACACCTTCTAAATTGTCTAAAAACAGTTCATTTGTTTTCTTATGCTTTCTTATATTATGTTTCACATTCTCACTGCTCAAGAGTGCCATTTCTTTGTGTTTTCTTGCCGCAGACAAGTCCTGTTTTGAGAGCCTGTTTAATCATCAGGACATGCAGGAAATCAACAGACATTTTCCTGTTTGTCACATTGAAGCACCAGGACAACATGAGGCAGCCAAAACTCTGCCTGCTGCGTCAGTAGATGATCTTTGTTACTCATTTTTCACAGCACACTTTCATTGTGTGCATTTTAACAATTAATGTTGGAATTATAAAATGATTTGATATGAGTTCTATAAGCTGTATAGTCACAGAGTTTGTGCACGCTAAAGGCAAATTTGACTTTTGACCCCTCAGTTACACCTATCCTTCCATGGATCAGCTGTCTGAAGCGCTGGCCTCTGTCCTCAAACATTTTGGGTAAGACAGACTTGAAACTCCTCAGAGTTACCAAACAGCTTCACTTGGAATTTCCTCTCAGTTAAATCTGGACCAAATTCATCTTTGGCTGTGTATTCTGCAGGTTTCGTAGTATAATTGGTCTGGGAGTGGGAGCAGGAGCATACATCTTGGCTAGATTTGCTGTGAGTTTGAATTTTTTCTCTAAATTCCATTCAACACTAAAGCCGGTTTTATGCATAGTATATCATTTTGTGTAGCTAGAAAACAAAACTAATTTCAGAGCAGATCTTCCGGGTTTCCTCTCTATTTAGATGGGAATAGGGATGTTGCCAGAGGTACTGAGCAGATCTTTGCTTTTCAAGTGAATTTACAGAGATACAATTAGACATGTCTTATCTCAGAAATGCGGTTAGGTCTGTAAATGATTTTGTGGATGCTTTAGACTAACAGATTTCTAATCTTTTCACTGTGTGTACAGCTGAATCACCCTGATTTGGTGGATGGATTGGTTCTGATCAATATCAACCCCAATGCTAAGGGCCTAATGGACACTTTTACAAACAAGGTAGACAGCATGTAGCATGTATGCATATATAGATGGGTACAACCTCCTTTAATGTTGGCTGTTAAATTTGATCAATTGCCATGGGAGTGTTAATGATACCGGTATTTTTTTTTTCACTGTTCCCATTCTCCATTGTTATTAAACACCCCTAATGTCAGTGCATTAAAGGCTATTAAATGAAGGTAGATTAACCTGGTGAAACTCTGTTTGTTATAGATCACTGAATGGACCCAAACCCTACCAGATGCAGTCATTGCCAACTTGTTTGGAAAGGTAAGTTTTCAAGCCTTCTCTAAAGTGACTAATTTCAGTTAGCATAGCAAGAAAAACTGAAACATGCATCTTAAAGTTAAGCAGCATGGTATATGTGTCCTACTTATAGGATGAGATCCAGACCAATCATGACCTCATCGCTACATACCGTCATCTCATCACAACAACGATGAACCAGTCCAATGTCAGTCAGTTCTTCCGCTCCTACAACCATCGCAATGCTCTAGAGGTGGAAAGACCCATTCCTGGAGGAAACATCAACGTCAGGACTCTCAAGTTAGTAAAACCATTCATGTTGATACAGAATCTTTCACTTATTTAATGACCCTTCTCCCAAATCAGTTTTTTTAATGCCCTGATTGCAGCAGGCCAAGTAAATGCCTGCCATGTGTTTAGCCTCTCTGACTCTTTAATCTCCCTTTTGTAGGTGCGCCGCTCTGCTAATTGTTGGCGATAATTCTCCAGCTGTGGATGTTGTGGTGGACTGCAACTCTAAACTCAACCCCACCACAACCACACTGCTTAAGGTAACCAGATGACTGGTTGATTCAAAAATAAAGACACATGCAATATTTGATGTATTACAACTATTTCATATAAAACTGCGATGCTGATAAGGACACAGCCTTAGACTGAATCCTACACATTTCTTTTTCTTTCTTTCCTCCTCTAGATGGCGGACTGTGGAGGACTTCCTCAGGTGAATCAGGTGTGAAAACATGTTTTACTGGCTACTCTGACAGTAACGTAAATTCTCTACTCCTGTTTTATTACCCATGATTTAATACTTATCTCTCTTTCCACAGCCAGCCAAAGTGATTGAAGCCTTCAAATATTTCATCCAGGGCATGGGATACTGTAAGTGGATATAACTAAACTCGAAACTATATCTCTAAATTCCAGCCATTAATGATCACAGTATTTAATTCAGTGTCTTGATTCTCTGCTGGTGACACTCTTAATTACATGAAGTCATTATTTTTCAAAGCAATATTCTGAAATAGCAGTAATTTATATAAAATACCTGAAATCAAACTTCATTAACAAGATGTACTGCAAAATGTGGGGGGAACAAAAAGAGACCATTGAATGGCTGATGCAGTGTAGTAAAATGACTCTGTTCTCATTTCTCTACAGTGTCCAGTGCCAGTATGACCAGACTTCGCTCACGGACGACGTCCAGTTCAAGCCTTATGTCCTTGGACGGCCCTCGAAGTCGTGCACACACCAATGAGTTGCAACGTGGCCAAATACATTCACGCGGCAATGAGGAGAAGCGTGTGCGCTCGCACACCGATGTCTCCATGGATAGCATTTCCAGTATGAACCAGAGTGTCTCAAAGGCCACTGAAGTGGCGTGCTAGAGCACAGGCTCCTCTAAGCTCCATGCACTTTATACAAATTATACCTCATTATATGTAGCCAGGTGTATCATACAGTCATCTTTACTTTCCCATCTCTACCCATCTTCATCCAATTATGCCCTTTCATCTGCACTATCTCTGCTTGAAAGGCCACAAGATATGCTTCTATGTGACTTTCCTCCATCCCTCCATTCCCCCTCGAATTTCCACTCTGTATGTCCTTATCCCTTCACTACTCTGCATTCTTTCTAGTCACTACTACTTCATCTTCTCCAAAGCCTCCTCCTCTGTATATTGCAGTTTACCTTTACCTTTTTTCACTTGGTCTCTATTCCTGTCCTTTTCTTCCCTCTGTCACTGACCTTTTAACAGAGATTATACTGCAAACATCCTTGTTTACTATTTATTATAAGATACAGTACATGAGAAAATCATGTAATCTGAAATGCATTCATTGAAATTTTAAGTATATTCACTGTAGAGATTGTAATAAAGATGTAAAATATGGATTTTCTGGTACAGCAATTGCATGTTTATAACCAGGTATGTATATTGATTGTATGCAACTATGACAGCAGTGCATTGTTAACTGCAAGAAAGTGCTATGGATATACACTGTAGTTCACACAGTGTTTCCTTTTGGATTATCTGTGTAAAATAAAGTTACAGTAGGAGTTTCACATTCAGGTGAAATATTAAAGCATTTCATTTAAATGGCTCTTGTGTTGTCAGTGAGCATTTTTTTAAATGTAGGCACACTACAAAATATTAGATTTAAATAACTAAATACAAAAACTTCCATAAGTAGAGCCAGATAATAAGAATGAACACAATTTCTGATGGAATATTATATACTGTTGACCAATTATTTCAAGAATCACTATTTATAGGACCACTTGCATTTCAGGGCAACTCTTGATAGATTTTACTGTAATCTTGTTTACAGATCTTGGATAGGACTGTGAGAAAAAAATGCAGCTTGAAATCTGATTAATCGTGCTGGTTGAATGCGAAGATCACAACATGGTAAAAGCTCAGAGTCTGGAGACAGAAAGAAGTGAGCTTAGCTACTATCAGTGTAACACAGCTGAATTGCAAATAGTTTAAGTTCAAGTTGCATAGCAGGTTTTGACAAGTACTTTGACAATATTTATTTTTTTTAATTCTTTATTTAAAATCAAAAAATCTGACAATATTGTTAAAATACAATTCTCAGTAACTAAACTGCTCTTCTTAGATACAAGAAAGACACTGGGGAAAAGTGAGATATTTCAAATTTAATGTGTTATAAAACATGAACCTAAATACAGGCTAAGGGACTGTAAATGCTGAGTGTCAGTCTATAAGAGCTTTAATGCCAAATCTTGCTCATCAACATTTCTTTTGTGTCATTTCTGTGATTCAGTGATAAGATGCTTATAAGACTGTAATGAATCCTAAAAAATTAGAATAATTTTCAAGCTCATATAGTACTTCTCCAAATTTACCACTAGATGGAAGCCTGTACCTCCTCACTTACTCTGATCTAATAAGCAGTCAGGCACCACTCAGGAAAACACTCAGTCCTAACAGATTGCATTGTCTAAAAGAGCTGCATGCAAATCAGTCACATAGAGACCAGCTCATCCACCACATACTAGGGTTTTAACATCACTCTTCTCCCACAGTGTTTTTTTTTTTTTTCATTTGTTTTTTTTTTTTTTTTAAATATCACTCTTTGTTCTCTCCCAGAGGGCTGGATTAAATTGTACTGTATGAAAACTCTGCCCACATTCTCTGACATTACACACTCATATGCCATTCATTCATTTGTTCAATTTTGGGTGACAATTTTGAGCTATTTTTTTTTAATCATTTAAAAAAGAAATAATGTGCCAAGGAAAAATAGCAGGTCAAAAGAGAATAAAAGAGGAAAATAAAGCTGGAAGATAGTGATACAATTTTAAACCCTTAAATGTGACTCTCTCTAACTGACTTCTGCAATGTAAATATGTTAGTCTAAACTTAATATTTTGCCCCAGTAAATGCCAAGGTGTGTGACGTGCAAATGTGGGCTGCACTGCTGGCCCATCATACACCACGTAATCATGACATTGTGAGTTAATCCAAGTGTCACCATCCCTCGCATCATAATTTGCATCGCGCGTGTGGATAAAAATAATCTCTGAATTGAGAATGTGTCTGCATGAATGCGTGTTTGCATGGGCATAAGCTGGCTGCATGCATGAATGTAGTAGATATGTAGGTGGGACTGTGTGTGGGGGTTGTGAGTAGATGGATTGTTTTGAGCTTTGGCTGCAAGACAGTGGAGATACACAGATAGAAGAAAACACAAATGCAGCCAGCATTAAAGTCACAATAATTCTGAGTGTGTGTGTGTGTGTGTGTGTGGTGTCTCTTTATTTCAAGGCCTCTTTTGTTTGTCTTGCATTATAAAATGATGATGAATAATGTATGACATAAATCTCTTTGAAGATTTCATTTAAACATGAGGCATCAGCTCTACCACAGCTGTAGGTTCAGTGTGTCCTTTATTTTACTGTGCCTCTGTGTAGTGTGTTGCGCCATGAAAACGCAAATTGCTCAAAACTTCATCTGCACTGACATACATTTGTGATTTGTCCAGCGGGGTTAACTTAATGGCTGTCCTGTTATTGCCTGCGTGACTGAGTGGATATCAGCTTTTTTAGTGCATTCACTAACTATAACTGACTATACATCTTTTTATTCAGTGAAGAAGCAGGCAGATAAGATTATAGACAAAAAAGTGTAGTTTTATTGTGGCAGTGGCAGTTTTACTTCACACTGTGAAACAATATTGCTCTGACAATCCCCCCAACACACTCAGACACACACACCTCTTAAATCTTAAATGAAATAGAGATGCACTTCAGTGTGTGTACATACTTTACCCAGGCAAGGGCTCTGTGCTTAATTTCTTATGTTTATGTCTGATATAAAGCCTGCCAGTGACCATATATACACTAAGTGCATTAAGTTCTATTGTTTGTATAGCTTATTAACCAGAAACAACTGTGAACATAATGCATTTCCTGCTCAATTTCTGCTCAATGTAGCAAAAAACAGATTTCCCTCTATGGCCCTATATAATAACCTATATTAACTGGTCATAAATATATAAAAATCAATAAAATATCACTAGTGCATTAAATGTTGGGATTTTGAAGACCTTCAAGACCGGTGCACAGTGTAAGGTAGTTTTACTCTCCTGTGCCACTTGTTTCTCATATGACGAGAAATATGGGATAGTGTAGCATTCCAAAATCTGGATCTCACATGCAAAAACATCTTGGGACCCTTGGTGCATGAGTGGACACGTAGGGCCCCTCTCCTCCTGTCAATGAGCCCTTGCCAGCTGCAGCCATGTTGGAAAGGAGCAGGCTCCTCCAGCAGCAGCAGCAGCAACAGCGGCAGCAGTGCTAACAGCTAACGTCAGTGGACACCGACAACCGGGCACGGCGCTGTTGTGGACAAAAACAGACAGGGAGAGGGACCTGGAGCGCAGAGGCATAACCCATCGAGCCGGTTCCTATTATCAGCGGATGTATTAAGAAAATTCAGACACGCTGGCTGGATAAGGTGACCGGTTACGGAAAGAAGGTGCGGTCGTGCTCCAGGGCTGAAGCGGGTGAGTATTGATCCCACTTGGGGGGGTGAAGGACTGAGTGGGAATAGTCCTGCGTTAGCTGAGCTAGCTTAGCATTAAAGGGGGTAACACACAAACACAGACAATGGGGGTTAACGCCAGTGCACTTAGGCGTGGGTGTGTTTTTAGGAGGTGGCATCAGGGTTTAGGGGAAACACTGAGGAGCAAGCGATGTGAATTACTAGTCAATTTTTGGCACAGCGGAGTCATTTGTATTCCTAACAGACAGACAGTGGTGCAGTGGCCGAAACCACCCCTCCGTGTTTCTCCGGTGGGTGCAAAGGTCCAAACCAAGGAGGATTTCTGTCATGCGGAGCAACAACGCCTTTGCAAAACAGCTGTGTTTTGTTGAGCAACGAGTGGCTCAGACTGAGACTTATTGTTACAGGCAATGGTTTGGAGACAAAAGGGGGGCAGCTCTTGCTTAAACCTGAGCGTCTCAAGTGTTTGGGACTGCTTGCTGCCTTGTCACCCACAATACTGCACACTTAGCACTGTACTAGGCCGATTGAAATGTACTAATATATATATATATATATATATATATATATATATATATATATATATATATATATATATATATATATATATATATATAATTTTAGGGCCACAAATCATTCTTGAGCATGCTTGATGGGATTAAACAGAAATGGATGTGTATTGGTAAAACTGACAGCTCTGTGGTTGAGATTTGTCAGTCATTTGTTCCCTTTTAATTTCAGGGTTTTGCGAATCAAAGCTTCCCTGTCTTGTCTCCTGCAGATGTGTGTTTTCCTGATGTTTTGCCTGTCTTGTTTCCTGCCTTTATGTGACTGTTACCCCAGATCACAACCCTGCAAACATCCTCTAGCAGCAAAACTACAGGGTCAGGAAACCAAAGTGTGTTTGCAGATATTATGGTGTGATTGTGGACAGAATAATCACGCTTGACACGGAGTGTATGTTTGTCCTGAAAAGGGATATGACCACTTTTATTTTTTTTGTTGGGTGAATGAATTTCACTTTCTGGCGTTTTCATGAAACTGCTTCCCTTCCAGTGGATGTCTTTCTGTGTAGATACTATTAGAGCACTCATTAATGTTTTCTAGATTGCACATCCAGTCAGTGCAACAATTCATGTTTTTTCTTTCTCTTCTGTATTTGCCTCCATGTTAAATATATTTGTCATTATCTCAAAAATGTGTTATTAAAAAACAAATATGATGATTGTGAATGAGTTTTTATTTGTAGAAGTGATGTGTAAAAGGGTAAGCAGTGACTTTGTTACTATGCCTGCTGCCTGATCGCCTGTTATTTCCACTAAGATGAAGAGGCAGGGATGGGGAAACAGCTTTTCGGCTATTGGATTGATCTCTTCTCTTGTCAGTGGTGGAGGGGTGAAAAGGGTAGGAGATGAGGGGAGAACCAGTGGGAAGGGAATCAGAATTAAGCAGAAATTAGAAGAAGGCGGCAACAATTTGGAAATGAAACTCAGCCCCTCAGGTGTGTCAGTCCTAAACATTCAGTGGGCGGGTGTTTTCACTCTCCTATAAGTGACAGCATACAGTACAACTAGGAAGTGGAGAGAGAGGGGAGAGGAGCACACAAGCATTCGTGATTTAGCAGAGGACCGGGCCTCTGCGTACCGACTGCCAACATGCAGTTCTGGGATTTCCTTGGTTGCACCAATGGAGGTACGTACGTGTGTAGTCATACTGATGGCTCGGCGACTCTTCTTGGCTGTGATTGGACTGGTTTGTGGGTGCTCTGTGCCAGGCGGGTAGAAAGGGTCTGACGGGCTGAATGCTGGAAAGGAATTTGTGCTGTGCACTGCTGTGCAAGCAGTTGCATGTGAAAACCTCACAGACAGGTAAAGAGTGGAACACAAACAAACAAGATTAGGGGTCTGATATGGTCTCAGCCTGTTGTGTTTTATTTGTTAAACCTGGTTGGTTCTTTCTAATGTTCATAAATTTTTTTTTAGTTAAGTGGCACAGATGTGCTTGTTTGTATATTTTAGCCTAAATGTTTTCTTTTTCTTTCTTTTTTTTTTTCTTTTTTCCCATATTTTGCTGGCTCAGCTGGACTTGTGAATCATAGCATGACTGTGCGCTGTCCTGTCTACACTGAGCATATTTAAATTTTTCTGGGGAACAACTTTGAAATCCTATCAACCTCAAGTTGGGTTATAACAAACACTGCTGCGACTATAGTTCCCAAACAGTGCTCTCATTCTTTAGATGAACTAGCACCTATGTCAGTGAAAGCCAACAGCTACATCTGAACAACCTGGTTATTCACAGGGCTAGGTTTAACTCCTATTAAGATGATCGCATGTAACCCTGACATATCTCTCTCTCTTATGGACTGTTTTTTAATCCTAGCCTGCTATTCTTAAGTTAACCCTCTGTATCTAAGCCTTTATTCACACAGACAGCTTTTTAAGGTGGTTGAGAAAAGCATGGAGTCCAAACCTGTCGACTTCTTTGTTCAAGCCATGTTTGCTTATACTTGTACCGCACTGAGTTAAACATCTGATTTCTAGTTTTGTACAAATGCAGCAAAACAACTGCCCACAGCTATCAAATGTCCATTTTCTCGTTCACAGAACTGTGTGTAGGTTTTTTATATTGCCTTTACAGCAGAACAGATTGTCCCCACGCCTATAGAAAAAATAAATTAAGTGTGTTTGTGTCTGCAATATTAGCGTGTGTATATAAACACAAACACACCCTTATAATCTACAGTATAAAGGATGTAAAACTTCAGCTTATGATTCCAGTTAAGTTGTGTTGTCTCACGTCTTGCCTTAAATGTGGTTACTTTATTGTGCTGTATTGAATTCCAGGACACTTCAAGCTCCAACACCCATCCTGTGCCCGAGGCCATGTTTTCTGCTATTGCACAAATAACTATAGCTAAGATACCTGATGGCTTCTGTCATATTTTTCACACTTACAGCACAGGATCACAAATAAGAAGCCGTTGCTTGAAACAGTTTCTTAGCTGAAGCATCCGTCCATAAAATTTTCTTGGAAAAGGTTGTAATGTTGCCGATCGCACATAACATGAGATCGCAGAATGTAAAATATGCTTAATCGTGGACATACAGCTGTTTAGTTTCTGCTACAGTTGGTTTGTTAAAGTTAAAGCCATCTTTTGGGATAATACCAAAGCAGATTGTGTTGAAAGATCAGTGACTGTGTGACTGAAAGGAAGTGCTCATGTGTCACCATCATTCTGCCCCTATTTGCATCCACAGCTCGCTGTTTTGCTTAAGTTAATCCATGTGGGTCAGCAATCACTGCCTGTGAGGTACTGTGATTGGAAATTGATATGAACGTCTTCTCATACGGCCTGATTTAGACTTCCGTGCTGAATCTTTGTAGAGCCAAAAAATAACCTATATAAGTGACTGATGTTGTTGCCGGCATTAATGCTTGTGCGAGGTGCATTATGTGTTAATTACCTTGCGGTCGTGTGTCTGTGTTTTATGTGAGGTGCCAGCTGATAGAAACAAATAAAATACTGGGAATTTTTTCCCTCCCTCACTCTTTGCTGTGGTCAGTTTTTTTTTTTTTTGGGTGCAAACAAAGTTGTCCCTCTAGTTTTTCCACTTCTTTGTACATTACCGCACGCACATTCTGATAATTTCAGCAATCTCTCTCCAGGAATTTACTGACATCCTTATATTGATGCTATGATCATTATTCCATATACTGAGATGATTATTGACAAATGTGTTGTTCCAAAATGACTTAGCTATCATGTTACCATATTACCATTACTGAACAAAGTGATTGTGATTATTGTTTTGTTGTTGCCATAACCGGGGAGCTCTCAGCATGTTAAATATTAAAGTTCATGAAAGCATAATTAGAAAAAGGCTGAACAAGTATGGCTTGTTTGGAAGGACTGCCAGGAGAGAGCCTCTTCTCTCTAAAATGAACATGGCAACATGGCTTAGGTTTGCAAACCTGCATCTGAACAAAGCACAAGATCTCTGGAACAATGTTCTTTGTACAGATGAGACCAAAGTGGAGATGTTTGGCCATAATGTACAGCACCATGTTTGGCAAAATCCAAACACATCACATCAGCACAAACACTTCATACCAGCTATCAGCACGGTGGTGGAGGGGTGATTTGGGCTTGTTTTGCAGCCACAGGACCTGGGCACCTTGCAGTCAATGAGTTGATCTTGAACTCCTCTGTATACCAAAGTTTTCTAGAGTCAAATGTGAGGCCATCAGTCTGGCAGCTAAAACTTGGCCAAAATTGGGTCACACAACAGGACAATGATCCTAGACACAGCAGCAAATCTACAACAGAATGGCGGAAAAAGAAAAGAATCAAGGTGGTGATGGCTCAAAGTCAAGACCTCAACCTGACTGAAATGCTGTGGTGAGACCTTACGAGAGCTGTGTATAAACAAATGCCCGCAAACCTCAAATGAATAAAGCATCATTGTAAAGAAGAGCAGGCCAAAGTTCCTCCACAACAATGTGAGAGACTGATAAAGTCATTCACTGGTTCTACAAGCTGCTGTACTTTTCACCTATGTTATACATTCGGCCCTTTATCTCATACTCACTTGTATCAAAAGGTGTCTATAGCGTTGGGAGATAACTAGCAAATATATATTTATAGTACAGATAAACATATACTGTATTTGGTTTCATGTTTATATCTGACTAATGTTTCTTACATGGTTGTGTGAGAAAATGAAGTGTACCTCAAGTGTTTTGAAAGTAGGGTGGATATATTAATCCTTGAACGGTCACCTTGGCTGTAAATGTTCTTGGCCATAAATCTTTTTAATGGCAGACAGGTCTTTTCATAGAGTAAATGGACTGAGAGGAATTTATATAAAGCATATAGAAAATCAAAACTTTTGGGTGACTAATAGCAGAATCCCCTTTTCTGAGTTCTTGAAAGTATTCAGAGATGAGAAGTTTTTGTTAGATCCCACTGACGCTGTGGTTTGAGTTAGTGTGTTTATAAATGTCTGAACTGTTAACTCTGGTGCAGTGCGCTGCACACTGAGGTAGAGCTATAAAACTGCTTGTAAAAGAATGACACTATAAATCTATGAAATCAGAGGAAAAGCTGCAAGAATAGGAGGGAATAAAATAAATATCTGAGCGTGCAAGCTCCAGTCGTGCCTTGTAAGCTTTTATATAAAGTCAAAAACATTTAGTCTTTACATGAAAGTGAACATGATCTGAAATTTAATTCATTGTATTGTTCAGCCAGAGAAAAGATGTGATAACTTTACAAAAGACATTTATGTTAAAAAGAAACTTTTGGAAACAATCCATGTATCTGAATTTGTTAAGTTTAGTTTCATATACACTCACCGGCCACTTTGTTAGGTACACCTGTTCAACTTCTCAAATATCAAATATCCAAATATCCAATATGCAAATCAGATGGTGGCAACTTAAAACATAAAGACATGTCAACATGGTAAAGACAACCTGCTGAAGTTCAAATTGAGCATCAGAATGGGGAAGAAAGGGGATTTAAGTGACTTTGAATGGAGCACGGTCACCACACAACCCATCAAACCTTGAGGCAGATGGGCTACAGCAGCAAAAGGCCACACGTGGTGCCACTCCTGTCAGCGAAGAACAGGAAACTGAGGCTACCATTGCATGGGCTCACCAAAGTAAGACATTAGAATATTGTAAAAACATTGCCTGATCTAATGAATCTTGATTTCTGCTGTGATGTTTAGATGGTAGGGTCAGAATTTGGCAAAAACAACATGAAAGCATCGATAAATTGCATGAATGGTTTGGAAATAATTTCTTGCTACACTTCGGGCCCCTTACTACCAGCTTAGCATTGTTCAAACACCACAGGTTACCTGAGTATTGTTGCTGATCATGTCCATCCCTTTATAACCACAGTGTACCCATCTTCTGATTACTGCTTTCAGCAGAATAGCGTGCCATGTAACAAAGCTCAGATCATATCAAACTGGTTTCTTGAACATGTGCACTGGCCTCCACAGTTACCAGATCTCAATCCAGTAGAGCACCTTTGGGAACAGGAGATTCCTATTTTGACAGATTTGCAAGAACTGTGTGATGCTATCATGTCAATATGGACCAAAATCTCTGAGGAATGTTTCCAGCACCTTGTTGAATCTACGCCATGAAGAATTGAGGCAGTTTTGAAGGCAAGAAGGACCGGCACCGTGCTAGCAAGAAACACCTATAAGGCATTGCATCAGCTCTTTTTAAAAAAAAAAAAGATTTTGGCCGGACATTTTTGCCTTTAATGGATAGGAGTACAGTGATGATTGACAGGAAAGTGGAGAGAGAGAGAGAAGAGGAAGCCACACAGTAAAGGGCCATAGGTCAGAGTCAAACCCAGGCTGGCTGCATTTCAGCCATGTGGCATATGTTCACCTGCTCACCCACTGAGCCAAACTAGCACTCCTGCATCACTTTCTTAAAGGTCCATCTGATAACTGAGTGATAAATGGGCTGTGTGCAGCAGATGCCAGGGATGTTACAAACTTAATAAAGGATCTGTTCATTTTTATGCTCAACTCTGTGAATTCATGGGGACGCACTGGAATGTGTAGTAGTGTACATATATGCTTTTTGCTGTTCCCTTATTCACAAGGGGTAAGCACAGCAGGTAGCTGATTGATTTGGCAATTTATTTTTTATTTATTTATTTACTGCACTTGATGCCCTTCCTGATGCAATCCCAGAGGGATTTGTAGCTCCTTTTGGGATTGAACCAGTGATCTTTTGCTGCGTAAACTACAACTGTGTAAACCACTACACTACCCATTCAACATCATTTGATTAGGAACTTAATCTGCCCTATGGCTTCTGCTAATCTGTAGCCTATAAAGGCCATTACACAGGTGTCTCAGCCTGTGAAAACTTAACCTTTGTGACATCAGTGCATGTTCTGCCCTTTCTGCTTAACATTAAAAATGCAGATGTGAAAAAGTGCTCTGGTGTAAATGAGAATGGCCCCCATCTTACTTCCCTACTGGTGCAGTAGTCTTAATACTACAATACCATTTTTTTTTTTTATAGCTGCTACGTACACTGACAGCTACCTCATTAAAGCCTTAGCTGCTGCTGTGGTGACTGCTCTGATGCCGCTCTCAGTTCGATGCCCCTCTATTCTGTTGTACTCTGTTCTGACAGGCTAAGGAGCTGCAAAAGGCTGTTGTTGTTTTCATGATGAGAATGGAGTTGTGCAATGCCCGTAGCGTGGTGTCAACTGGTGTAGCCTCTGTGGTTTACAGCCAGAGGCAATAGCTTTTTCACTCCGAGTTGGAAAGCAAAAGAATAGGGCCTGAGAGCATGAGGGAGAAAATATGACAGAGTAGGAGGGAGAAGCTCTGAAGAGTGTTTATGCAACTGAAAATGACTTCAGCAGTTCTAGTGGCAGATGTATTGGTCCTGTTTTTATTAACGGGCTCTAGTTTTGGGACATTATTTGTGGATTTTAAAAGTTTGGATTAGATTTAAATAATTTCTCATGACAAAGATATGTCTCTTGAACTACATATGAAGATTTTTTGGTTTCTATGTTGTACTACCGTTATCATGCATACGGTAAATGTTTAAACTAGATGCAGCTGTATATATATCAAATTTATGGGTGATTTTTAAAGGGCAGTATTGGTTCAGAAGACTACACTTTGATGTATATTTTTAAATGCTGAGAAACATTTCAATGCATCCTTAATCCTTTGGCCGTCTTTGCTGAATGTACTGCCAGTCCTGGCTTAAAATTGCTTAGATCCACCGTGCTGCATTTATCGGTAGTGAGTGTTATACTCAGTGTGAGGTAGAGAGAGAATAATGCCAGGATCGGTGTTGTGTTGCTTTTTGTAACAGCATGCTACTTGTGGCCAGCGCTTTGGATACAACTCTGGCAGGAACAAACAGGATTATGTGTTTACAGGAAATTACCATTTATAAAGTGGTAGCGCACACGTAGAGCACACGTAAAATCAAAATATTTTTTAATATTTTGTAACTTAATACGCAGTAAATGCTTATATGGTACAACATCCATCCGTCCATCCATTCATCCTTCTTTTTTAAACCACTTATCTGGGTCCTGGTTGCAAGAACAGCACTCTAAGCAGAGATACCCGTAGAGCTTCCTCTCCCTGGCCACTTCCTACTTCCGAAGGGACATCAAGGCATTCCTAAAACAGCGGTCTCTCTCCAGCATATTCTGGATCTGCACCAGGGTCTCCTCCTTGTAGAACATTCCTGAAACACCTCACCTAGAAGGCACCCAAGAAGCACCCCAGTGCTGGTTCCTTTCGGGTTCCTTTTGAAGTGGAAGAGTAGTGGCTCTTCTCTGAGCCCCTCCTGAATGACCAAATTCCCCACCCTATCCCTAAAGGACAGCTGAGCCACCTTTCAGCAGACGCTTATTTCTGAGGCTTATATCCATGATCTTGTTCTTTCAGTCACTACTCAGAATCTGTGGCAGTAGGTGAGGACTGGAACGTAGATTGACCAATAAGTCGACAGCTTTCCTTTCATGCTCAGCTTTCTCTCCACCACAGCAGATCAGTAAAGCATCTGCATCGCTGCCAACTCCACACCAATCGATCTGTCAATCTCCCTCTCAACTCTCACTTGTGAACAAGATCCTGAGATACTTTAAACTCCTCCACTTGGGAGAGCAGCTCGTCCCCAACCCAGAGAGGGCACTCCATCCCTCTCTGGCTGACAACTGTCGATTGAAAGTTGGAGGTGCTAGTTCTCCTTCCCGCCATTTCACACTTGACTGCAAACTGCCCCAGTTTGCGCCAAAGGTCACCGCCTGATGAAGCCAAAAGATCCTCATAATCCACAAAAAGTAGTCCTGAGGCCACCTAACTGTAGATTAGCTCAGAACCTCAGAATTTGAGCTTGTTGGGTTATTCAGTTTCAGATCTCAGCAATGGTACCACAGATTTTTTTCAGATAGCTTGAACAGTAAAGCCAACACTGAAGTGCTTCAGGAGGTGACTCTAGTTCCAAAACAAGAAGTTGGGTTGTAAAGAAGTATGAGGGAAAACGACTTTGGCTTGCTTGATGTATGACCTCAGTAAACATTTTCCTAATGAGTTTATACTTGCAATTGCTAGTTTCAGTGCTTATTAAATACAATGTGGGGCTCATTTTGTAAATTATGGCTCTTACTAGAGTTAAAAAGGACGCTCAAGCAGGGTATGCTTTAGGGTGGGCCTGTTTTGTATGAGTGTGCAGTATTAAGATGGGAAAATTGTGAAGTTGGGAGGCTTCAGGGCTTTAAAGAGATGTCATTAACTGATGGGTTTTGGCACTCTGTCTACATCCATATACAGTGTGTTATTGGTGTTAAATTTATTTAATTTTGAAATATGTTGTTGAAAAACCACTCTATCATCTGACAGAGTATTGCATGAAGTACTTATTGCAGTGTTACATATTGTTTGCTGCCAGTAGAAAAAGAACATATTTAGATATCTTCTACTGTCAGCCATGTTTGCCTATATCTTTAAATAACACGGCAAATTAAATATTTTCTATCAATTTTGCACACTCATTTTTTGTCTTCTCAGGTGTTCCCTAAGAAATTGTACCACCAACCAAAAATTGTGTAGCTGTTTTTCAGCTGTGGCCACTTCAACTAATTTCTTTGCGCAACTGATAAAAATAAAAATAATTAGCTTGTACACAGCTTAAATTGAGCATTTAAGATTGAATCAGCACACACCTCCAAATGAATGCAAAATGAATATTAATCAAGT
Organism: Archocentrus centrarchus; assembly: GCF_007364275.1. Lineage (NCBI taxonomy): Eukaryota > Metazoa > Chordata > Actinopteri > Cichliformes > Cichlidae > Archocentrus > Archocentrus centrarchus. Next base: position 18,343,018 of record NC_044361.1, read on the forward strand.
CAAAAACGTCTCATTCGAGTCTCATTAGATGTAGCTTTATGAAAAGCAGGTCGCTGACATGTTTCTCAACATGATTTTTTTGGAGAAAGTGTGACGTTCCTGCATATGTCAACACTGATGTGCTCCACTTTATGGTACAGTAACATAAGACTGGATGGAATTAGGAAGCTTTTTTTCCCCCTACATGTATTATAAGACAAAGCCTCACAGCATCCTTATTAGCATCACAGTCCTGCTGTCTGTTGCTTAGTAACCGGCAGCTGCTTAGCTTCATATTGTCGGACGTTTCCATACAATGCTCGGTTTGGTGTTGTTTTTGCATGAGAATCTGGGGAGTGAAAAACATGAGAGGTCAGGAAACAGATTGAGATTTGAATGTGAGCAGGAGGGGAAACTATTATAGCATGACAGAGCAGATATATTCTACAAAGTCATGATTCTCACCTCACGCCAGCTGTCTGGAAGGCAGGTCGCATCAAGTCCCCATCATTCATCACAGCTGCTGTGCGGCCAGTGCTCACAAACGTGTAAACCAGTGGACGTGATTAGCACGACTACACATTAATTTTTGCCAGTTAGGAAATAAATTAAGGATTTTATTCTGTTCTAGGTGGAGTTTTGGAGTGATCAGAGTCCTTTTTCTCTTTCTGTGTCTTTATTCCAGAGTACAGTACTTAGGCAAGCAGGTAGCACACATGCAAATAGTTTAAATTTATTTGTGCATGACAAATCTTCTTCTATCAGGTACTGAATGTGATGCAAAGCGAAATGACTTTAAAGTGTGCTAAATTTGATGGCATCCAGCAACAGGACATTCTCGTGTTTTTGGACACAGACAAGTTGTATCTCTACCCACTTTACGGCTGGGTGCTGTATTGAGAATTATTCAGCATGTAAGTCACTGAGTCATATCCACAAATTTATCAAAGTAAAATCTTTTATTTTCTTTCTTTTCCCAGACATTTCCAGAATATCATACTATGCCGGTGAGTACACATTTTAATTGTTTTCAACACATGAATGTATTGTTGCAACTTTGTGTCAACTAATGATAGAAATTAAAAAGTCTTGCTTTTTTAAAAGTTGACCTTGCATTTTCGACTTTGCTGTTTAGAAATCAATCCTGTAATTCTAATATTAATAAATTGTCCAATTTATATACACATACACTATTTTATATTGAAAAGGTAAAATCATGGAACCCTTTTTTTTGTTCACTTTCCAGCTTCTTATTTCACAAACTAGTGAGCAAATGAGTGTTAAGCCAGCTGCTCAGCTGTGATGCTACATATGCTGCAGACAATTGGAGTTCCAGCCTCTCTGCTGGAAAAGCTACGCAATGAAATCTTTTTTCTGTTCTGTAGAAAAAAGCAGTTTTCATACTGGGGTACGCTGGTAAAGATGTGCCAGTGATAAGCCAATATTGACCAAAATATATCAGTCAGGCTTTATTAAAACACATCGACTACTAGATGAAAGCTAGTGCAACAGTGCATGTTGATGTGTGCAGTATGCAGCACATGAATGCTTGTATCAACTTTATTTTGAGTATGTATTTCCTTTTGCACCCTTTTTTTGTTGAATATGCAGTGGATGCTGTAGTATGTTTGGTTTAGCGCATTTGCACAGAGTTGCCGTTCGGCTTTATTTTTCAGAAGATCTGATGTTATTTGATCTTACTCTTGACTCAGACTTCAAGAAGGCGGCGTTGCTGTGTCACAGAGTGGATCGAAGTTGAGTGGAATAATTTTAGAGGTATAGATAAGACATTTTATAGCGCTTAGTGCCTGTATCTCTCCATAGCTGTTGCTAGGTAACCGTTGATCCTACAGTATGTCTTCAAGCAGGATGCTGGATATTCGGAGCTGAGAAAGACCAAAACAAAATTTACATTTCTTAACTCTGGGAACTCTCAGATGGCAGCCGTAATGCTAAAGTTGAGGGTAACATGAACCTATAATCAGATGAGGCTTCCTCTGTTTGCTGGAAAACAACAACAGCACCACATCCAGCATGCAGACTGGCAGAATGTAACCTTTGTGGTAGTTAGACATTGTTGGTAATTGCTACAGGGTTGGATCCCCTTTTTCCTTCAGAACTGGCTTAATTCTTTGTGGCACAGAATCAACAAGGTGCTGGAAACATGCCTCTGAGATTTTGGTCCATATTGACGCATTTGCTGCAGATTTGTTGTCTGCACCTCCGTGATGCGAATATCTTGTTCCAGCACATCCTAAAAGTGCTCTATTAGAATGAGATTCGATGTGTGGAGGCCATTTGAATACAGCAAACTTATTGTCATGTGTTCAGAGATGCTCTTCTGCATACCTTGGCTGTAATGAGTGGTTATTTGAGATACTGTTGCCTTCCTGTCAACTCAAAGCAGTCTGCCCAGTCTCCTCCTCTTCACCCAGAGAACTGCTGCTCACTATAAACCCTAGAGATGGTTGTGTGGGAAAGTCCCAGCAGATCAGCAGTTTCTGAAATACTCAGAACCAGTCCACCTGACACAACAACCATGTTCAAAGTCACTTAAATAATTTTGTCTTCACAACTTCATGTTATATATTTTTAATTTGTTATACATGCATGAATTTGCAGAATTAACACTTAAACATTAAGCTTTGGTGGTGATTTATTTTGTTTTTTTTTTATATCAAATAAAAAAGTAAAGTATAGCAAAAACTAAAATGCATAGACATCCTAGCATTTAAACATGTTTCCTGTGTGGCTGCGCATATTCTGTGAGCAATTGTTTGCATTGTTTTGCTTCTAGAAGCTTAGCTGTAAAGTGTTTGCAGTTATTTTGTGTGTTGTCACATTAGAGGCATATAATATTAGAGTGAAGCTTGCAGGCTGCAGGAGCAGATGGAAAATGTGCAGAGAGGAGGAGAGTGTGGACAGAGGGCAGTATAGACCTGCTAAGGACTGCAGAGTCAAAAGGGAAGTATGGTGTAATGAAATGTAGACAAACAAGTGTCGTCGGGGTAGGAGAGTGGAATGTATGTTTTCAGTGGCTAATCACTAATCCTGGTAAAACCCTGTGTGTGTGTGTGTGTGTGTGTGTGTGCCAGGTTTGTGTGTTCATATGAGTTCCTGTTTATCAAAGTCAATGTGGTCCTTTTTAGCATACTGTCCAATCAGCACACCTACTTTCCAATGCATCAAGTCTCATTTACAATATTTCTATCTATCTTTTTTCCTCCTCTTCCTCTTCCCCTCTGCCTTACACACACGCGCGCGCGCACACACACACACACACACACACACACACACACACACACACACACCCCTCTACAAACACACCAACATCCCCCTCCCTCCATGGTTCTGCCTGTTAGCGATCAGAGCAGCTTTTTCGCTGCGTGGTCGCAGCAGCTTAGAGCAAAAACACAGCAGAGGAGAAACACTTGGCTCACAAACACACTCTCACTTTTTGCTGACACTCACATACAGTCACTTTCTTTCTCATTTCCTATGCATTTCCCCCTTGTCTCTCTCTCTCTCTCTCTCACTCTCATACACGCACGCATACAGTCTTACACACTCTCTCTTTGGCTTACACACACTATGACTGTCCTTAAAGATTTTGCTGGATGGACTGTGTGTGTGTTTGGTTGCAGTGTTGTATCTGTGTGTGAGAGAGAGGTTGGAAATGATGTTGTAATCTAGCTGCTTTTCCGCTGCCACCGAAGGACTAAACGACTGACTTCAAAATGGATTTACGGCATCAAACTTACTCCTGTTAAACAATTTTTCTCTTCGTAGTCCTACTTCCATCCTGACCTGCTTTGCATCACAGCTTTTTTTTTTTTGCTCATTTATGTCCCTCTCTAGCGTCAGATACCTGCTCTGACCTGGTTAACTCCTGCTGGCTCTGAGTATTGTGGGAAAGCTTTGGAGGACGTGAGGCTCAGCTTCGCCCCGCAGTTTCTCTGCCTTTCTTTCATCATCCTGCTCGCTTCATTTATCCCCCCCTTTGGAACTCAAAATTGTCTTTTTCAACTCATCTTTAATTCTAACTGTATTTCATCTTTCTATTTTTTTTCAGCTTTATGTCTTTGCTTTTTCTTTCTGCCCCTTGCTTCAGTCACTTTTGTTTTCCTTTCCCTCATTCAGCTCAGTTTCTGTGCCCTACATTTCTCACTGATGCCTCTCTCACTGGTCTCCTTGCTGTGATCTGTTTTGCCATCCCCTTTGGACAGCATTGTGGATTTACTGAACAGAAAATAAAAAACTACCTTCCTTGGAAAATGAACTTTTGATGTCATTTTATGGAGTCCTACTTATCCAGCGAGGGCTGTCACATATTTTGTAACCTGGAAATTTGACGTGCAATGCCAAACCCGGTGGCTGAAGATTTACGGCTGTGGGGAAGAAGCCTTTGAGTTTCGTATCAAGGACTGATATATTGGATCACTAACTCTATATGGATGACCTGAATTTGATATTTTGTGGAGATTTATTGGCCTTCAGGATGGCCTAGTGGGCAAGGAAATCATCAGTCATGAGTATCTTTTTCTGGAAGCTTCCACAGAAGTGTCCTTGAGCAAATTACTGAATTATCTCTACCCTCAGAGGCTCAATCTCCTTGAGGTGAAAGAGCTTCCTGAGCGAGGATCATTACATATTATGTTGCAAAATGTTCTGGGTGAGAGGACATGGCAAGAGTTGGACGGACTGATTATAAGAGCTGGAATCCAAGTCATGAAGTGAAGTAATGTTTGAGCAAGCTGTGGAGAAATGAGTTGCAGTCTTGTGATCGGCAGCTTGGATTTTCTCACCAAATATTATACATTAAGTATTTATTAATGAGATTATTGTGCAGAAGAAGCCCTTATGGACCTCTGTCTCAGTATTATTTAAAGGATCACACATTTGCGTCTTCTCTCTCAGCTGCACTTGTAACGCCGTGTTGTCTGATGTACTGACTGCTACAGCACAGACAGCAAGACTGCCAGTGTTTTCTCTATTTGATGTGTCATCAGATTGTGGAGTACAAAGGATATTTGACACTCTTTATTTCCTTGTATTGGTTTATTTCCTTTACTGGCATTGTTTTCAGTCCTTGGACACGAATTGATTTTTAGTTATTTATTTTCTACAATCGATACACTTTTCACCAAAAAGAGTCCAGTCACCAGCACAACAAATTAAAATTTTTAACTTCTGGGGAACTTTTTTGGGTATATCTCTAGTTTCATTTTTAAAAAATTATTTGTGTCTTCAGATTTATCTTCTTGGGTTCTTTTTATTGTTGCAACAAGCCAAATGAGGAACTGCCCCTTGTCTTAGACTCTATGCTGTTTTCAGGGCCCAGTAGTTTTGTCTGGGCCCCGTGGCCAGACCTGGAATTGCTCCCCCTACAGTACAAATGGAAAGCAGCGGCTGCATCCCTCTCTGCTGGACCAAGGGGGGCTGCATCTATGCACAGCACCCCTTACCAAGTAGGTACTAAGAAGCATCAGTAGAGTTAGTGGTAACATGCTGCATGAAAACTGGAGATCTATAGCATGCATTGTCCGGTTAGATTTTGTTATTACTTTCCACTTAATATTTTACTTAAATAATAAATCAATAACATTGATTATCCAGTTTGAACTATTCTTTAATACAGTACACTGTTCCTTCACTAGGTGCATATATGTTGTGTTTGTGTTCACTATTGGATATAGTTAGCCTGGACAAGCTGAATAGTATTTTCATCACGCTGAGCTTTGGGGACATTCTTACAGTATACTACAAGACACTGAGCTCTGCCCTCTGTTTCTGTTTGCTGTCAGTATTTGTTACACACGAGGTCCAGTTGCAGTAATGGCTAAATTTATGGCTGGTTCCTTCACGAGTCCTTTTTACCACTGGAAAATGAATGAAAGTTGCCAAAATATGTGTAAAAGTGAAAATGAGCAGCTCTCGTCACTAGTTTTAAATTGGATTTTGTTTGCCCTAGAAGCTCCTTGTAGGGTGGCTGGTTGCCAAAGCTGTCTAATGAGTTGTGTTTATCAGTCCATGTCCACAGCACTTGATTAAATACAGTAGGAAAGTGTGAATATGAAACATGCTTAACCATAACAATTGATCTTTTTTGCCGTTTGTTATATAGTGCGAGCAACAGGAAAGTGGAGAGAGTGTGTGTGGGAAAACACAGCCAAGGGTGTCAGGTCAGAGTTGAACCTGGGTTGCTGCATTTAGCCACTGATGCATGTTTCTCCAGTCGCCTTACTTTGATCTGTTTTGCCATCCACTTTGGACAGCACTGTGGATTTACAGAACAGAAAAGCTACCTTTCTGGGAAGACACATAGCCAAGGGTTTTAGATCAGAGTCTAACTTGGGTTGCTGCATTTAGTCTTGAGGCATATGGACATCTGCTCAACCTGTGAGCTAAACCAGCACCTCAGCAGTCTTTCTTTCAGAATAAATGGTAGAAACAGTTTAACAATTTAACTTTGGTTTAAAGTCCAAATCCTCAGTTTGCCAGATTTGGAGCTTTGTCGTATTTGTGTTGGGTTATGATGCTTGTAAATCTTAAGTCTGTATACACAAACTAAATTATTTAGGTTACTGGCCCCTCACAGTGTGACTATAGAAGCAGTTTCATACAACCACACCATTAGAAATATGGTTTCTGGTTCATTAAAAAAAATAAATAATATTGAACTATTTATATATTTCCAACTCATATTTAGTCTTCACACTTCTTGTCCTCAGTCTAATATAGATAATGTGTATGGTTGGAAGTAGAGAGAAATGCACAGGGATAGGGAGGGCAGAGGAAATTGAGGATGAGAGAAAGATGAGAGGGAGGAAGGAAGAGAGGTGGTTCAATCAAATGGATCAAATGGACTTGTGAAGGCAATGGCTAAAAAGGTCTGTAAGTATGAGAAAAGAGACAGGAGGAGTTTAAGAGTGCGAGAAGAAAAGAGAAAGGGTGAAATCATGGGGAAAGAACCTTTTGGGAGGTTTGATATATGAGAAACAGAAGAGAATGCAAAAATATGCAAACTTCAGAAAGAGAGGCTTGATTAGAGGGATGTGAACAACTGAGGAGGAGAGAAAGAGAATGGGTACAGAGATAGAGAGCCCAGGTCTCTGTTCCTCCAGGGTTGCGCTAACCCCAGTAACCCAGATACCCGTTAGAAAAGGAGATAAACTGTCCTCAAGCTGCTGCTGCTGTGGGACTGAGCTCAACTCCAGCCTTCTGTGGTTCAACAGGCTTACTGTCAGTCAGTGGAGCCCCACTGAGAGTGCGGGTAGTGGGTCTGGAAGCTGCCTGCACCCCTCCTGGCTGCCTACTTGGCCTAGTTGATTTGATTCATCTCTTCGTGTGTGTGTGTGTGTGTGTGTGTGTGTGTGTGTGTGTGTGTGTGTGTGTGTGTGTGTGTGTGTGTGGGAGGGCTTGCATGTGGGAATTTAGTGCAGTTGCACTGAGCAGAAATTGGTGCAAATGAGAGATGATGTCATTTGTTCTGTGTTGTGCACCTATTTTAAAATGGTTGTTAATTTGCATTTAGAGCCATACGTGTACTGAACTGTCCTAATTGCCATTGAGTGTGTGTTTATATATATATATATGCATGTGTTATTAATATGATTATTATAGCAACACAATTTAGAATAGCTAAGCTACAAGTATTGCCTTCTAGCCTATAGTACATTATATAGATTTCTTCTCATACTTGCAGGTATGAACACAACTTGTTTTGATAAACATTTCCTATGTGTGATGTAAGCGTATTAGGATTATAAAGTGGCTGTGTGCATGCACCGAAATGTAGGTATGCCTACTTCTCTAACAGGATTTAGCAAAGCTCTATGTAGTATTTAGGTTATCGGTGCATGTAGGTGATTTTGTGCTACTACTGTGTTTTATGTGTACGTGGTGGTGTGTTACAACGTTGGAGTGCTTAATATCTAATCTGATTACTGACTGACCGAGTGAAAGCAGCAGATGGCCGACTGCAGTTTTGCGACTCTGTAGCTGAAATGCTGCAGTTGCCTAAATTTAAAAATAAGTTGCAGTCAAAATAATGCCCCCAATACATTTTTTAACATGCCCCTCTGAGACAAGGCATGAAAGCTGGAGCTAGTGCTGTTAAAACAACTGAGGAACTGTTGGGCAACTGCATCACAACTCTTTCTGGACTCACAGTCGGGACAGGGGTTTTCACTAGTGTTTTAGTGTATATTTACCACCTCTTAAAAATTAAACTAAACTGAGACAATGCTGAAAGCATTTCATGAGAAATATGAGCAAATGATGCACCATACCTCTACTTTCAAATGCAGGGTTGATTGGTGGTAGGATTGTTCATATCAAATCGATACTTTAAAAGAATGGTTCAGGAAGCCTGGAAATTTGAAGCATTAAGCAGAGCTAATTTGCATATGCCTCCTTATGAAACTTGAAATTTCAGCTGCTGTCAGAGTAACAGTAGAGGGATTATAAAGTTCTTTGCTGCAAAGCCCCACTAATATATTTATTATGTGCAGAAAGATGGTAATGGTTCACCTTTAACATATCCATCTGGGTTTCATCAGATGGATTCAATGGATTCAGCAGTTATATTAAAAAGGCAGTTGGTCATTGTTAAAAAGGATGGTATAGTGGTAATATTAATGGGATTATTGGGGATTGTTACAAGCCACCTAATAATCCTAATATCATAGTAGTATCATTTTAATTGGATGATGATAGTAACACTCTAGGAGGGGCATTTATAATCTGATCTATTAATCTACTTTATTTATGCCTTGAGGATTTGTTGGGTGACCATTATACACTGACCTATATGCATTACAAGCACAGCATGAGCTCTTTCTCTTTTCATAATGTAACCTTGTACAGCATGATGTAATCTAGGTAGAATATTAATTTCTTTTAAATTTCAGGGACTTCTTGCATTTGGTCACTGAGAGGTTGTGATTTTAATACAACAGGGTGCGAATAAGGAAAAAAAAGGATGCAAACATTATGGCAGTCTTCTGATGACCTGAAAGTCAGAGCGAACAACAGTCACACTTGAGCGAACCAACCCCTGATTTTAAAAGACGCTAATTTTAGCACAGTAGTGGTGAGTTTCCTTTAGCTCTGGCTAAACCCTGGATTCACAGAATAATGAATCAGATGAGTAAATAATCCATGTGCGAATCTACAGACAGTAAAGCTAATGCATCACCTCTGCATAGATCCAGGAGACAGACAGCCACACACACACACACACACACACAGTTTTGATACAGCAGATTCTTATAAGAGAGTGCTGAGTCAAGTCATCAGATGCATACTGTCCTCTTTTACATTTCTGTTGCAGTCACTACGCATACACACACACACACACACACACACACACACACACACACACACACACACACACACACACACACACACACACACACACACACACACACACACACACTTTTATCTGTCTACCACTTCTAGCTGTAGGTCAAACTGTTAAAAGTGTTCCCTGCATCATTCAGTCTCCATAAATCTGTCTCAGCTTCTTTCAAACTTTCTAACAGTTCTTATCAATAGGAAATAATCTGGCTGTGACCCAACATCTGGTAGATGTTAATGATACAGATCACTTTCACATTTTGTCAAAGATTGCACTTTAATTACTGGAAATGAGCTGTGAAGTAATTCTGATTCACTTCACTTGCATCTAATTTGTTACCACATGATAGCCAAAATTCACAGTCAGCTGAAACCAGTCTCTGCAGTGATGATGACTCAACAAAAGCCTGCTGGGATGACCAGGAAGCAAGATTGTGACACAGGAAGCATCAGGGTGTGTGTCAGGCACAAAAATGCTGCAGAAAGAGGGACAAATCAGCAACTTATGAAGGGTGAATAGGTGAAAGAAGAGTTAGAGACAAGAATTTGTTAGTATTTGTTTATTAGGCAAGCCAGCATTTTTATTATAAGCAAAATGTGAGACTCAAAATGTACTTCAGCTTGCTCTTTTTGATAGGGCTATTTATTATTATGCTCATGTCATCATGAATTTGGGAAAGGAAAAACAGAAATGCCTTCTATACTCCAGCTGCATTGCACTTATGATATTCAATGATTTACATACTTAACTGGTTGAAAAGGCTTCTGTAAATTGAGCCAAAACCACTCTCAGTCAACAGCAGTTTTTCCAGAATAGTTTAGTTATCCTCACGTATCTTTTAGATTTTAGGAAACACCGAACTGGAGACAGCAGCTTAGGAGCTACACAGAGATGTCGCTCCACAGAAGTTCAAATGTGGCATGCATCAGCTCCATCTATGCCGCGCTGCAGGTGGGACTGAATCATCAACCCACTTGCAGATAGTCAGTCTGAAAGCTGTCTCCCTGCTTGATTTAGCAGCTGCTGTCCTCCTTAACTACATGATTTCCCACTGGTTGAGGATTTATTTTCTAGAAATCTTTATGCATCCATTAGATCCTCATTAAAAGGCTGCAGGTTATTGTTTTGCTTGTTTAGATTGACTCACTGACTCCTCTGACATAACTACTCTTCATCACACACTTATACATGAGACCTATTGTTAAGTCATCAAACTACGTATACATATATGTGCATGTTTTCTCACACACACGCACACACACACACACACACACACACACACATACATATATATATATATATATATATATATATATATATATATATATATATATAAAAGGTTTCTTTTACCGTAGCTGCAGTTGTGTGAGAGTTGTGTAGAGGTCTGAAATCTCTTCTCCACTTCAGTTTGTTTAGATTAATTCTTACATGGCTTTATGAATATTACTATAATATGTTTTTGTGGGGACTTACAGGCTTTGATATGTTTTTACCCTTTCAAATTTGTCTTAAGGATTGAAGAAGCATGTATTGTTTTTTTCTTATTCTAAATTTACTGAATTTTCTTTTTCATTTAAGGTGTGCAGTGCTCCCTTCATACATAAGATAACTTATCTCTTTTCAACTCAGAATACAAGTTGATTCATGTACTAGGTCCTTATTCTGTGTCTTCATCTTCTTTTCAGAATATGATGGCCAGTTAGCCCCAGGAGGAGCATCTGAGTCAGGCATGGCATCGTCTTCCTACTTGGAACCCAACCTCAACCACTCCTCAGCGGGTGGCTGTGGGGTTAAATCCCGGTCTGGAATGCCTGGTGGACCCAGCACCAGTGGCTCTGCTGGAGGTCTAGAGCGCCCTCCAGGCTCCATGGACCGCGTTCTTAAGATCTTCCATTACTTTGAGACAAACAGTGAACCATGTACATGGGCTAGTAATATCAGGCACGGAGATGCTACAGATGTCAGGGTAAAGGGCACAGACATTTCTTACCTGTGTAGCTCTTTATTGTTGTTATTTATGAGATTCTCACTTTTCTCTTTGTTCATCCAACCATTTGTTTCCACAGGGTGTAATCCAGAAGATAGCAGAGATCCACAAACTGCGCTGTGTGGCCTCTTTGGGTCTCCGTCTGACCCATTTGCGCTCAGACGCTCTCCATTGGTTACACCCTGATTTGGGTGTGTCTCATGTGAGGGAGAAATATGAAAAACAGCACCCGCAGGAGGAGTGGAGGTAAAAATATAAGATTCTGTGTTTTTGCTCAGTATCTGCCCCCCCCACTGCTCATTTCTACTATTCTCTGACCTTTTCCCATCAGAAATAGTAAAGAACAAGGTTTAAGTATGTATAGACTAGAGCCTGACTGATACTAGCCTTTTGGTGGGTGATACTGATGTGAAAAAAGTCTGATATCAACAACGGTTAAGATTCTTCATACAAATAAACAGTACAGTAATACTGAAAAGCAGAAACTATTGAAACACATACAAACATAAATACATAGTACAGTATATAAGGCAAAAACAGAGTTTGTACAATACTAAGGAGCTTTAAAGTCGATATTTGGTGTAACCACCTTTATCCTTCAGCACAGCTTGAACTCTCTGAGGCAGATTTCTTATCATTTCTTTAAGCAGTCTTCAGGAATAGTTCTCCAGGCTTCTTGAAGGACATTCAAAGCTCTTCTTTGGATGTTGGCTGCCTTTTGTTCTGGTCTTTGTCAAGATGATCCCACACTGCTTCAATATTGAGGTCCGGGCTTTGTGGTAGTGTTGTAGTCAAGACCACCTAACCCGAGACCGAGACAAGACCAAGACCAGAGGGTATCGAGACCGAGACAAGACCAAGACTTTTAGGGTCCGAGACCAGTCGAGACCAAGACCGAGGGGGGGCGAGACCGAGACAAGACCAAGACCAGTGCCTGACACTACATGACACAATAAAATGTGAAACATGATCAAAATCACTTCTCAAATTGATCTGAAAGATCCGCATTCCCATAAAATCATCCTGATATTAAACACTCACAGCTCAAATAAATATAACCATCTTTATTTAATACTCCTGGGTGACTTCTATCATTTATCACAGAATGTAAAACAATTATTCATAGTTCATCACAATAGTCTTAACTTTTCTCTGCCTTTCATAAACTATGCATAAAGTTGTGTTGTTTTTAAACCAACAGCCTTTGTAAAAATGGGTGCTTTTTCAAAACCACATAGCTAAATGTGTAAAACTGAAAAAATGGCAAACACTCATCAACAGTAAGAACTAAAGCCTTTAATCTTATACAGATTAAAGCTGCAGGATGTAACTTTTATAAAAAATCTGGTTTTTACATATTTGTTAAAACTGTCACCATGTCAGACAGTATGAGACCGATAATCTGCGAAAAAAATGGAGCTCCTCCACCTCCTCCCTGAACCGCTCCCAGTCAAAAACAACCGGTCAGAGCCAGGAGGAGGGTCTTAGCACTGTCAATCACTCCTGGTGTATGCTGCTCAATGTAGTTGTGTGCAACACTTCATAATTTGGTATCGATCCTATGTAAAGTAAACACAGGGCCATTATCACCGATACTGATACCAATACTTTTTAATAATTATGAAGAATTTCCATGAAGTTTAATTGGTTTGAGATTTTTTTCCTTTGGATCATTAATTAGTTAAAACCCAGAATAGAATTGGGCAAAGTTTATATGTAAGTAGAAAATACTTTATCAAAATAAAAGTAATTGTTCTGAAACAATAGAATAAAACATTTTTCCCCATAAATTGATGTCTGGATTTTTTTTTCATAAATTAAGTGTACAAAATCATCACTCAAGAACAAATGCAAACTTTTTTCCAGGTAGATTTTTCAGAAAGTATAATAAAAAAATGTAATAAAAAATGTTCCTTCATTCACTAATTTTCTACAAATTTAAATTTAAATTTGATTTAAATGTTTCATAGCAAAATCCTTTTTTTCCCCAAATAAAATATGTTATGCATCACATGACAGTATAACAAAACACTGTGGGGAGGGGAGGAGCAAAGTGCTCTGTGCTGTGACAGGAGCGACACTTAGACAGTCAGCTCGCATCTTTGATGAAACCGCAGCACTGCATACAGGAGAGAAACTGAAGCCAAAGTATCGATCTCATCACACTGATATTGATCAATACCAATACAACGTTGGCATCCATATTATCGATATTAGGATCAATCTGCCCACCACTAGCTCAATGTACTAATGGCGGAGAAACAACTTACTTACTTCTCTGCTGTTACCATTGGTGGTGGCCATGGTAACTTCCGGGTTCTAGCAAGAAATATTCCTCACCCCAGCACTAATGCTAATGCTAATTAGTAAGCTAATACTAACCACTAAATGCCGCTCCCACTTGTTAATTGAGTGATGGGGCCTAAGACATAACCAGAAAGGAGTAATCAGTTTTTTTGGACGTGTAGTTACATTTCTCGAGGTGCATGTCAGGTTTGCTTCAGAGAGGATTTTCAGTTATACACAAAGGATCAATGCAGAACTCTAAATCAGGCCTTATTAGATCGATAGAATGATCATTTTTGCATATAATCCAGAAAAGTTACATTTATACATCAAGCATTTAATGTGTCCCAGAGTGCCGTTTCCTTCCACTGTGTTTGCAGAAATCACATAAAAAAATACACAACAAAAACATAATCCAGATTCCTCGGCTGCTAATAGCATTTCCTACATTTGAATATCAGCCACCATATTGTGAGCATAAACTATCACGTTTTTAATGCAACAATAGGAAGTGACATCATCTTGCTGGGAACTGTAGTATTTTATTCTTGAAGGCCTCTCATAGCTCTACTGGTGCTGAAAACTAATGTTTGACTATGGCTTTCTGAATACAAGTAGGGCTGCAACTATCAATTATTTTAGTAATCAAGTATTTAATTGATTACTCCGTCAATTAATCAAGTAATTGGATAAGAAATAATTTTTCATTTTAACAATTCATCAGCATATTTTAACTTCCGTACTGCAGATGTTTCTCTGTGTGAAACAAACAGGGTGGATGGAGCAGCTACAAAGTTCTCTGTTCTTCATGTTGCTGATCAGGTGGTTGATAAAAACATTTTGAAGGAGCCCCTCTGTACTGAAGGGGGTGGAGGGGGCACCGAACGATTGCTAGTGCTAATGGCAGCCCCCCCTTTCCCCAGTACACTGTGGTTATAGATCTGTTCTGGTGGCTACAGCTGACGTAAAGAAAAAAATAACAGCTGACATCCTCTGCACAACACGTGCGCACATTCAAACATGCGCACTCACAGCACAGAGAAGTGGGGGCGTGAAAAAACATCTCAGCGATCCACTCGCGTTAAAGGGTCGTTTTTGTTTTTTTTGGAAATGCTCCGCTTACACGGAGACACCTGAGCTGCAGAGCTGAAACCAAACATCAAAGCAACAAATTTGTGTCGAGGATTTTTAATAATCGAATTGCGTTATTCCAAGAATCGTTGCAGCCCTAAAACTTGCATTAAATTTTTAGTTTGTGTATCAAAATACATGAAGGTTGGTATTTACCTTTCATGCTGGGATTTTTTTGTTGAATCGGAAGCCTGAAATTTTCCTTTGATCTTCATTTTCCCTCTTACTTCTCTTCGTGTTCATGCAGTTATTTCGATTTATGCAGCACACGCGTGACCATAGTGAGATCAAACATACACATTGTGAATGAAACTGTCCGTGCTCTGTGGTAGATTGCAAACTGCGGTGAAATGATACAGGCGTAAGCAGCGATAATAGCAGCGACCTAGCCGGGGCGGAGTCTGTGAGGTGCGCTCCTTTGAGAGGCAGAGGAGCGCAATATTTGTGGGATTTGAATCAGTACGTTTTGCATCCAATAAAAGCAAAGATGTTAACAAATAAATTGGACAGTATTCTGGCAATTTAGTGATATTTCCACAGCTGTGGTCTTGACTGGTCTTGAAATAAAATCCCGAGTCCGCAAGGTCCGAGTCCATGACAAGACCGAGACCAAATGCGGTCGAGTCCATGACAAGACCGAGACCATCAAAAAGCGGTCTCGAGACCGGTCTCGAGACCAAGACCGATCTCGAGTACTACAACACTACTTTGTGGAGGCCAGTCCATGAGCGATAGTGTTTCACTGTGTGTTTTTTCTATTCAGGTATGCTTTTACTGCATTGGCAGTGCGTTTGGGATCATTGTCTTGCTGAAAAATGAAGCCACTGCCAATCAGAAGCTTTACAGATGGTATTGCACAGCAAATGAAATTCTTATGGTACTTTTCTGCATCCATAATTCCATCAATTCTGACAAGATCTCCAACACCACTGGCTGAAATACAGCCCCAAACCATGACAGAGCCTCCACCATGTTTTACAGGTGGCTGTAGACACCCTAACCTCTCCTGACCTCTTCCATATACATTGACAATGATTTTAACCAAAAATTTCAAATTTGGATTCATCACTTTATAACAGCTGTTGCCACGGATTTTTCAGTCCAGTTCTTGTGTAATGTGGCATACCTCAGGCTTTTCTCCCTGTTTCCCTTCCTTAAGAATAGCTTCTTGACAGCCACCCTTCCACTGAGAGCATTTCTGATGAGCTTCAGTAGATGGATCAGCTGACGAGCCCGATGCAGCTCTCAGGTCCTGTGTCACGTCTCTGCTTGATTTTTTTTTTGTCCAGTTTCTTAAGGACATGACTTTCAGATACTGTTCATCTGCTGTAGTTTTTTTTTAGGCCTGTCACTTCTTCTTTTGTCTTCCACTTGTCCAGTTTAATCAAACTTTTTAACGATACACTGCACACCATGCCACGATACATCAAGTTTTTAGCCAACAGCTCTTTGGGAATCACCTTGTTGGTTCAAATATATAATTTTATTCCTGTCAAACTGGTATTTTTTGTATATTCAAAATGGAAACAAATGATGTGTTTCTGTGACAGACTGTTAGTAACAGTGCCTAAAGATACACATTAAAATTGTTTCTTTGCTAAATTGTCTGTTATGTGTAGACAACACTGGTTCATCCCTTCAGTAAAAGCCATTTCACACCGGATGCGTTGTGTAAAAACGACACGAAATTCTGAATCTTTCGGCTGCGAACTTGCCATGTAACCTACATACACACCGGATGCATTGCTCTTTTGTGAATAAATCATCCTCATATAACCTTTTTTATGCTTGATGGATTCATAGGTCAGTGTTAAGTGGCTTAACAAATGGAAAAAAAACCCATTCCTCTGAAAATGGTCAGGTAGAAGTAGTGGACTGAAAATGAGTGAAAAAGTAGCCAATGCCCAAAGAAAATACCTTCAGAAAGTCTGGTTCCTTGGAAACAAAATATAAATAAATAAGTGGTGGTTTAAGACTGTATTTCAATATTTTCAAACTAGATAACAACTTAACATGGTGGTACTGCTCGACTCCACACCAGCATCCACAGACCAATGCCTTAAAATACTTATTGTAAACTATGTTATACAAGCATTGAAGAATGTTATCCAGTTTTTAATGGAGAATTGGCCCATTTCAGGGCCACAAAAACTACTCTTGGTTTCCTAGTATTACATTAGCACTGCATTGCTGGTTATTTGAGGGCAGTCAAACTGTGCTGATCCCTGGTAGACACTATTGATATTGTTACTAACTCTCCTTAAGATTCAGTCCTTTGTCCTGCATCTGATGCATTACACCCAGAGTCATTAACATTTAAATGAATTCAACAAGAACAAGCTGTTCACACTGCTGACATACAGCAGAGGCGCTCCGCCAGTTGTTGCAGTTCTATCTTGGAGGGCGGCAGAGCTGCAAGCCCACAGGAGTTTCTGCTGCTGCCAAGCTATTGTTAGAACAGCAGCAGTGGCCCAAGGGATGAATTGACTATCTCACTGCTTTCCTACTCCCTTTGTGATTTGTCTCATTCTCGCTTACGTTCAGTCACTGTTCACTCTCATCCTTCTCATCATTCCCTCTTTTTGATTAAACACACCATTTTATCTCCTATCATTTCCTTTTGGTTCCTTCATCATAGACCAATCATGTTTTATTCATTTTGCCCTCAGCCTTGATTTTCTTTGTTACCTAACTACAGTCCTGTAACGTCACAGCAGTTCGGAGCTCATTACTCTTCTGACCCACTTCTCTCCCCTGTAGTGACTGCAATATGTCACTCATTAGATAATATACCATCATAAACAATGGTGACCCATCTGGGTACTTCTGTGACATAGCTATTGGCAAGTGTAACTGCAGGAAACTTGTTATTCTTTATGGTGTCCACAAAACATAGTGTAGTGAGTACTAAAGGCTACATAGTTCAAATTTGAGACTCAGTTTCAAGCACATGTTGGCAAACAGCCATTCTGTTAAAGTGACAGAGCAAGCAAGATACCCAGATGCATCAGTGCTGTTCTGTCTCTGACACATACTTTAACCTCTCCATCTTTACAGAAAGCAAAATTTCTAATTCATATAGCTGTATCATCAGGCAAAACACAAGTGCATTTTGATGGTATAAAACATAATGCAAAATACAGTATGAATTTTAAAAAGCTTTTCCTGCATTATCGCTGTAAAAGGCTGAGATTTTTCTCAGGAATAATAAATGGAAACACCTTCAGATTATTTGAAAGCCTATGGATGAATATAACAATTGTGATTAACCTTAACTTAAGGTGCACTGGAAAACTTCTGTGCATGATTTGGTGTTTATCCGTTAGTATAACCACAGCAGTTTTCCAAGTCACAGATGTTAGCCAATTAGAGACAAAAAACTGCAAAATAATGTCAAATTTCTAGCCTCAATCTGTCAGATTGGTCCATGTGATGTGCAGAGTTTTTAATTTTTGCACAATGTGTGTCTAAGCTTTAGGGATGTGCTTTGAGATGAATGCTTCTTTTTAGTCAGGTAATACCAATTTAATGATCCTGCAGGTTGTTCAGGCCAACAGATCCATTTTGTTGTTTGTTTATTTATTTATTTTTTTAATTTCTTACACTGTGCCAGTTTTTTTGCTTTAAAATGTGTGTATGCATAAGCATCCTCCTTCTGTTTTTAGTCCTCAGGCAACTATTGATTTTGGATGCTACACATTATTTCATTATGTGTTGGTTTGTGAATGTGTGCATGTTTATATGTGTTTCTGTTTGTGGGTCCATTTGAGCACTATTTGGTTATTAAGTCACATGTTGCTGTCATTCTCAGGTATGAGTTACGGATACGATACTTTCCTAAAGGCTATCTCAGCCATTTCTCTGAAGACAAACCTTCTCTCAACTACCTCTATCACCAGGTGAGGCCACATGGCAGAATACTGAATGAAAGAAAACTAGTCCATTTGACTTAAGTGATTTCATTTATTGTAGCCTGTTATATTATATATAGTTGATTCATTTCTGTTACATCCTAATGAGGCCTTAAAATCGGTTAAAAAGGTGTGCCGCTCTTATACATTTACAGTCCTTAGCTTACCCCAGAGCTCATTAACATTTATTAAAAATGTGCTGCCACACTGTGTTTCTTCAGGTAAAGAGTGACTACATGCAACATATAGCTGACCAGGTGGATCAAGATGTTGCACTGAAACTGGGCTGTTTAGAAATAAGGTGAGCACACACAGGTACACACTCATCACGCACATGCACATACGAATATTTGAGGCTACTCCCTGTTTGTTTATTTATATATATATATATATATATATATATATATATATATATAAAATGTTTTTTCTGTGAATTATGCAGGCGGTTCTTCAGAGAGATGCCAGGCAACGCCCTGGATAAGAAATCAAACTATGAGCTACTAGAGTAAGATTACATTATTTGTCCACACTGTAAACCATGTTGTCTTGAGAGTATATTTCATAAATTTTGTTTATGTTGAGGTAGATTAGTCCAAAGATAAATGTTGTGGCCCTGTTATTCTTTTTAGGAAAGATGTTGGTTTGAGAAGGTTCTTCCCCAAAAGCCTGCTGGACTCGCTTAAGGTGAGGTTAAACCACTGTAATTATATAAATCCACTTAGTGACTAACTGTCCACCCACTGCCTGGTAACAAAAGTGTCAAAAACACAAATTACATCTGACTCCTGCTTTGTGTATCGGCTGAGTTACGGCTGACAGGCTCTTTGGCTGACTGGCAGGGAGACAAACTCGATGACTGAAAGGACATTTGGCTAAATGCCTGATCAATCAGATTGTCTGGAATTAAGTTAAACTTCCTGTTGTCACTCTTAGTGGGGCCTGTCAGTTGTGTGCTGTGCTTTTCTTGGCTCTATCTCAATGGTTTCTCAGAAAGCCCGTACTCTTTTAAGTGTTTTGTCCCCCCCACTCTCTGTCTCTCTATCAGCCGAAGGCTCTTCGTAAGCAGATCCAGCAGACCTTTAAGCAGTTTGCTAACCTCAATGATGAGCAGAGCATCCACAAGTTCTTTGAGATACTTTCTCCCATCTACCACTTCGACAAGGAGTGCTTCAAATGTGCTTTAGGGGTAGGACTCTCAGTACATTGAGATAATGTTGCATGTAAAGATCAATAGTGATGTGTTTTTAATGCATTAGCCATACATTAAAAGTCACGGGGTGGGAGGCTGGGGTCTCTTTATCATGCACAGGGTAGAAAATATCCATCAGGTAGTGTCCTCTTTAACAGTTATTGATTTTCAGTATTTTGTTCTTATTAGCATATTCTCTATAGTAATTTAACTTCAAACCTAACTCTGTTCGAAATAGCATTAAATATCAAAAGTTCAGAGAATATTAGAATTTTTGTGAAATTTGTGAATGCACATGATGTGATGAGATGTGAGATACACAAGTTTTCTGTACTGTGTCTCTTCTCCCCTCTAGTCCAGCTGGGTAATATCAGTAGAGTTAGCTATCGGACCAGAGGAAGGAATCAGCTACCTCACAGATAAGGGCTTGACGGTGAGTATTCACACCGACAACTCATCAGAGAAAGTTACAGTAGCCAGCTCTGTATTTTTCCTGTCTCTTAATAAGGCTTCCAGCACTGCTGTATAATGCAGCATACTTAGGTGGAAGGTCACAGTAACAGTTCACCATGCTGCCCTCTTCTGGTGGGCCTCTTTTTTTTTTCTCATCTCCTCACTTGCCCAAGTTGGAAAAAGTCAGAAAGGCCAGTTGGATTGGTAAAAGCTAGGAAACATAAAGCTAAATGTGTGATCGTCAGATCACAGGTCGATTAGAAAAACGGTTTTCAGCATTGACCAGACACTGTGGTGTTTGTTCTAAATTACACCAAACAGAAAACTCCAGTGCCTAGACTGACTTAGTCCTTAGTGAAAGTAGACTGCCTATCAGCTGCTGGCAATTCATTTTAAGATGCAGCTTTGCATGAAAACAAATTAGAGCTTGTCCTCATAGAGCCTAAACAAATAAAAATGTGCTTTGACTGATGCTGTCTAAATAGTATACAGTGATAAAAGACTGATTTTAGTGTGCTGTTGTATCTAAAAAAAAAAATAATAACATGACTAACTTTTACTGGTGCTATGTAAAAATATCAGCAATCGTTCAATAATACACGAATAATGAAAATTTCTTTTAAAAGGCACCAATCTGAGGCCGCAAATGAAGATATTCTTTTTTGCATTCATATACTTTCCCTATAAATGATCAGCTTCACAATTTGAGTGGAAAGTTGATTTGCCCTCTTTTCGTTTTAATGACGGCAGACTTTCTGGCCGGTATGGACTCAAGTTTGTGCAGAGATGCTTCTCGTATTGTCAGAAGTTCTTGGCTCTCTCAGACTTCAGGCACCCCTTAAATTGTTAATGGGGTTGAGGTCAAGTGCTGAAAATGGCTCCTTGTTCCCAAACCAGAAGGTCTAGCATGTCTCTGAAGAATGGAGTGCTACTTCACCCTTCTGAAGGTGGAGTCAGTTCAGTGCAGGTGTCAGTAAAACACCCTCAAACTTGACATCACCATAATTAGCTAAAAGTTTGATACATTGTGATGTTCTTCTCTCTTCCTTTTGTTTGCTTTAACACATCCTTCTGTTACTGCCAGTAATGTCAAACTTTGCATTAATTAGTAAATGGGACTTTTTTCCATTGCCGATAGTAAGTGTTTGTTTTGTTTCCCCACCTGAGAAATGGTTCATAGACCTCTACTCATGCAGTCGAGACGAGTGCCAGACAATCTTCTTTCCACAGTACTCTGTGTCTGTGATGAAGTTGCTTTTCTATCTGTCAGTGAACAAAGCTTGATGTATTGATCTTCTGATGTTGTGGTCACTTTTGGTCTGCTTATCTGTACTTTGGATCCAGCTGATAAAGTTTCTGCAAAGTGTTTTAGAGTGCTGTGCGCTGCCTCCTTAGAGACTTTCTGTCTAGACGTGGTTTGACGCTGAGAAAGCTGCAGTTTGCTTAGTACAACAGTCATATTTCTGACACGTTCACTTAGTTCTGATGTCATGTGTTTCACTGGTGCAGTGCTTCTTAGTAAGCAATGTTCTGTTGGAAACCTGAGGCACACAATGCATGCCATACAATCTAACGCTGCAAGATGACTGACTTTAACTGTAGTGGATCAGATCCTGCTGAGTGTCATCTAATTTTATGGGGTTTTTTTTTAATCTGTGTAGAATCATTTAGACTATTTCCAGATTTATTTAATGTGTGTGTATCTGCCTTTGTCTCTGCAGCCCACACACTTAGCTAACTTTAATCAGGTCCAGTCCATCCAGTACTCTGCTTTGGAAGAGAAGGACAGGAAAGGCATGCTGCAGCTGAATGTGGCCGGAGCTCCCGAGGTAAAAACACACATACTGTATACTCTTCAACTAGCTGAGTGTGTGTGTGTGTGTGTGTGTGTGTGTGTGTGTGTGTGTGTGTGTGTGTGTGTGTGTGTGTGTGTGTGTGTGTGTGTGTGTGTGTGTGTGTGTTACAAAAGGATGGTTCAATGTGAACATAAATTATTGTTATTCAAGTTATTGTAACACCTGTTTGTATTTGTGTTGCCTCTCATTAAACCACGTGGCTCATGCAGATTTTAATCTGCAAGCATATTCTCATTGAAAATGCATACATTGTGCATACAAGTGGATATTATATTTCTGCTTATGTTGGCTTCTGATAATATCACATTTATTCCATACAGCTGATGAATACTAATCTCATTGTTTACTTCAAAAAATAACTTTAAATAGACTAACTGAAGCGTATTAGTTGAAGTTCTATTAAAGCACAGGGAAAACAAGATGAAAAGTTTTAGGGAAAAGGAGAAAGATTGTGCGTTTGCAGCAGGCTAGGACTATTATTGGAGCAGGGATGTATGTGTGTATCTATATAGGACTGCATGTGTGTATGTGCGCTAGTAGTGGGCCTTATTCCTAATAGAGCCCTCATTGTGTCACTGTGAAGCAGCTCTCTGTCCCACTCTTACACTAATCCCTCTGTGTGTGTGTGTGTGTGTGTGTGTGTGTGTGTGTGTGTGTGTGTGTGTGTGTGTGTGTGTGTGTGTGTGTGTGTGTGTGTGCGCGTGTGCGTGTGTGCGTGCATGCGTGCGTGTGCAGCCCCTCACTGTCACTACAGCACTGCTGACTACGGCAGAAAACATGGCCGATTTGATTGACGGTTACTGTCGGCTCGTCTCCTCGGTTACTCACTCCTTCATCGTCAGAGTCCACAAAGGTAGGACGTCCAATTATGCAAATTTTGTGTCACAAGCTTGTAGTTTCACTGCACACCCAAATATCAGTGTTTTTCAGCTTTGTAGCGGTAGGATTGTGCAAAGATGATGATTGTGGTCATGTTTCTGTTGTTTATACCCTAACTGTAACTGGAAATGAAAACACAATAAAGCAGACATATACAAACATATAAATAGTACTCCAGATTGAAATTGCTGTCAAGTCATCTCTCAGACTGTAGTGGAGTCTGATTGTGACTAGCGAGGCTTTATGCTTGTTGCTTTGAATAACCAGCTGGTGTCTGGCTAGTGTTTTCTAAAAATAACTGTGACTACAAAGAAACTGAAATTGTAGCTCTAACTTGAAGCCAGTCTGCTCTGTGACCAATTTAATTGTTGATGTTTGTCTCTGCAGAGGGAGACAGAGCTCTGCCTTCTATACCAAAGTAAGTCAGCTAATTTGATTTATGCTCATTAAGGGCTGTGTTAAGTGAAAACAAGCTATCTTGTTCCAGTGACACCCACCCCCTCTTCCTTTTTTTCCCTGTGCAACCTGTTGTCTTTTGTTTGTTTGGTTTATTGCTTATTTTTATGGGTTGAATGTGACCATGAAACTAAAGCATGGCATCATTTTTTTAGTCCACATCTCAGATCCATTAATTCAACATTCTTGAGCTGCTACAAAGTAAATATAATATTCTTTCTAAACTATAGAAACTCATATTTTTTTAATGTTTGACACTCTAAAGCAGCACACATGACAGGATGTGGGAGGACTCCCCGTTTCTCCGATTGCTCTCTTCGTAGCTGCAAATAGAAGCTTGTTCTGTCTTAGGACGACGTGAGCCAAATCCCCAAAATAATTTTCTTCTCTCTGGTCCAGAGTTTCAAATCATGAGAAGCGGATGGAAAAGCGGATGGACGGAGTACGAACTCGAGCGGTTTGTGTCTCAGGTATAAACCCCCCGTCCTGTTTCCTCTTTGCTAGCCCATCAGTTTCTCCTCTGTCGCTGTGCTTCTCTGTCCTCTGCTCTAAATGTCATGAATGACAGTGACCACTAAGGGTTAGCTAAAGGGTTCACAAGATATGTGTGCATACCCTGTTTCCACATAAAGCCTCATCTGTGTGTGCAGTGAAGAGTCCTTGTCTGGCCAGATGTCTTCGTGGAGAGCTTTAGTCACTGTCACTCTGTCTGTGCTCTGACTGTCGTCTGACCTCAGATTAACTCACATTTATACAAATAAAAACAAGCTTTAATGCAGTCTAAAACCATTAACAATAAAACTAATGCTTCTCTCCATGTTTCTCCCCCATATTTGTGTTTCATGCTGCTTGTGGCTTCTGCAGGTCACATTAGTGGCGATGGTAAACAGCATTTTCTTTAAACCTCCTTCATTAGTAACAGTGGAATTCCTCATCTGTATCTTCATTAAAGGCTACCGTATGTGTGTAGAGTATCTCTCTATCTCTCTGTCTCTGTTTGACACTGTATTAATCCTCTCCATGACTCAACCTGTTTTTCTTCAGCTTGTTTCTCTGGAAAGAAAGAATATTTCCATCCCTCCCCTTTCCTCTCTTCTTTCTCTCTCCCTCTCTATTGTTCTGTGTCATTCCTTGTGTGAGGCTGCACTGTAGTACACGAACATTTCAGTTGTTGTGCATGTATTTGGAGTTGGGTATGGTGACGGGCTTTTGGAAAGGTAGTTCTGTCTGATGATAGTGTTTCTCTTACTGTTACAAATTGCACTCTTTGTCTCAGGGAAGATGTGTTTACTGAACTCAGTAATTTAGTGTTATCAGAAGGCGGTAGATGTAGTGGCATGAGATGCAATTATATTGTTGATACAGAAGATTTTGTTGTGATTTTTTTAGATGTGAGCTTGTTTGTCAGCTCAAAACTGAGATTTGTTCTTTGCTCTTTTTCCCCGTCATGACTTTTCTCTTGCTCTGCAGAAACGGACGACTATGCTGAGATCATAGACGAGGAGGACACCTACACCATGCCTTCAAGTAAGTAGACATATGCTGAGGCGCGTAGATGTAAATGTTGTGGGCAGCTAAAGTGACAAGTGGAGAGGCAGTGATAGGTGTTTATGTCTGTGCTGATCAGTGGACCTTGTCAGAGTTATATCAGAGGCATTTTATAGAGGGACTTTGGTTATACTCTGTATACTTACAAGCATTTCTTTATGTTGATGTGATTATGAATAGAGATTAAAAGTCTTTAAGAGACATAGACATTGCGTGGTGGCATTTTAGATAGATTTTGCTGTTAAATTTGGATAAGATTAGAGTCGGAAATCTCTTTTGCTGTAACACAAATTTACTTATGAAAATATATGTATTTTATCTTGGCATACAGTGCTGTGCAAAAGTCTTAAGCCACCCCCCAGGAAACTGGGAAGTAGGTGCAGTGATTTATTAAAATGTGCAAACCATCCATCGTCTTCTGCTTATCCTTGTCAGGGTCGCGGCAGCCTATCCCAGCAGTCATAGGGCGAGAGGCAGGGTACACCCTGTACAGGTTGCCAGCCTGTTGCAGGGCTAACACAGAGAGACAGACAACCATTCACACTCATGGGCAGTTTAGAATCACCAATTAACCTAACCCCACTAACTGCATGTCTTTAAACTGTGGGAGGAAACCGGAGTACCCGGAGAAAACCCATGCAGATATAGGGAGAACATGCAAACTCCACACAGAAAGGCCCGGGCCAAGGTGGATTCAAACCTTGACCTTCTAGCTACGAGGCAACAGTGCTCACCACCACACCACTGTACTGCCAGAAATGCGTGAACATTCATGTAAATACAGTATATAAGGCAAAAACAGAGTTTGTACAATTCTAAAGAGCTTGAAAGTCAATATTTGGTATGACCGCCTTTATTCTCAAACACAGCCTGAACTCTCTTCAGCAGCTTTCTTGTCATTTCTTTAAGCAGTCTTCAGGAATAGTTCTCCAGACTTCTTGAAGGACATTCAAAGCTCTTCTTTGGATGTTGGCTGCCTTTTGTTCCTTCTCTGTCAAGATGATCCCACACCGCTTCAGTAATGTTGAGGTCCTGGCTCTAGTATGTTTTTCTCTTCAGCTATGCTTTTATTGTATTGACAGTGTGTTTGGGATCATTGTCCTGCTGAGAAATGAAGCCGTTACCAGTCAGATGCTTTTCAGATGGTATTGCATGGTGGATCAATATCTAGGAGTACTGGGAGATAGCTCATGGGGTAAGCAGGTGACCATATGCTGTGAGGCTGACTACAGCAGGTTCTTCACCCACTCACTCTCCCTGCTTTCCTGTCTACTCTTCACTACTATGCAATCTAATAATGGCAAAAAAAAGTTAAAAAAAAAAAAAATCTGATGCAATCTCTGCATTCATAATTCCATCACACGATCCCCAACTCCACTGGCTGAAATCCAGCGCCAAAATTTGGATTCATCATTCCATCAGACCTGTTGCTAGAGATTTTTAGTCCAGTTCTTGTGTAATGTGGCATACCTCGGGGGTTTCCCCCTGTTTCTCTTCCTTGAGAATGGCTTCTTGACAGGCACCATTCCACTGATGAGCTTCAGTGAACAGTAGATGGATCAATTGGAGGGCCAGATGCATCTCTCAGGTCCTGTGTCAGGTCTTTGCTGGATTGTTTCCCCTATTTCTTAAGGACATGACTTTCAGATGGTGTTCATCTGCTGATAGTTTTTTAGGCATGACACTTCTTTTGTCCTCTTTTTGTCCAGTTGCCTCTAATTTTTTAAGGACACACTGCACACATGCCAAGATGCTCCAAGTTTTTGACCAGTAGCTCTTTGGGGATGGTGCAAAAATACTACTTATCCTTGTCAAAGGATAAGTAGTATCCCGTGTTATCTTTGGTGTTTTTAATAGGTTCAACTAAAGAAATGGAAATAAATTATGTGTTTTTGCAACAGGCTGCTAGTAACAAAGTTAGATACAATTTAAAATTGGTTCTTTGCTCATCTGTTATGTGTAGACACAACACTGGTTCAGCCCTTGAGTTATGTGGCTTTTTGTATGCTTCGAGGATTCATAGGTCAGAGTAAAGCAAGGAAAATATAAAAAATGAGGGATAACACAAAACTTCTGTACTCTTTCTTTAAACTAAATCAAGTCACCTTCCAAACCTGATTCACCCTTAAAAACAGATTTAAAAATGAGTTTGCTTGAAATCATTTTAAAGTTGAAGAATTTCCCACAAATTCCGATGAACCATTCAGCATTTACACGTGTTCCAAAATGAAAAAAAAAAAAAGACATCCGTTAAATAGGTGTCGTGATTAACAGTACGATTTTTTTTTGATCTGGTCAGACTCTAGTGTGAATGACCACATTTTCCATGGTCACATGCAGTAATATTATTTAAAAGGGGGAAGCCACTTTAACCACATACTGTGTGTATTTTTGTACTCCTAATCTATATTTGTTTTCATGAGTTACGACAAGCTTTGGCAAAAACCGCAGCTTCCTCCGGGTCTTCTGACGCAGTATGTGCACATTGTCCGCATTTTTAGTGAACATTTAGAAATGACTGATCACTGCCGTGTTAGTGCTTCATGTGAAAGGGTGGTAATATTTTTAGTATGAGACATCAGTGTAGGCGCTTGTCTGGCCTTAATGTGTCATACATGGAGGCTGAACAGTTCTTTGCATTAATCAAAAACATTGCTGAATAAATGAGTAATGAATATGAAGAAGTTCGTCTGTGCTGCTGTTGCTGCTGAGCGTTGTCTGTGAACCAGGCTTAAGACTCATACTAAGCTGAATTCAGTACTATGTGGTAATGCTGAATAGGCAACACAAGCAGAGTAGACGGGCAATAGCAGCTTAGTGAAAGATGGGAAGATGGAGCGGGGATTTTAAGTACTTTTTTTTTTAAAGCTGTTTTGACAAATTGCCTGTGCACAGCACCACAAAATGTTGCCTGAGTATCATAAGCACTCGTTCCATGCAGCTGAATCCCGACATGGCTTTGCTTTTTTGACCATTCATAAGTTATGGCGTTGTAGTTCAGTCTTCTGGACTCAGATGTAAACACAGTACCAAAGAAACAATTACTGTATTGATGCTTTTTACTAGTCTTAAAAAGCTCTGATACATTCACTTGCATCACAGCTGCAAATGAGTCATTCAGGTCAAGATCAGCTGTTTATGTTGGGACTGGGTAGTTTTACAAAACAAACAACTTATACGAGACCTGCTGTTAACACAACCACAATACTCAATCACACCTGCTAAAAACTGTCTAAGATAGCTGGCGGTGACTGGTGGTGTGCGCCTTTGTTGTTTTGCTTTGACATTTGTGTTTAAAAGAATTTAATTTAACGCACCAAACGAAAAGGATTTTTATGCCAAAAACAGTTACACATGCTAATATTTTGTTGGACCTCCTTCAGCTTTGATGGCAGCACACAATTGTCATAGTTTCAGTAAGCTTATGCAATTTCACAGCGTTTATTTCCATCAGGTGCTGCATTAATTATCCGCCAAGATCTTTTATCGATGATGGAAGTGTCTGTGTTGCTGAACCTAGACCCGACTAACTAAAACAGCCCCAGAACATAACAGTGACCCCAAAGGCTTGTATGGTAGGGATGATGGGTGCATCACTTCATCCACCTCTCTGCTTACCCTGCCCGTCACTCTGGAACAGGGTAAATCTGGACTCACCAGATCACATGACCATTTCCCATCGATCCAGAATCCAATCTGTATGCTCTCTGTCAAATTGATTCCTTTTATTCCCTCAATTAGCCTCACTGGTAATTGGTTTTCTAAAGAATACACAGCTGTTTAGTCCCCAACCAGTTGTATTCTCTTCAATGCGTTTGTGTGGAAATGCTCTTACCTTCATTGTTAAACACAGCTGTGAGTTCTACTGTTGATTTATTTAATTTTTTACAATTTGATTTTTTACCAAACATTGAAGTGATCTCTGATCACGATCACTGCTGTCCTTCCAAGTTTTAAAATGTGTTGAACAGTTTTTAACCCAGTGTTATTAGTTTCAGCAACCTCCTTAGTTTTTTTCTTTGCTTGACCCTTCTGAAATGGATTAGCATCTCTCTCTTATCTGTTTGTGTAGTTAAATTTTTTTTTTTTTTGGCCAGACAATCTTAGAATGAGTTATTTTATGTGATAACACTGTGATTGACTTACAGGACCCCAAAACCATCAGCATCACTGTCACACTCACAATCACCGCAGCTGTGAAAGTAACACTGACCTAATTAGTAGACTTCAGTAACAATTTGTGGCTCTCTGTACTCACAGCTAGCTATTTCTGTCTCTTATCACTAACCCATTTTCCCAGAATACTATGGACTAGATCAAGGTAATGACTGAAAAAGTACCATAAGTCTGGTTGTTTTGTGATGGCACTTTGATTTGGTGGTTGTTGTGACCCTTTTATGTTTGCTTGTGACTGGAAAATAAAATTCAGAGTTTCTTTCTGTACCTCTACCCTGTTGATTTGGCGCCCCCACCCCTCCAAACCCACCCCTCCTCAACCCCCTCTGTTCATGTGTGATGTGCTGTGAGTTTCTCCTAAATTGGTGGTAGTTTCAAAACTGAGTCAACCCAGATAGACTTGGAGCTTGTTTTTGTCTGTGTTTAAAAGGTGGAACAAATTGAGAATGAACTTATACTACTCTACAGAAAAAAAAAAAAAAAATCAATAATAATATCAACAGTCAGCCGCTGTTAAAACCCATTCACTGCTCAGAGTAACAAAAACATGGCAGGTGTTCAGAAACATTTTTTTTTTTTCAACCGGGCAAGTTGTTTCAGAGCATGCTCCTTTTTACAACTTTGGCCTCGAGGAGGAAGTGCAGTGAGAGGAAAGGCTTTAAATAGATGCATACATTTATGCACTGTAACATTTTAAACCCAGACCACTAACAAACAGGATTGTCTTACTTCATTATTTAACACTGGGTTTTAAAAGTGTCAGCCACACGGGGGGCATTTAGAGACAGAGAACAATCATTATGGTTCACTTTTTTGTTACTGTATTATGTAGCCACATTGGGGCCATTCCAGCTACTTTTTACTACCCAACAACCTTGTCTCTAAAAATCACCCATGTGCTTGAACAGCAGTGATTATCATAAAAGTCCAGAGAATAAAGTAAAGTGACATTCATGGCTTCAGGTGTGCTTTATTCATATGCTTATTACGTGGACAAAGTCAGGTCAACAGTGTCATGCACGTCAGGCAGAGCAAACCATCAGCTTTCAACAGCCTACATTTCACAGACCAGCTTAAAAGAAAATACACAAAAAAAGCTGCATTGTTTCTTTACAGAAAAGCCACTGAATACTGACCTGCTACAGCTACAGTGATACAGATTTGTTTTGTACCAAGCAAAAGTAACACAGGTCTTGTGATGTTTCACCATATACCACCTGACTTTATCCATATAACATTTAAATCAGCATAGAAATTCATGTTCATTGATTGCAACTGGCTGCTGTTTGTCTGTGTTACATGGCATGTCTAGCTGTGGTTTGCTGATGCTCTTGTTGCATGCTGTTGATGGTGAGCTTGTTGATAAATTCAAGCTTGTCAGAGTAGGTCAGATTTTTTTTTCCCTCCCAGAAAAAGCATCATATTGCATCTGACAGTATTTACACGGTGCACTCTGCAATGAATCTTAAACAGCTTAAATATGCATGTTTAACATAAAGATTTATTGGACAAGCTGCAAACACTGTAAAGTGCTCTGACAAGCTTGGTTAATGCAAGGCCAGCGTGTGGACATTAACGTGTGTGTTTTTCATCTGAAGATTTAATCTGTTCATTCTCATGTGTGTGACCGTATCTTTGTGTTATTGTGCATTCTGTGTGTCCAGCGCGTGACTATGAGATTCAGCGAGATCGTATTGAGCTGGGACGCTGCATAGGTGAGGGTCAGTTTGGAGACGTCCACCAAGGAATTTACATCAGCCCGGTATGTTTGCTCTCTCACGCTCTCTCTGCACAGTCACTTTTAAGAGAAGCTAAACAGAATGAGTTATATCACAATAATGCCACACAGCGTAGTCAGAAAAGTTGTACCAGAGAAAAATAAAGGGACGGGTTTGCCGCTCAGGAGCTATGATACTGTATACTAACAGTTAACAGTGGACTTACAGTGGAGTTTGATTTTGACTCTTTCTTTCTGTTGAGCAGACTGTGAATATGCTGGATGTGGATGCCTCTGTTGAAATGATCTGATTTTGCTTGGGTGGATTTATTTCTTGCAGGAGAACCCAGCGCTGTCTGTGGCTGTGAAGACGTGTAAGAACTCAACATCAGACAGCGTCAGGGAAAAATTTCTCCAAGAAGCATGTAAGTTCCTGAACTGACAGTTGAAAATCTTTTTTTCAGCAGCCCCTTTACTAAAGAACCCCCCCCCCGCGTCCTTCTTACAGTGACCATGCGTCAGTTTGACCATCCTCACATAGTGAAGCTAGTGGGAGTCATCACTGAGAATCCAGTCTGGATCATCATGGAGCTCTGTACATTTGGAGAGGTATAACACTAATAAGCATGCGTGTGAGTTGCGTGTGTTTAAAAAAGAACAATTAATCCCTCTTTCTCAAATCTTCCTGTGTGTTTTTCTGCACAGCTACGGTCATTTCTTCAGGTGAGGAAATACAGTCTAGACCTGGCTACTCTCATCCTGTACTCTTACCAGCTCAGCACAGCGTTGGCATATCTGGAGAGCAAACGCTTTGTACACAGGTATGAAAGAGACATACTGAAGTAATATATCAGAATATTCATAATTAATAAAAAAATTTAAAAAGCAGTCATATAGAACTTTCACAGTGTAGTGGGTATGTTGATATGTTTATCAGTTAAATCATAATTTCAAATAACTGCTTAAAAAGTTTTAGGATTGTTAAATGTAACGGAATTTAAATTTTATCGCAAATGTCCACAGCCTGGTGGTGTTCTGTTAAAAATGAAAACATGTACTGATATGTGGAAAAGTTCACTGCTGATATTAGTATATGAATGTGCGCAGTGAATTTGAGTAAAAGAATGAATATAAATGTGTTTTTGACTTCCTCTCATTCCCTTTTATCCTCTCCAGGGACATCGCAGCGCGGAACGTGCTGGTATCAACGGTCGACTGCGTAAAGCTGGGAGACTTTGGGCTGTCACGATACATGGAGGATAGCTCGTATTACAAAGGTGAGTAAACACGCATCACCATCTTTGTCCAACTTTCTTTGTTTGATCCCATGGAGAAGAGTTCCATTATTATTCAGAGTGGACCTGATCAGTGAAGTGTGACACAGTTTTCTTCATTTCTGTTCAGCATCTAAAGGTAAACTGCCTATTAAATGGATGGCTCCAGAATCCATTAACTTCAGACGGTTTACTACAGCCAGTGATGTCTGGATGTTTGGTATGTTTTAAGCCTGTGCTGCTTCAGTTTTTTCCCCCACTGCATTGTGTTTTATTAGTCTGCTCCTGTTTTACTCTTCACCTTGTGTCTCTTGCTTTACGACCCCGTGGGTGGCTGTCTCATTCTCACTCACGTTATCTGTCTTGCCACAGGTGTCTGCATGTGGGAGATTCTGATGTATGGCATCAAGCCTTTTCAGGGTGTGAAGAACAACGATGTCATTGGCAGGATAGAGAACGGCGAGCGACTGGCTATGCCCCCCCAGTGCCCTCCTACTCTCTACAGCTTGATGACAAAGTGTTGGTCGTACGATCCCAGCAAGAGGCCACGCTTTAATGAACTTAAAACACAGCTGAGGTACTCAGTGGAGTGTGATTGGTGTGTGTATGTGTGTGTGTGTGTGTGTGTGTGTGTGTGTGTGTGTGTGTGTGTGTGTGTGTGTGTGTGTGTGTGTGTGTGTGTGTGTGTGTGTGTTTGAGGAGCTTTGAGTGTCGATGCTGCAAGTGGATGTTTTGTTTGAGTGTTTGAATGAATATTAAACTATTTAGATGCTGCTCTAAAAAGAAAGAGAAATTACAGGAGCACTCACGCAACACTAACATAAGGTACTTTAAAGTTCAGAGATCAAAACGACCACAAAAGCGGGACTGGTTTTTCAGGTGGCCACAGACCATTGTATCCTGACTGATCTTTCTTTTGTTTTGTTTTTTGCTAGTGTCCTGGTAGCATGTAGCCCATTCGGGTTGCACAGGTAGTCCAGTTCCACCAAAATGGTACATCCATATGTGCCAAAGAAGTTTTGCTGTGTCTCTGAGCGCAGCCTCAAGAGTGTGGAGCAGATACCAGGTGGTGGGCTATTACACAAAGAGGGTTGGACAGGGCAGCAGGACCAGTATGTGCACCTTTGTCCAAAGAGAAACAGGAGGAGCACTGCCAGAGCCCTACAAAATGACCTCCAGCAGGCCATTCATGTGCATGTTTCTGACCAAACTGTCAGAATCAGAGAGTCAAATGGTAGCACAAGGGCCTGATGTCCTTCAGTGGGGCCTGTGCTCAGAGCCCAGCAGCATGCAGATCAACTGGCATTCACTAGCAAAGATCCAAACTGGCAGGTCCACCGCTGGAGCCCTGTTATCTTCACAAGTGAGAACAGGTTCACACTGAACACTTGTGACACGTGAATGAGTCCAAAGTCAGCATGGCATATGCTATGCCAACTGCAACATCAGCCAGCATCATGGGTTTGGCAGTGAATCAGGGATGGTCTAGGTTGGCCTTCGAGGGTTACATAGGGTGCAGTGAGGGTTCCTCCTGCTGCAGGACATTTCCCTGCCTCATGGGGTCAGAGTGAGTAGATCGGGCCTAGATAACACAGGCATTGAGGCAATTGACTGCCCCTTATCAGACCTGAATCCAGTTGAGACTCTCTGGAACAGTGTATCTGATGCTACCAAAGAGTGCCACAAACTGTTCAGGAGCTCACTGATACTCTGATCCAGGTCTGGGACCAGAGCCCTCAGAATACTGTTTAATCAGGAGCATGCCCCAGGCTTTGTGTCATGCTGCCAGGAGTGACAAGGACACTACCAGTGACTCAACGATGAGCCTTCCTTTAATTTTTTGAGCAGTATATTTTGTTTCAGCTGAAAAAGCACTAATTCTTGGATTTTGGATCTGTCAGCATTTTGTTCCCTTGGTTTTAGCTTTGGCTTTAGTGATATGGGTGAAAAAAAAGCTCAAAAATGTTGTGACTCATGGGAAAAAGGCAGTGTCATTTTTATTTGATCTGGTTTATTACATCTTATCACTAGAAGGAGTCTACAACTAGAAATTTTCACAGCTACATTAAAATAGCTGATCTTGATTTATACTAAATATTAACATTAGTTATGTACCTGTTTGCCTTATAAGTGAAAGTGTGATTGTTCCATTGCTGTTAAGCCCAGTGGACGTTTTTCTTTGCTGCTTTCCAGTTGGTCCATTTTCCAGATGAAGCTTTTTTTTTTTTTTTTTTACACTTGTTTGACAGCAGGTGTCACTCTTAGTCTGTTGTAATCACAGTAACATCACAATGAGTGGGCCAAAGAAGGAAATGTTGCAGATATTTCAAAAGGATAAAACATACTGTGGTCTTCTATTTTACCTGGTGACATCAGACCAAAATGAAATCTTAACTATAGATAAACAGGTCAGACAGCAGAAATGTCTGCATGTACCTGGAAAGATGGGAACTCTTTGTTCATTCAAGCTTGGATTATTTTTGTCTGGTTTGTTTAAACAAGTTTGTAGGTCCTATGTTACACTATGAGGGTATTTATTGAATTATAAACTATTAATGTAAAACTAGTTTTAAAGGTAACAGTTCCTATCCCTGTATAAACTCACTGACCACTTCATTAGGTACACCTGACTAGTACTGTTCAGATCTTGGTGGCACAGATTCAACAATGTCGCAGCAGAAATCAAAACTCGTCAGACCAGGCAGCATTTTTCCAATCTTCTATTGTCCAATTTTAGTGAGCCAATTCAAATTGTAGCCTCAGTTTCTTGTACTCAGCTGACAGGAGTGTCACCCGGTGTGGTCTTCTGCTGATGTAGACCCATCTGCTTCAAAGTTCAATACGCTGTGCATTCAGAGGTGCTCTTCTGTATACCTTAGTTGTAATGAATAGTTATTTGAGTTACTGTTGCCTTCCTATCAGTTCAAAGTGGTCTGGCCAGTCTCCTCTGACCTCTGGCATCAACAACACATTTTCTCCCAGAGAACTGCTGCACACTGGATATTTTCTTTTTTTCAGACTATTCTCTATAAACTCCAGAGATGGTTGTGTGGGAAAATCCCAGTAGTTCAGACTAGCCCATCTGGCACCAATAAGCATGGCACATTCAAAGTCGCCATTCTTTTCCATTATGATGCTCAGTTTGAACAAGTATTACAACTTTTCTTGTTTATTTGCAAAGTGTGCTGTTTAAGTAGTTTGGCATTGCTATTTTTTACTAATAAGAGAATACTCAGCTCACTTTGTCTTCTGCAGTTTTAATAATATTCACGCCCTTAATGAGTGCCCAGAAAAGGGTTCCTTGGATGCATTACTGCTCAGCATGCCGTATGTGCTCAGGATTTAGGATGTAACAGCCCAAACAAACCTGTCCAAATATAAAACAGGGTGCGTTTTGCGTTCTGTTTGGGCTGATGACTTTATGGTTGGCATGGTAATGGAGGTGCGATGATGGCAGAGATAGATTAAGTGAGCAACTTCAGTCATGCCTTGCCTTGTTAGATGATACATCACGACCTTGTTGCTAGATTTGCCTGAAGATGGTTTTGCAAGGATAGATCATATTTTATATGAAATCCTGGGTGTGTTGTGATCAGATAAGGCAGAACCAGACATCACTTCTGGTAATTTAAAAATTCCCTGAGTGAGTCCCAGACTAATGTGTCACTTAACACAGGAAGGCTCAGACACATTTACACATCAAATAAAGGCATACTCATACCATTTAAAAAGAATTTTCCAGTTGCCGTGTCAGTTGTCAGACAGCGCGGGGTGTGCTTTTAATCCGCTTTAAAACAACATTTGGTCACCGTGTCAGTTATCATCATTAGGTGCGGTCAAAGAAAGAGACTGACTTTATAAGCTGGTACATGTGTAGAACAACAGCCACACAAAAAAGGTGAATTTAGCTACTGAAGCTACAGAATGTTCAACAATTACAGTTATTAGTTTAATCTAAGATTCTCTTCTTATAAATACTAATGTCATTTAATTCATAATTTAGTAGTACTTAAATCTCCTTCAAATTAATATCGTCTTTCTTTGTGGTACACTGTAGGGTTAAGTAGAGGTCCAGTAAAGACTGAGTTTTTCTCAGCCATCATTGCTCAACATTTCATAATCTTTTGGCATGAACAGACCTGCAGTTTTTTTGGAAGCGATGTTTCAGCATTGCTCCTTATGGGAAATGAAATTTTTAAAAAAAGGATTATGAGATTAGGTAGGCTGATATGAAACTGTTATTAGAGTGTCATCTGAAACTTTAAAATCTGAACAGATGATACTTGATGTGCATATTCATTATATTCATTTAAGTAATGTCCTTCTTGTTTCGTCATCTTTTTTTTTGCTGAAACCATGGCATTGGTGCTCCAGGTGTCGCCTAACCATGAACCACAGAGTCCAGATTAATGTGCCGACAATGTTTCTGCTTTATTGTTGTCTTGTGCATATAGTCTACATGAAAGGAGTCTGCAAGAAATGCTGTCAGATATTTAATCTAGACAGGCCCTCCCTAATAACTTCATGATGAGTTTAAATGCCATTATTTTTTTATACAGCTATGCGTTCACATCTGACTGAATTCCTCCTGGCAGAACATATAATATTCAGTTTGTGTATCTTATAAAGTTTAAGTCACATTCTTGCTTTGTGAAACATGTGGGCAACAAAGCAGCAGCAGAGCAAGATGCCATCATTGTTTCCTTCAATATGCACATTCTCTCTACCTTACGCTTTTTTTTTCTTGCACAGAAACCGGAAAATAAGAGTGCATATTTAACTCCTGTGGTTTTACGAGCTTTGCTTAAAACCAGCATGACTCACACCTCACATTCCACCTCCAATTTTCTCAGTGTCAGCTCCCCTGTTTCTCTAATTCTGCTCCTTTTACACTTTCTTTTCCAACTCAGTTTTCTGCCCTCTCCTCCCAACCTCTTTCACCTCTTTAATTGTCTCCTCCTTTTGGCTCAGAGCGAAGTACCGGCCTTCGCGTCGTGGAGATCTGCTCGTTACTTTGACACATGCTCTGCATGTTTGTGGTTGTATGTTTTAACAGGGTGAGAACAAAGTGTGGAAAAGTACACGTGAAGTGTGGCTGCTAAGCTGGCAAAATTAAGGACATTTATTCAAATTGGGATGGCTGAGAGCGAAGGAGCCCTCAGTGGGCCTCATCCAGTGTCTTGGTTACCAAGTCAATATTGACCATGTTCACTGTGGTCACTGGCTATTAATAGGAGAAAGTGGGGCCATATAAGGGTATACAATTTGGTTTACTTTCAGTCTGGCTGGCTTTTATATCATAATATCAATTATAGGTCCCTGCTGCCAAATATGCAACTCTCAGCTACTACTAGAGAGAGAGAGAGAGAGAGAGAGAGAGAGAGTGTGTGTGTGTGTGTGTGTGTGTGTGTGTGTTTACACAGTGTGCAGCTGCCATGAGCCACAGCTTTCCAAAGAACAGAGAGAGAGAGAGGGGGTAGAGAGAGAGAGAAAACAGATAGAATTAAAGAAGAATGGAAAAAGCCGAACAGAGCTACTGCAGCGCTGCGCTCCTCATCGTCAGAGCTAGCCTACTAAGATCAGCTTGTGTTGTCCTGGCAGTGAAGTGTATGTGTGGTAAAGCCTGTTGATTCGTGTGAGGCAGAGCAGATTTATGTCATCCCACCCGAGGAATTAGGCATTACGATTCGAGTGATGCTAATATCCTCTGCGGTTCATAATGACCTTCAGTAGAGTATCAATGCTGAGTGCTGTTGGTCCATCATCCTTCTAGTGGCTGCTTTAATCTTCCAAGGTGCTCGAGTGGATATAGTGGACGCTCTACTTGGGTTTTGCTTTCTTTATTAAAGGTAAAGTATCGTCTTTGCTCTTCTGTCTCATTTGACTTTGCTGAATGAATTGTGATGTCAGCCAATAAAAGACTTTTTTCTTTTAGTGTATAATGAGCCGCATAGAGCAGTGCACTGAACAGAGTGGGGAGCTTTTCTTTTGTGTACCTCTTGCCGGGTTTGTTCTTCTGGCATCCTTCTTTGATGCTCTGATGGCTTTTGTGGTCATGAGTTTGTCAGTATTTCAGTTCCATCTTTTAAAAACAGGGTTATTTTTTTTTTGTAGACCTTTCTTGACTAGTTGTGGTCTGGTGTCATATGTATGTCTGTGTTCTGATAATCTTCTATCGTGGTCATACTGACAGCTCTCAGGTGAGAACTAGAGTACGTGAGATTAAAGCCTGGTGTTGCTTGAAACCCTAAGACTATGTACGTAGTCAGCCCGGCCTGAGTAAATAAACCAAAGAGGCCTTGTTATTCCAGGTGGTGGTGTGGTGTAGGTCGGGTAGGAGACGGTCTGTGTTGATGTTGCCAGGTGTTGATGGTATCGTTATTGCATGTCGTTTACTGTCATTTAAATTGCTAAGCAAGATTGGCAGATTCATTTGATGACTTCTTACATTAATTATTGTCTTTGCTTGTAGTTTAAAGAATTTGAATTAAGAAATAGATTTTAATTATTAATTATTAATAATCAAGTTATCGACTATCTGTTCACAAAGGTTGATGTTCGTGCCGTGTTTCAGTGTGTCTGGATGATGTTGTGTGGGATGGAAAAGGAGAGCAGACTGGAGACTGACTTGGGCAGGTGCAAGGACACGCAAACAATCAGCAGGAGACAAGAGAACAGGAGCAGGGTAACAGTGCCTGCTAGAAATAGCTCCTGCCCTTGTTGAGGCGAAGCAAGCAGAAAGAGCGTGCGGCTGTGTGGAGAGTGTGTCTGCCGGACTGTTCAATGGCAGTTCAGTTTTCTGTTTTGTAAAAACCATCTGCTCTTCCTCTGGGATTCAGGGTTTGGCTTGGTTTAACTGCAGTTTTCCCAGGAAACGGGTCAGTAATTTTATCGCTAAAATTCAGTGTGGAATCTTTGGCTACACGAGGCCTAAAAATGTTGGGTTTGGGGCATGGGATGTTGCTGAAACAGTGAAGTGATTCAATCCGTCCTTGAGCAATAGGACCTGAAGATTAACTGCATATCAAACGGTTGATATGCAAGTAAATGATAACTGTAGTGATGTTTTTAACACAAAAACACTGAAATTGAAAGACAATGATGATTCATTTTTATTAGGCAAAATGCCCTACATTTGAATTGTTCTGTTATCATAGCTGGCCCACTGAGAGTTATTTATATGGGATAAACTGTTGTGGTAAGAAGAGGCAGCGGTAATGCATTTCACAACACACTGGAATTTGATTTTACTCTCACTTTAGTAGTTTGTGTTTGGAGAGTCTGTACAAACAGTGTGTGAGGAATGCATGAATTTTAGTGGGTGCACAGCACAGTGTAATAAAACCCTGATACAGAGGACAGTGTGTGCCTTTAAAATGGGGTTCACAGCGAGCTTTCATATTTACAGCAGGAGGCAGAAAACCACTTAAGCCGGCAGTTTGCTTGTAAAGAATCGCTGTTGGGAAAGACCCTAAAAAGTGGGAATTGTGTGTTGGTCTAAGAACTTGTGTTTATGTGAGTTGAAGTAAAATTTCTATGCGAAACCTTTTACTGCATATTTTGGGCAGCAGTGGGTGTTACAGTTTCATTTAAGAGCCTCTGGATGCTGCGTGCGGATGGACATCATTCTTTAATTTCACTCATTATTCACTTTGTAAGAGGCCCGATTAAATACCTGGGACCTCTGTAACACAGCACTGTATTATAATAAACAGGCTAAAGTGTGACAGAGGCACTCCTGCCTATATACTTATAGGCTTATCTATCTTTGAGTAACAGTATATACAAGTACCATGTATGAGTTACATCATGTTGTTTATTTTTTCTTTCTTTCAGCACGATATTAGAGGAAGAGAAGGTCCAGCAGAAAGAGAGGAACAGGATGGAGATGAGGAGACAGGTCACTGTTTCTTGGGACTCTGGAGGGTCTGATGAAGCACCACCAAAAGTAAGACTACACCACATGCATTTGTTGTATTACACAGTCAACTAAGTGGCTACCATTAACATTAAGGAGTAAAAAACAAATTTATGGTAGCATGTTTGATCTGATGACTGCTCAGTTTGCGCCCTTGTGATGTATTCAGATGAGTTATAGTAGAATTCAAAACAAACAGATGAGAAGGGATTTGATCTCTTTAATCCAGACTTTTCAAGGAGTGTCGTGCGTGTGTGTGACCAAGTCTCTCCTCATATAAATGCTCACATAAAAAAAAGGAAGGGCCTCTCTCTTGCTTTTGCATGTGTAATAAATTTATTTTTTTGTTCGAAAAGCCTTTTGTTTTCCAGTGTGCCAGAGTTTCTATTATGCTATTTTAAATATGATCATGACGGTGATGACTATGCAGGCTCCTGACCACAATCAAACCCTGTTACACAAGACAAGAACAAAAAAGAAGACTTTTTTCTTATTTCCTCTTCTACTTCTTCATCACTTATGCTGCTTCTTTCAAACATGTAAACCAGACTTATCTCTTATTTGTTGCTACAAATACAACACTGGTTTGTAAATCCATAAACCCAGCCCCCTGCCTCAACTACTACCATTACTCCTCACAGCTTGTTGCCCCAGCTGCTGGTTGCTTCACCCTCGCTTACTGTCCTCTGTTACCCCGCTGTTAGCATCTGTTTTAACTGCTTCCTCCAACTACAACGAAAGCCAAATGTCTTGAACAGAAGTTTATGAGATTGGGATTTTTTTTTTTAGGCTCCATTCAGGCTAGTTTTGTTTGCCAACATGCAGCCAGTTCATCGACAACAAAAGGAATGAAAGTGTTCTCGCAACATATTGAGTATTGATTCGGATACTGTATTAAAGCTCATTTGCATTAGGATACAGTCGTGTATATTTCTGTCTGTGCTTTGCCTCCACCCACCTGTCTACAATATATCCTAGCCATCTGTGGTGCCTTTATTTCCACATCTCCCTCCTCTACCTTTGTGTTTCTGTTTGCAGCCCAGCCGCCGTCCCTCCCTGCAGCCCACCTTCAGTATGGATTGTGTTTCTGCCTCTTCTCCTCATCCTCACTGCCATCAAAAGCAGCGCTTTGCTTCACAGCTTTCCCTCTGCACTGAGAACCCTCATCCTTCATGTCCCTGCACCTCCTCTTACCTACCCAGTCATTCACTCAACTTATCATCTCTAAAATGTCCTCAGCACTTTTCCTCTCCTCTCAGCCCTCAGCCTCAATCACCCCTTCAAAACACCACTTACTGCAACAGCTCTTTGTCTCCGCTCAGCCCAAAGTTGAATCGTGAATTCAGATCTTGTCCTTCACCCTCGCTTCAGGCTCAAACTAACGTCTTTTTTCCACCTCACACATATTCAGAGAGCCTATCCAGTGGCAGCTGCCCACACAAGACAAGCCCCCCTACTAACGGCCATGTGCTCTCTTCCTCCCATCCAAAGTCAGACAACTCCCACTTACATCGCTGGCATTTCTCTCTCCTTTCCCAGTCTAGTCCAAACTTTAATTCTCTGCCCTTCAGCACACCAAATGCTTGTACCCATACCCTCC
Source organism: Archocentrus centrarchus (assembly GCF_007364275.1). Classification (NCBI taxonomy): domain Eukaryota; kingdom Metazoa; phylum Chordata; class Actinopteri; order Cichliformes; family Cichlidae; genus Archocentrus; species Archocentrus centrarchus. The sequence continues at coordinate 18,384,739 of NC_044361.1, forward strand.
GAAACATCCAGGCCAAGTCACGTTCTGATCTTAAGACCCTGCTGTTGCCCAGGTCTCACACTGACTCCCAGACTATTCACAGTGCTCCACTCCAACTGGATTCTGACCACCAGACCCGACATCCTGCTGTGCAGTCATGTGGGAATTCCCTGCTTGTCCCTCCTGCCCCACTCACAGTACCCTCTACCTATAATCTGTCCTCCACCAACCTTCACCCACCCAGCCAAATGTCCAGCCTCCCCATAACTACCCACGCACCCTTTTGCATCCTCTGCTCTGAAAGATCAATGTCTACACCTTTGAAGGCAGGTGGTGTGCTGCTAAACTAAACTAAAGCTTTTTCTAATAACAAGAACAAATTTCCATTTGTGGAGAGTTTGAGAAATATTTTGGGTTAAAACCAGTCAACATGAATAAATAATTAAAATTATGGGATGAATAGTGTGTTTTTCTTTGTTTGTTTGTTTTTTAAACATTCTTCTGGCTGATCATTTATTTTAATGGTCTAATTTCCACATTCAAGAAAAGGGGGCACAAAAGTTGCAACATTTTTTAAAACTCTCCACTGAGGACTAAACTCTAATCTTTAAACCATTAATCATAATTACCTGCAGTGTTTCTTTTTCCACAGCATGTTTATGCTTAGTCTGCTTGCATGCTTCACTCATGCTGCTGAAAGGTCCTCTGCTCTCTGTGATTGAATGCAGCCACATATATGTGTGTTTGCGTCTGTCAGGCATAGTTTTGACGTGTCCGAGGATTATTGCACCCTATTTCTGGCTTGTTCAGGAATGCCTTCGATGAATCCTAAATCCGCTGGGCCAACACTGACTAATCTAGCAAACATGACACTTAGAGTAGAGTGTGTGTTAACTTTAAAAAAAAAAAAAAAAGTCACAAATATCTGAACTGATTTTTCATTAAATGAGCTCAAAACTATGTTTAATTATTGTTCACACTAGATGGAACCAAAGTCTGTTCTCTGTGAGTCACAACTAATGCAGCCATCTAACACAGCATAATTATTAAATATACTGTAATTCTATGGATCTGCATTATATGTTGTACTATATTATATTACTTTATTCCATGTTAGGAATTATTATTATTAAATCCGGTTGTCTCATTGAGGTGTTTTTCAAGAGCCCAAAAAACATACAGAGTTTCTACTAATATTTAGAAGATCATCTGAAGACAGTTACTATAAATACCCAAATGAGCTAAAAGCCAAGCTAAGAGGTCTGTCTATACCAAATGTGTGTGCTCTGTCACCTTGAGCTAGCTGTTGGGTACCAGCCAGTAGTAGTAGTAGTACATATAAGCTCTAGGTAACTATAGGTTACTATATAGGGCATGTTGCCCCATATAGTAACTGTGCTTCAGTGATACATAAAGGTAAGGAAAAACCTTCTTATGGAGGTTTAACATGGGATCACATGCCTGTAACATTGTATGTCTCTCAAAATTATAGATTTTAAAAAAAAAAATCCTACTTACAGTTTTTCCAATAACGTGGTGTCTAGAAATTGTTTTATTTTTAAATTTCACACTCTGTTTAAAGGTGCAGTAAGTGAATTTCAGAGGCACTGAACATCACATCACCAGCATCTTAAACAAACAAACAAAAAAAGGCCTTCATTTCGACTCCACCCACCTTTTGTGTGAGGCAACACAGTACTACAGACTCTCATACTCAGCTGAAATGAAAAAAGTACACTTAAAAAAAATAAATAAAAAAAATACACCTGCTGAACACTCCGCTATTAGTGTCAGATCCATACGGATTTGGTAAATGTAGCGGTTTTTGTAAATTTGCCTCTATACACCACCACAGTGGATTTCAAATCAAGATGTGATTCTCAGCTTTAATTCAAGGGGTTTAACAAAAGTATTGCTGTAAATGTTTAGAATTACACATATTAGACTTGCAAAAATTGTGTCACTGTCCAAATACTTATGGACCTGACTACATCTAACCTCAGCACAAAGTCACACACGCTAATGTACATGCACAGCTGGAGAACCGTTGGATTACCATGCACACAGATGGAGTATGACTTCACTTTGTTTTTTTTTTTGTGTGTTTGTTTTTTTTAAGCATGTACGTATATTTTAAATGAGGTGATATTAGTTTTATTAGGAGGACTACGGATGGAAATTAGCCTTAAGGCTATAATCTGGCATATTTTACATTGTTACAGATGTTTGTTAATATGTGTTGTCCTTCTTAAACAAAGAAAGAAAGAAAGAAAGAAAGAAAGAAAGAAAGACAGGATGCTATTATTCCACTATTGCTATTATTCCATGCAATGATTTCAAAATGTAGTGGCTTCTTAATGTAGTGGTTGAAACATTTGCCCCACAAGTGAAAGAGCCCCTGTTTGAGACTGAGAGGGTTGCTTCAGGAAGGGCATCTGGAGTAAAACCCTTCAAATCAAATATGCGTATCCATCCGCTTTGGTGACCCTTGTGAATAAGGGAGCAGCTGAAAGAAGCTTTTATCTCTGTGTCTTTATTTGATATTCTTAAAGTTCAGAACCTCATATAGAGAATCTGTAAATGCTAAAAGGTAATTAAAAAATGAAGGTCAGCTGCTTTTGCAGGTGTTCCTAGCTCCATTTTTCAGAACAACCAGAAACCAGCTGCATGCAGTTTTGTGTAGTAACATTTACCTCAAACACTTTTAGTCTAAGGTTGTTTTTTCTGCTCGTGCACCTGTGACTTCAGTTTATTTATTTATGGTAATATCACATTGCCATACCTTAGATAGATGCAAAGCAACTCATTGAACAGGATTATTGCAGCCTCTTAGCTGGTTGCACTGATCAGGAGCTTTAGGTTGCGTGAATGTCAGAAGTGCGTCCGCTTATTTTCCCCGAGATGAAGAGTATTAGCACATGCGCATGTTTTAAACTCCTGCTGCTATTATGTTTTTCATGCTAGGTGGTGCAGGTCATCGAAAGCCTTTTTATTTATGTGGTCATTAATTATGAAATTCAGTCATTCACCACAACCTTTCCAAATATCAGCCAATGTTTGTCTTTATTATCCCATCTGATTAATCTTCCATCTGTCTGTCTGTCCCTGTGTGTTTATCTTTCTGTTTTTATCTTGGGTATTCCCAGGGAAACCTCCCTCCCTGTGGACTGACTGCCAAAGGAAAATGAATCTATTTGGTGCAGATTTAAACTTCCAAGATATAGTTTTGTTCTTATTAACCCTGAGTCCTCCCATGTGTGAGCCTGTCCACAGACAGGCTGAACATCTGAAGCCAGTTTTTGTCTCGTCTTCAGTGTTTTTGTCTTGTCTGCTTCTCTTTGTCCCACCCCCCACCCCCACCCCTCCTTTCTATTTTCTCCAATTTTTCTTTCCTTGTCTCCTTCCATCCCTCTTTGCCTTTCTTTGCATTCTCCCTCTCTCCTCGTGTGTCTTTGTGTCTCATCTTGCTGTCGGAGGTGTGGTCCAGAGAAAGCTACTATGAGAGACTGTGGAAGGTAGAGGTTACAACACTGCCGTGCTAGAAATTAGCTAAATGTGTCAGAGAAGTTGAAATCATTATGGAAAAAAAAAAAAATGTCTCCAGTCATTGTAAGAGGGGAAAGCAGTTCATCAACTTTCAACAGCTTCATCTCAACCAGCAGCAGAGGAAACAACACTGTGGGTTCACCAAGCACTTCTGTTTTTAGCTGAAACTACCAGTGGGAGGAAGAATAGGATAAAATCCAGTATTTGACTTGCTGATCTCTACTAAACTTTGTTCCTTTGACCAACAACACACAGCAGAAGACAGGAAACACCCCATTTATTATGCTTATTGGGAATATTTTGCACTTCTTTCAGTCTTTTCTGCTTCTGTAAATACTTTTATGAGTTCGTAAGAGTGCTTGAAAGAGAGGTCTTGGTGAACATGTAACTCTCTGTTTACACACCTGCATCACATCTAACCAGTGAGCAAAAGAATAGCTCATAGTTTTCTAGCAGTAATCCATGGGTGTTGTTGTTTGTAACACTGTAGTTTGTGACAGTTCGACTAACAGCTTGCTGTACTTGCAGCCCAGTGGGTGTTCCTTGTTTTGATTGACAGCTAACCTGGCCACACAAACAGCTCCTGGGGGGGCGTTTGTGTGCTGATTGTCTGAATGAAGTGTGGTCTAATATTTCTTTAGGTAAACGATAACCAAGCATTATAACTGGACTTATGTTTTTCCCCCTCTGTCTTCCTATATCTCAATATACTTTTCGGTGACCTTTCCCTCCCTCTTTCTCTTCCGTTTTTCTCTTTTTCTGTCTGTCTCTGTAGCCAAGTAGACCTGGCTATCCCAGTCCTCGCTCAAGTGAAGGGTTCTACCCCAGTCCCCAGCATCCTGGACACTACCAGGTATGTAGACTAACGCATCAGCTCTTTCGCTATAAATGCTCTTAGAGAAAAGTCTTCAGGTTTTTCAGAATCAAAACATTACGCATAACCTCGTGTCTTTGCCTCTGTCTTCACTCCGGTGTCAGATGACAGGCTATCCAGGCCCTCACACCCTCCCCTCTGTGCCCAGCGCCTTGTACCCCCCACAGGCGACGATGCTGGACACCCACCACGCACACACACACCCCCGCCACCACGTCCACACACACTCGCACGCACAGCACCTTCCGCAGCCGCATGGACAGGATATGGCGCTGTGGGGCTCTGTGATGGAGGTAGGAGACTAATTTTACTCTGATAGATACACAATCTCACACACTTATGTACACACAGGTAAGTTGTGGTGTGAAGATGATGCTGCTGGTTGTGCTCACTGAGTGTTGCGCTGCTTCCACACAGGAAGTGAAACATGGCAATCAGAGATCATAGAAAGTCATTCACATTGAGCAACTTCAATTAAAAAAAAAAAAAAAGTGGGCAGGTCCCAAAATAAACTTTTCCCAACTTTGACACAAGCAATTAAAATGACAAACAATGAGAGGGCAGGATGCCATTAATTGAGAGGGTTACCTAGACAACCTGAATGTCTATTAGTGGCCAACCGTCACTTTCAGAGCTGCAGGACTAACAAAGACATCACATTTTTAAAAAGTATTAGAAAAAATTTACAGGTGACACTGCCAAAACTAATAAATGAAAATGTTAAGACGCTGAAAAATTCAACCTGCATAATAACTCCAGTCTGCAAATGTATTTAAAAGAGAAGGTTTTAAGATTTTATAGATTTCTAATCTGGTTAAATTCAATATCCTACTGAGACCTCTGTTATTTTCAGTATGTGTGTCCACCATCTCAGTTCAGCCTCTCATCAGTCTGGTGTATACGTGTGTTTGTCTCCGTGTCTGTGCATGTTTCTCCTCCTGTGATTGTGACTGTGTGTCTGCGTGCTGGTGTGCATGTCTGTTTTGCTATGCTCGTCATTTTGTTGCACGTGCGTGCGTGCGTGCGTGTGTGTGTGTGTGCAGGACAGGGCAGTAGACATGCAGCAGTGTGTAGACCAGCAGTGCCTGTTAATGGAGGAACAGCTGATCATACAACAGCATCAGATGGAGGAGGATCAGAGGTGGCTGGAACAGGAGGAAAGGCTGCTGGTAACACACACACACGCAGCACACACAGTGGTCAACATCCCTATGCACAACCGACGCACCCACGCTATGGATGCCGTTACAGTGCATTTACTTCAGATTGGCTTAGTCCTGCTTCTGGATGGTTGGTTAAATTTAAGCAGCCTTGTGACTGATTGTATTTGTGTAGTCCTGGACATGCCTCTTTGAAAGAATAGAAGAAAAGCAGCTACGTTTTAGGAGGTCTGATGTGTTCTTCTTGATCTTTATTTATTTTGGGTTGTTTGTGAGGTTGTGCGTGGTGCTCACTGTAAGGCAAAGATATCCTGCTTAGTTGGTGACTTTCTGCGTGCTGTCATCTTCTATATTCAACTCATTTTGGACTCATTTTTAGGTTTATCATTGTGTCAGTGTAGATAAATATACTTGAATTTATTTAATTTGATTGTGCTGAAGTGTGCCAAAAAATTTTATGATTTTCTGCTTTATTTATTTATTATTGGTTTTTACTGTGGCCCTGAGAGCTCAGCGCAGTGCAGCTTAAGAAATACAGAAACACAAACAAATCAAACTGACAAGAAAACATCTTCGCTACTTTCACAACATTTACACAGCACGAAAAAAAAATGCTGCAAAGCCAAAAAATTTGATTTTTCACCTACACATGGAAGTGTGAAAAATTTGAACTCAAAGTATCAGTTGCCAGATGTGATTTGTGTTGCTCACAATGTCATAAAAAAGTTCACAAGGAGTTACAAATGAGCGAGAAGTAGTCAGATTTGAACTCCTTTTGTCTGCATTCAGGCATAGCTTGCCTGTGTTTTCATGGGATAATGTTTGTGGTTTCAGAGTGATTATATTTTTAAGAGCACGGCAGTTTGAGTTGTTTTCTTCTGCAGATTCTTGTCCTGCAGGCAGTGATGATTGGAGGAGGAATCAGTCAAGAACTACATTTTTAGAGGTGTCCTGTGTGGCGATGAACATTAGTGTCATCTTCAAAAGAGTTTTAAAATTAAGTATTATAATATTATATATATGTTTAGTTATGTCCTTAAGCTGTAATTCTTAGTGTTGTTGAGCAATAGTTCTCCTGGCTTTCTGAAGTTCTTTCAAAGATTTTCCTTGAACATTGGCTGCTTTTTCACTCATTTTCTGTCCAGTCCTTGTACGTGACCATTTTCAGAGGAATGTTTTCTTTGTTTGTTAAACCACTTAACATTGACCTAATAATGATTTGAGTACAAAAAAAGGCATCTAACTCGACAGACGAAACAGTGTCTCTACACATAACAGAGAACTTGGCAAAGACTGAAATGTTTGGCTCATACCATCATCAATATGTGCAAAAGGGGGTCAAGAGAGACATACAACAGTGAGTGTCTATAGCCATCTTAAAACATGGTGGAGGCTCTGTCATGATTTGGAGCCGGTGGTGTTGGAGATATTATTAAAACTGATGAAATTATGAACTCAGAAAAGTACCATCAGATTTTGATCCACCATGCGCTACCATCTGGGAAGCGTCTTATCGGCAACAGCTTCATTTTTCAGTATGACAATGATCCCAAACACACTGCTAATGCAGTAAAAACGTACCTGGATAGAAAAACACAGTGAAACACTATCGGTCATGGATTGGCCTCCCCAGAGCCCCGACCTCGAGACTGTTGAAGCAGCGTGGGATCATCTTGACAGAGAACAGAAAAAAAAAGCAGCCAATAATCCAAGGAAGAGCTTTGAATGTCCTTCAAGAAGCCTGGAGAACTATTCCTGAAGACTGCTTAAAGAAATGACAAGAAAGCTACCTCACTGAGTTCAGGCTGTGTTAAAGAGTAAAGGTGGTCATACCAAATATTGACTTTCAAGCTCAATAGAACTGTACAAACTCTGTTTTCACCTATTTTCTTACCAAAATATAAAGAAATGAGAGGCGGCTCGAGACTTTTGCACAGCACTGTGCAGTATTGTGTATCCATCAACTTTACGTTCCTCCTTAATACACTGCTGTTGAAGCCTCGGCCCTGCAATAACATCCAAATGGAGATGAACTACAGTTTATCTGCTTGCACAGGATACGCAACCCTTTATAGTGAAAACAACACATAAGTCTCATTAACGAGCAGCATATGCTTATATGGATTAACTATATGGACCATAATGTCTGTGCCTTTCCACACTCAAAAGAAAAAAAAACTTTTTACTTCCCGCACTTCACTTCTGTTTTGGGATTTGCCAACAGGAAAATGTTGGCCGTGTCTCCTCCGACTGTTAGTGATTGGTAGCTAGTTTCCAGACAAGGATGAGTGAGCGCAGGGTTTGATGCCATCTGAGAAATCTACTGTGTTCTTTCTGATATGACAAGAAGAGGTTGGCAAGAGGGCTGTTTTATGTAGCATGCATTTTTCTGTGAACACTGATTGAAGGAGCTGTCTGGGTTTTTTTTTTTTTTTTTTTTTTTGCTCAAGACATTTATGGTGCATGTTTGTGTGTGTGTGCGTGTGTGTGAGAGAGAGAGTGAGTTTGTAGGCAGGTGTGGCCTGTGTGAATTCCAGGCTAATGATAGGCTTACAGAATCTGACAGTCCAGTCCACAGTCTGTCTTTGACCCACAACCACTAGCTGACAACACACACGATTACTGAAAAGATGAAGTATGAAGTAAGTTTGTGTGTGTTTCTGTGTGTGCATGTGAGTGCGTGTGTGTGTGTGTGTGTGTGTGTGTGTTGAGAGAGAGACAAGAAAGGGGTGGGAAAGAAAGGGAGGAGAAAGGCAGAAGGGTTTGGGAAAGAAGGGTAGACATGCTCGCGTACTGACAGCTCGTTGGCAGCGTGTTTCTTCCCTCCTCCTCTCCTTCCCTCTCTCTGTGCGTCACCGTCGCACATAAGAGTGCTGGAGGCAGGAAGCTGGAGTTGAATCTGAAATCTTCTCTTGATGAAACTCCTGGCACTGACAAGGATACAGACAAAGCAGACAGGGAGGCATTCAGACCGTAACAGAGGCTACAGTGCGAGATACTGTAAGATCACAAGATAACAGCAGAGACGAAACACCTCACAGAAACGATTCATCGGGCAACTTTGATGAATTCGGTGGCGATGCTGGTCTTCAAGTCCTGCCTTGGAAAACTGGTATGAATGGATGGGTGTGTGTGTGTGTGTGTGTGTGTGTGTGTGGAAAAAGGGCAGTGGGTGGGATGTTGTGGTTATTTTGTGTGTGTAGAGGCCTTTGTGTGTGGTTTTATTTTGGCTTGCATGGCAGCACCAATAGAAACATTTGTTCTCAAGTTGTAAAAACTTTGTGTGCAGGGTCCAAAGAGCCCTGGCCTTTTGGATCCTACAGCTTTGTATGTTGTGTTCCAGTTTTCATTTGAGGTTTTGTGTTTGGATAGTTGTGTTTTTTTCTGCCACAGCTCAGTCATTCATTTTTTTTTTTTCCTGAACCATCTGGATTATTTGAAAATGTTCATACTACTATATGTATATGGACTCTACATATATATTAATATAGGGAGATCTCATGCATGATTATTTGTGATTATTTAGAAACCCGACACAAGAAGTTCAAGAGGCAGTCTGGACAGAGAAGATGGTGGACTCCAGCCACCGGTGAGCTTGTTTCCCTTTTTCATGTTTGTCATTAGCGTTGTCTGCATTCACAGCAGGACAATAACTCAACAGGGACATTTGGAGGAGTTAAGAGTTGAACTGTCCTGCATTGTTTGCCACTGAGCTTCTTTCTAAACATTCACTGTCCAAATCGTGTCTAATTTGCTGCCCCCGCCACATTATAAAAGGGAAGTGATTTTCCTCAAGTGTTTGTGTTTTCAAGCACGGAGGATGTCTGATAAAGACGAGTGTTGATGGAAGTCCGTGTTATGGTCGGACTCACTGCAGTTGGCTTCGGCATGTGTTTGTTTTCTTTCCAGCTGAGGGGACTGATTCAGGGGACAGGAAGTGACCTGTTGAGGGTAAAGTCAGCAATGTGGGGTCAGTGGTTTCTCACAGCATCGCTGGATATTAATGGGAGAGTGTTGCAAAAAAAAAGAACATGGCTTTTTAAAAAAAATCTTTCTGTCCCCTGTCTGGTGGTCTCATTTCCTGGTGTCTTCCCGTGACTGTCCATCTGTAATTACACACTTTAACAGTGTGAAAAACATCTTTACTGTTAAAAGATGCTAGAGCTGGGCACAGTTGGCAGCCCTTTGGTTCTAACATCAGCACAGCGACACTTGCACACTTAGCAGAACAAACAGATACTCATATGGTGTGTGCATCTACCTTCACCCCTTTCTCCCTGTTGTAATATGTAATATATCAGAGCTGGGGGGAGTTGTGTGTGTGTGTGTAACTGTATCCCAAACCTGGAGTATCAGAAGCTGGACACTGAGTTGCTTGTTGTTATTTCCTTGATGCCAGCAGAAGTTGTTGCAGCAGTCTGAAGTTGCCTTGAGTTAGATATTTCCGTCTCTGTAATTCATTTCTCTGCTTGTCCTCCTCCTCCCATTGAATGGTTGTGGTTTGTGGTGGGAAAATCTCCCTAGTTTTTGTGTGCGTGCGTACATGCGTGCGTGTGTGTGTGTGTGTGTGTGTGTGTGAGTAAATTGCTATAGTGAAGTATTTTTGGGTGTTGGTGGTTGTCAGACCACAACACTCTGATGGCACCATGGCTTTTAAATCCCTCTGTGCTGTTTTCTCACACACAGAAAACAAGGATACAATACATTTAAATATGTAACATTCCTGGTATTTTCTTCTCACAAGCATCAGATCATATAGACACGCTGTAGGATTTTTTTTTTTTCCCACCACTTTTTAAATGCTAGTTCTAACAAAAGAAACACTTTCTTTTGTCACCCCTGTGCTGTCAGGCAGAATATTTTAGTTACCTTAAGTAAACCAACGCTGGACCACACAGCACTAAAAAACAGGCGCAGCTCCTCCACTGCAGACGACCGTGAACTTGCTGTGTGCAAACGGCGGCTCGGTGTCGCAATGACAAGAAAATAAATTGGATCCTGTGCAGAGGCTGCTGGTGGTTTTAAGCTGTGAAGTTCTAATTCCCTGCAAAGCTTTTGATTATGTCTGCATCTGTGCAGTCGCTAACCCAATGCTTTGTTTTGTGTGTTTGTTTGTTTGTTTGCGCAGACAGGAAACCAGCACATTTACCAGCCCGTTGGCAAACCAGGTAATAGATGGGCCCTCAGCCCTCCATAATTACAGCAACGCAACCACTATTGTTATATGCCGTCTTCTTTTTCTCCCAAGATATGTAGTTCACACATATACCATTACACAGCTCTGTTATTCCCTCTCAGTGTAGGACGCTGTGTACCTCCGGCCTTTCTGGGGTCAGCGTCTCTCTGCAGAGTTTACAGTCTGTGGTCACAATAAGGCAGATCCGGCTGTGAATCTGTTGGCCTGCTAGTGAGCTAACCAACCTATGTCAGTACGCTGCAGAGCACAGAGAAAACAGAAGCATCTTTAGTTTCATATAGGCTTATGCTGTGATACATATTTAAGTTTCATAGTTAAAACTATTTGTGGTTGAATTTAAGCAAAATTATACTAGAGCTAATTATAATCTGAATGCTCATTGAGAGCTGCTAAGAAACCAAAGTAGGAATAAAATTGTGAGTGGAAAGATTTTGTACTTTACATGTTGTCGTATGTTGTTTCCTGCAGAGCATGTGGCCCCGCCAAAGAAACCCCCTCGACCCGGCGCCCAGAGCCAAGTAGGCAGCCTGGCCTGTCTAAACACTGGAGACAGTTACAATGACGGAGTCAAGGTATACACACACACACACACACACGTGCGCAAAGAGTGAGTGATGTACATGAATGCACACATGCAGAAATACACAAGGAATGAAATCCTCAAACAGCAGCTCATGCAGGGATACATTTACAAGTTGACACATTGCATGTTTTGAATGCTTCGAGCATTAATATTTACCTTTTTTTTATCTTCTTTTCTTTGACTGCTCCGTCTCTTCCCTCCCCTCCTCCTACTGCACTCTGCCTTACTGTTGACCCCCAGCCGTGGCGGGTAAGCAGCACACTGTTGGTGTGTGTTTACTGTGCGTCTTGTCTCCTCTTCCGTATGTGGTCCTTCTCCTCTATCAGTCCTTTGGTTTTCTTTGTCCAACGAATCACATTCTGTAGTCGCATTAACATCAAATCACTTGTATTTCATCCCTGCTCTTCTCCTCGTTGTGTAGATCGCAGTCTGTTTCCCTGTTTGTTGTTTTTTTTCTCCTTTAACATTCAGATCTAAGTGTTTTTGATTGTTATAGATATTTTTGATTTACTTAAGTGCTAATTATATGGTTCTCTGTGTAATTAGTAGACAACTGAGTCTTCTGTTGCTCTTTTATAAGATTTATTCATTTTTTTTCCCTCATCTTCGTAAGAGAGGGTCATATTTGTTCTAGATAAACACTTCAAGTGGTCGCAGTAAGCCATTGTGTGCCCAGTGTATTGTTTTCACTGTAGGTGGTGACTTACTGATTACTCAGAACACAGTGAGGACTGGAGAGGCGAGGGCGTGAAAGGAGAGCCAGAGAAAAATGCACAAAATGAAGTGAAATTGCAACCAGGCAAAGAGGATTAGAGTTTAGACGTGCGCGCGCTAATGTAGGCGAGAGAAAGTCTCTGCATTCAAAATGTGTACGTATACCTGCAGTTAGTGGTCAGGCGATTTCAGTGAGCGAGGGAGATGGTGAAGAAAATGGAAAGGCAGGAAAGAGAGAGTGCTTTATTTCAATGCCTGATGATGATCATCATTTTTTACAGCAGGTCCAGGAAGGTGTGACTCCCTCTGCCTTCTGTATTTAATTACAATTGTGCATTGATGCATTTACAGCACAGGTTATGCCTGTGTGACACTGCCATCTAGTGGCCAGAGCAGACCTCTACCTTTAGATGTCTGTCTACTAGAAGGAGCTACTTTCAGCCGTTTCCTTATTTTCCAGTGGTTGGGGTAGCTTGATTTGACAGAGTTTGTATGCTGGCTGCCCTTTCTGACACAACCCCAAAGGGATTTGAGTCTTTTCCTGGAATTACACCAGGGATCTTTCACTTAGAATAGAATGCCTTTATTGTCATTATACAGGATGTACAATGAGATTGGATTGTTAGGGATTAGGATGTCTACTAAAGCCCTTATGTATAGTTGAAACCTGTCATAGGTACAAATAATCTATATATATTAATTTACTCACTTATTCATTAATCTACTTATTATTTTAGTTTGGACCATTAGATATAGCTAGGGTGTAAGCAGGATGTACATCTTATAATCTAGCAGGATTTCTGAAGGTAACTGTTTTGTTTTCATCCACATTGTCTCAGCTGGTTTTTGTCATCAGTCTTCACACTTCTCTCCCAGGTATGCGTTCACTCGGAGAGCCTCTCACTCATCGCTTTCTGTCTTCTCATGGTTTAGCTACAGCCTCAGGAGATAAGCCCGCCTCCCACCGCCAATCTGGATCGCTCGAATGACAAAGTCTACGAGAACGTGACAGGATTGGTCAAAGCTGTGATTGAAATGTCAAGCAAGATCCAGCCAGCTCCACCCGAGGAATACGTGCCCATGGTCAAGGTAACAGAGGCACAAGTGGCAGGTTTTATTTCCCAGAAACGGAGCTACAAACATTGAGCTAAAAATTCAGCACAGTAGATCAAAGCAGCTCTTTGAAGTTTAATAGTCATTATGTCCTTGACCACTGTGACACACTTTGAATTTAATTGCCCTGTACAGCTTTCTAGGGGTAGAATTTTGGCACGTCATTCTCTCCTTCATGAATAATTTGTGCTTCATATATTAACCTTACTCTGCAGAGAGCCTAACCAGCTTTTAACCACCAGAGTTTAATAATTAGTTTTCCTGTGAGTCCTTTTGACAAAGATGCATTTAATTTTATTTCTCCAAAGAGTTTTTACATGTTGGCAAAATGGGAAGAACAGGGGAAACGCCCCTTATTGCTTATTGCAAAGTGTTTACTCATGTTACTAACCTTGTACTCTCAGCATATAAACAGCTTTGACAGAATATTTTACCAACTCTAACCAGGTTAGAACAAATAATGCATATCTCCAAGCTCCATTCTTAGAGATATGCACATGAGTGTTTTCACACATAGAGTGGATGGTGTTGGGAGAATCAGGTCAGGACATTGTCCGCAGTTTCCCCTCCTCACAGACAGCAAACACAAAACAGGAGTCACATGCATTCGGATTACTGGAAATACTCTGTGTGGTACGAGAGGGAACTGTGTGCAAGTTAAGCAGGACTGTGCTGTGAATTCACCTGCTCTCACATATAACAGGACATTACACAGACTCTGTGCCAGGGAGCTGGCAGATATAATCTCTGATTGGACTAACAGACTGAAATATAACACTTTGTGTCACGTCTGTCTTTTCTATGAGAAATTTCAGACATTAATCAATTTGAAACTCGCCATATGAATTATTGATCCCACATATAAGTTGTCCTGTTCTGAAAACTAATGTGTGTGTGTGTGTGTGTGTGTGTGTGTGTGTGTGTGTGTGTGTGTGTGTGTGTGTGGTGTGTGTGTGTGTGTGTGTGTGTGTGTGTGTGTTTCAGGATGTGGGTCTGGCATTGAGGACATTATTGGCCACAGTAGATGAGACTCTACCTCAACTTCCAGCCAGTACACACAGAGAGGTAGAAACAGCTTTTACCAACAGCAAACTTGCTCATTGTTATTAAACATCTTTCAAGAATTATTTGATCCTACAGCTGCTCCAGTTTGCGTCTTATTTTATACGGTTACTGTTGTCTTCACCAGATCGAGATGGCACAGAAGCTGTTGAACTCTGACTTGGCAGAACTGATTGCAAAGATGAAGTTAGCCCAACAATATGTGATGACCAGGTAGGTGCACATGCTAAAAGCATCAGAATATATACTCGTCGGACACTTTATTAAGTATACTTTGCTAGTACCAGGTTGGACCCTCTTTTGTCTTTAGTCTTCGTGGCACAGATTCAACAAGGTGCTGGAAACATTCCTCAGAGATTTTTGTCTGTACTGACATGATAGCGTCACACAGTTGCTGCAGATCTTTGGGCTGGACGTCCATGATGCAAATCTCCCCGTTCCACCACATCCCAAAAGGTGCTCTGTCAGATTGAGACCTGGTGACTCTGGAGGTCATTTAAGTACAGCGAACTCATTGTCATGTTCAAGAAACCAGTTTGAGATGATTTGAGCTTTGTGGCATGATGCCTTATCCTGCTGGAAGCAGCCATCAGAAGATCAGTACACAGTGGTCATAAAGGGATGGACATGGTCAGCAACAATACTCGGGTGGTCTGTGGTGTTTAAATAATGCTCCGTTGGTACTAATGGCCTTAAAGTGCACAAACAAAAAGTGCCTGAACAGTGGATACATGGCAGGATGGACCCATGCTTCATGTTGACACTACCATCCGAAGGCTGCAGCAGAAATCGAGACTCATCAGACCAGGCAAAGTGTGGTCTTCTGCTACTGAAGCCCATCTGCTTCAAGGTTCAGTGTTGGTTGTAACCAGTGATTATTTGAGTCTGGCCTGATGCTCAGCCTAAATGCATTTCATTACTGCCATGTGATTGGCTGATTAGATATTTGCTTTAACAGGCAGTTGAATATACAGTACCAGTCAAAAGTTTCAGATGAATGGATGAGCATTTCCAAACTTTTAACTGGTACTGTATGTATATGTCCTTTTCTGTGTGTCATGCTGACTTTCTTGATGCTGCCATATTTCTGCATATATAATCTTTAATATTGGACTAACTAGTAAAAATCTGACCTTGTATATATTTTGTGCTCCTAGTCTCCAGCAGGACTACAAGAAGCAGATGTTGACGGCAGCTCACGCTCTTGCTGTTGATGCCAAGAACCTGCTGGATGTCATTGACCAATCCCGACTCAAGATGATGGCCCAGTCCCGTCCACACTAGCCCCATATGGTCTAAACTGACCAACAGGAGAGATGGCATCATTATTGTTTCTAAAGACTCCTGGATTGAAGACGTCAGTCCCGATGTGTGAGAGTTGATGGAGGTAGCTGCTTTACAAATCGACAGCGAGAACAGTGGCTCTGATCATCTGATAATGGTCCACGATGAATCGTTAGATTTTTTTTTAATCCCGCTATAGTCGAGGTAATTAGTTCATCTGGGATTACAATCTCCACCACTGTGACTTTCTTTACACACGAATAGAGCAAAAACACTTCCTGAATCAGGGACTTGGCAGCTTCACTCTCTTCGGACTGGAATACAATGATGAGAGGAGGAAACGCAGAGGATGAAAATAATATACTCGTGATTTTTAGGCTGGAAATCTGGATCTGAGGTGAGCCGGATCCCTGAGGTCAGAGGTTTAAATGGCTTCAAAACTATCATGAAAGCTGGTAAGATCAGGTGGATTGGAACGTGATGGGATGGCGGCTGATCTGCAACATATCTGCATGAAACTTCACGGTGGGATCTTCGACGTCAGCCGCTTCAGTTTGTTGACGTTTCGATTCCTGGTTTGGAGCGCCTTTCTCCAGTGAAATATCTTTACACCAGGCAGATCAAATCAGATGTTTCTGGTGCTTTGGGTGGACGTTCCAACAAGAGAATTCACAGTAACGACAGTCTTGGTTTGGTTTTCTCCTGCTCTTCATGCCTCCTCCTCGCTCCTTTCTCTCTTCCTCTCTTTTCTCTGTCTCACAGTGTTTTATTTATAGACTTAAACTGCAGAGGAGGAGACAGAGGCAGGAACTTAAAAAAAAAAAAAGCAGAATGAACCTCGAGGACAGTCTGATACCACTCCACTGCCTGGAGAAAGAAAACATTCTCCTCCCCTTTCACTCACTTTTCCTTCCTTTCACCTTCACTGCTCCCCTCTTCCCGCAGTCTTCCTCAGCTCCTCTCTGAGCCGGTTTTAAAGACTCCAAATGTGAAGACTCCAGCTCTGTCTGGGTAAACAACACAGACAGGATCCTCCCTACTCGCACTCACTTTAGTCTACACTTTTTATTGACTGGCTCCATGTTTTTTGTGTTGTTTTGAGCAATCTTCTTCCTCTGTAGTGAAAACAGTTTGAAACTTTGAACTGCAAAACAGATTTTCAATCCCAGCAATGACTGATGTGCAAAAAAATGAAAAGAAAATGGGTTCAGCATGAGTAGCAGGATGCTTGCGATTGGTCCGTGAGGAAGAAGAGGGTGACATGTCTCAGACTGGTCACTGAGCATTCATCTGTTTCTGTGAGGACAGCGTCTCCTTTTCTTTTTTCTCTCCTCACATATATTCCCAGTGTGCTCCATATGTTCATAATATAAGACTAGATTAACTGTCCAATCACTCACTAGTGACACTAAAACTATATTTCCTGGTCACGTGAACAAACCTCACATCACCTTTGTGCACACGTTGACTCCCACTCTCTGTCACCACAACCACCACCTAATAATAGTCCCCAGGGAAACAAGCACACATGAAATGTGGAGCCACATGACTGGAACTTGTTTCTCAGACACAAAACACTGAAATGACAATGCAGCAACCACATTTGTCTTTGTTGATATTGACCCCACATGGACTATGACATACTGCTATATGAAATATACTGGTGACTGTACCGGTTTATATAGCATGATATACTGTTTATAGAGAAGAGCATATTTGCACAGCACCAAAATAACACATCCTAAAGTCTTTTTTTTTAATTTTTAATTTTTAAATCCTGTTTTACCCAGATGTGACTTCCATGTTTCGCCAGCAATGAAACTATCAGATCAATCGATCTGGGTGTTATAGAGATAAAAGAAATGTAAAACATAGAAAAAACAACAAACAATCTATTTTATTTCCTTGTTGTTGTGTAAATCTGCTCATGTTGGTATATTGTAAGCTATACTGGTGTGTATCACTGGTGAATTGTACAAAAGTCGTACTAGTAAACACTGGTATTTATTTTGTCTTCTGGGCTGAATAAGCCATCTTGTCAAATAGGAGGGGGAAAAAAGCAATGGAATAAAAATAATTATGAAATGAAATGAGTCTGTCTCCATTGTAATTGATTGTGATTTATTTAAAGTGATTGCCTGTTAGGATTAATATTTATAATTTCAAGGTAATGTTGGTGTAGATTTTTTTTAAGAGCATTCAGAACTTGAAGTAAAACTTTATTAAAGTGCTCAAAGGACGCGGTTCCTATGCCAGCTACTTTTAGGTGAGATAAATGAATGTGACCTGTACAGGGTGTATCTCGCCTCTCACCCTGTGACAGATGTGATAGGCTCTGGCACACCTGTCTCATCAACCCGCCCATCCACTCCCGTGACTCTGACTGAGACAAGCAGTTAAGAAAAGTGATGTATGGATAAATGCTGCTTTTAATTCATAAGGGATTAAAGCACGATCAAAGTGTACCTAATGCTCGTATACAGAACACTGAGAGTATGTCTTCATGTTTACATTGTACTTAGTTGCCTCATGGTGTCTGATGAGATGTAGAACTATAAAGAAGAGAGTCAGACTTTCTTACAGTTAAAAAGGACAGTGCATTTCTGTCAGATAAGCTAATATAAACATACTGCCTTTACTTGTTGTGGAGTCAAACACTGAAGTCCATTTCTGAGCCAGAGCAAAGAGTTAGAGCCATAACGTAGCATAGAAAGAGCTTTGATGTGCAACAATTAGCTCTGTCTGTCAGTATTATAAATATAGGAATATCTAATCATGCATGTGGTGTATACAGTAAATGTTAGTTTTTTGTTAAACACAGTCTGAAATATAAACAGTTTTTGCAAATGCATAACATTACAGATAGAGCGGAGTGCAGCAGTGTAGGTTGTACAGTTGTACATCCCACTGACCTCAGCGTGACAGCAGTAGTGCAACACCGACAGTCAGGAGCAGCAGCTCGGTGTTTCTGTTAATGGAGTCGGCTCCACTCAAGTTACAGAAGTCAGTGTTGCTACAGCACCTGATGGTGTTTCCGTTTCCGTTTGAGTCGACTGAGGCGGTGGAAGCAGCTCCTCTGCATGTGGCCTGGCTGGCACAATGCTTCGCTATAGCTTTCGAGGCACCTGAGCAACGCGCGCACACACACACACACACACACACACACAGCAGGGATCTAGAGTTAAATTTTCTACATTAAGAACTGAGCATAGTACGACGGAGTATTAGGGCCACTTTGAGAAAAATGCATTTTGAGAAAAAGTTGAAATTCTATTTCGAAAAAAAAAGTTGAAATTCTATTTCAAGAATAAAGTCAAAATTTTGAGAAGAAAAAGTCGAAATTCTATTTTGAGAATAAAGTCAAAAAAAGTTGAAATTCCGTTCAAGAATAAAGTCAAAATTTTGAGAAAAAGTCGAAATTTCGAGAAAAAAGTTAAAATACTATTTCAAGAATAAAGTCAAAATTTAGAGAAAAAAAGTCAAAATGTGCAGATTTATTAAGACGTTTCAAGTCAACATCTGCCACGCCACGTCTGCTATAACCTCCAGAATGTCTTGTATTATGAGTTAGTGAAAACTATACTTTAGAATCAGTTTTAGTAACAGGGAACTTATTTCTCTTTTAGTACACAAACACGATGTAGTGATGACTATGAGGATGTTAAAGAGATGGTGCAGAAAGCAACATCGGCTCAGGAGGAAAACACACAAACTGGCAGTGGTCAGATGCGCAAGGATTTCGATGACTGCACCTTCGTGTAGTACAGAGAGGATGTGCAGAATCACAGGACACAATAAGGGGCTCGACAACACGGTGTTCCATAGGAAATGAATGGAGAGGGAGCGACGTCCCTCACCGTGTGTCGAGCCCCTAAGACAGCTGATAAGTTGTTTCATCTAGCCAAGGCATTTTGTAGAGGGAATAGCTGCTGTGGCCGCTTTTGGACTTGAAATGATGACTTCGACTTTTTTCTCGAAAAATTATTTCGACTTTTTTCTCGAAATTTTGACTTTATTCTCAAAATGCACTATTTATTTTTTTACTCAATGTGGCCCTAATACTCCTTCGTAGCGTAGTGTGTAAAAGTGCCTTTCATAAAAATTCCTCTACCACAAAGAAACTGTAGAGAAATAGATTCAAAAGCCATTTTATATAAATGCTGACTACTAAAGTCGTTTACCCGAAGTGTCTATGATGGTCATGCATGTGTCATGAGGTGCTCGACACTCCTGAATATTCTTGTTGCACTCATCATTGGTGGCAGATGAGCTGCACATATAGCACTTCAGTGGCAGCACTGCAAGAAGAAAAACAAACATGATGCAAAGGCAGATTCAAAAAAATATATAAACTAGAATGTGGTTTGAAGTCTCAGAAGCTGGTTGGGGGACTTGTGTAATTTTGTGTCAATCAGGTATTGTTGTGAATGGCAATCAAGTATCAATGTAAGGCTGAATTTAGATTTTTTTTTTTTTTTTTAAAAAAGATGGAAATCCAAACCTTTTGATGTTTTAGATCTATTAAGTGTTTATGGAAAGGGAGAAAATTGGAAACCTTAATGAAACAACTACTCTCAACACATAAGTGTCAGATGATTGAAAGGGTGACTGCACACAGTCATTGTTCTGGTCGTTAGTCATCAGACTTTCGAGGAAACTCCAAAGTTTAATAAATGCAGTACACCAAAACTAATCAAACAAAACCTGATAACTCAACAGAATTTAATTCAGGATTGAGGGTGTTTCTCTTCATTCTTATTCACATGTAAGTCATCTAAGTCCTGATGCTTTCACACATTTTTGACCACCTGGTAAATGTTTGATGTATTAAAGATGGTTTTAGTTGGCCATTAGTCTAAAATAAGATCATATTTAGCCTACATAGATGAGGAACACAAACACAACATTTAGACAGACAGATCAACTATGTGAAGTTTTAAATCTTCAAATAAATGTTAATCCTGCTCCAGTATAAATCCATAAACCTGCTGTGGGAATTAAATGAAGGACATCAGAGTTAAACCTCTGAAACTAGTAAATTATTAATCAAGACAAATCAGTGCAGAATAAGCGCTGATATTTACAGCATGTCCTTCAGCAGCAGAGCCACCCAACCTTATGACAAACTTCTCTTATTCTCCATGACTTTGTAGACAGAGATAAAGAAAAACAGATTTACAAACTTCTGGAAACAACAGCATGAGGTCGAAAAGGCAATGACTGATAGACTCATCACCACATACTGGTATGTTTTTCATCATATTTGACTACATGTATTGTCAGATTCACTCGACTTTCATCCTGTCTGTGCATAAAAATCCCATAACCTTTGACCTACAGTTTGAGCAGTCTGCTGTTAACTTGTATACCTGGAGTGACGAGGAGAAAGAGGAGCCCAAGCACGAGCAGCATCTTCCTAACAGGTGTTGAAGTGTTCCCAACCGGAATGTCTGCCGTCTGCAGTTAAAACTGTTGTGCCAAAAAGTGTTTGTGTGTGTGTGTGTGTGTGTGTGTGTGTGTGTGTGTGTGTGTGTGTGTGTGTGTGTGTGTGTGTGTGTGTGTGTGTGTGTGTGTCTAGTGAAATAGTTCCACCCACATCAAGCACCATCATTACATGAAACAGAAAGCATCTAATAAATTTTGCCTTACTGTGTGTTGCTGTGTGTGTGTGTGTGTGTGTGTGTGTGTAGGGGGTGGGGGTGGGTTGCTTTGGTTTCACAGATACTTGCTCTGTAGTCTTCTTTGTCTATCTTCGTTCTCTGTTAATTATAGTCACAGACTTACACCAGGTAGGAGAATTTTGTCTCTGCAGGCTGAGGCTAAGGGCATCCTGTCACCATTTAAGTGCAGTCTGGAAATTTCCTTTGCCAAGACAAAACATTTATTTCCCTCTAACAACTGCCACTATCAAAATATAGAAAAGGAGAAAAATGTGAACATATTTCAGCAATGTATACAAAAACTGATATACTCAATGTAAATCAAGCTTCCTGAATCAGTGAAGGTGTGGTTACATTTAAACCACATTTTTATAAATGGCACACCCTTCAGATTAAATTACCCACATGTGTGGCTTTCTTCTGGCTCTTGCAAACACTGTGAAAGTTTAATCCCTAAATAAATGAGTTCTTACTAATAAGGAAGGACAGAATCTTATAATATCTGTAATCTATAACAAACATCTGCTGGGATTCCAGTTATTATGAATGAGACAAAAAATGTAAATATACAATACTGTGCAAAGGTCTTGAGACATCTCCAATTTCTTTATAGTTTGCTGAAATGCGCTAATATAAATGCCAATAACAGAGGTTGAAGGTCAGTATTTGGTATGACAACATTTATTTTTCAACACCTGATGGTGCTTTCCAGATGGCACTGCATGGTGGATCAAAAATTTCATCAATTTTAACAAGATCATCAGCATCATTGGCTGAAATGTGGCATGAACCATGACAGACCCTCCACTGTGTTTTACAGATGGCTGTGGACACCCAGTGTTGTACCTCTCTCCTGACCTCCTCCATACATACTGACTGTGATTTGAACCATAAATTTGGATTCGTTGCTCCACCAGTCCAGTTGTTTTTCATTATTAGACACACATGCACTCAGTGGCTGATGTGTTAAGTGTGTGTAGAATTAAAGCCAGCTACATTTACAATTCCAGTTTATTTAAAAAAAAACAAACAAACAATGAACAAGCAAAGTGCATCACCAAAACATTAAAAAATAAATCAATAAAACAACAATTTTTAAAGTATATTTTTCTGTTCAAGCAGTTCAGTCAGAAATCAGGACCGAGTTTGATGCAGCAGGCCTACGAGCACAGGCAACGGCTTGAGATGGACATAATGCTGTGTTTTGAATGAAAAGAAAGAGACTTCTTTTAATGAAGCAGCTGTACTGTATGTTTTTCATCTTTTCTGCTTCTTTTTATATGCTAATATTACAAAGTCAGTCTTTTCTTTAAATTGGTTTGCATTAAACTGACAGCAAGAATCACTCAGCATGTAACACATGATAGGAAATTTAGGAAGACTTTTAGACTTTTTCTCATGAGATTTAAGATGTACACGAGAACCAAAATGGGGGGGGGGGGGGGGTGTTTAATTAGCAAAACAATGTTGACAGTTTGGGGGATCCAGATCTCATCATGTAGCAGTATAAATGTTGTTACAGTCCCCTATATTTTACCCTACTCTCTCTACATTGTGACTGAGGCTGCATTCTGTAGTCTGAGTAATATGTTTAAGCCCTTTCCAGGATTGCTGCCTCCTAGTGGCCCTTTCAGAGCAGACATCAGCTGGCAGAGGCTCTCTCTTATGGCACACAAGGCAGGGTTAATAACCACTGCGCTCTGCAGAAGGCTGCCTTTTAGGGAAGAGAGATAGGGCTAAAATAACTTCTTTGAGATAAAGAATGAGCTGATGTGGGATATAAAGGATCAGTATAAGATGCATAAGGATTCTTCTGAACTTCTGAAGCTCAGTGACAGAAAGAGTAATTACTGAATCATCGAGTTGAAGGCTTAATCCTTCACAGTGCACCCAAAAACTCCAGCTCCCTCATGTTTGTATAAAGAGGAGGATTGAACAAATAAATGCACATCACAAGTGCTGATGTGATACTGCAGAAATCTTTTTTGAACGGTTGCCCGGCATAAAATGTACAGCAGAGATGTTGATAGATGAATGAGTTGAGTCAAAGCAGCAGTAAAGGGGAAGCTTCATCAATGCCAAGCAAAGAGCAGCAGCAGCAGCGCCACAAATATGCAGCAGTGCAGAGTTTGACTCAGTCAGGAGCTGCTGTTGCACACGTGGGCGTGCGTCCTGCCTGTGTCTCTGTTTTACATCCCCGAGGCTCGTCAGTTCACATCTGTTTTTAAAAGCTGGTCGTTTGAGTTCTCTCACTCCTGAAAAGATGGAACTGTCTCTCCTCACTGACTCTTCGCTTTCTTGGCATGAAGGACGGACTCTCGTTTTCTGGGTTTAGCGGCGAAACGTCTGGTGAAGACATGAGGCAAAAGCAAGAGTACTGATGTTATTTTGGAAACACAAACTGATTTGTGAATATGGAAGTACACAAATTCCAAAACTTCAGTCTATGCAGTATATTTGAAAATAATATCACTTAAAATCACAGGGATTATTTTGAAATGTGTGATCATTATGTATATTGTTGTAGTATTTGAGTGTTTTCTGTTGATTTTCTGCATCTGTGAGGTACAATCAGGAAAGCAGATGCTTGAAAGTACCTACAGTATACTCACCAGACTGCAGGCAAATCTAGCAACAAGGCCTTGATGAATCATTTAACAAGGAAGCGAGAAGTTGTTCACGTAATCTATCTCTGTCATCACTGCACCTCTGTTACCATGCCAACCATAAAGTCATCAGCCCAAACAGGAAGCACCCTGTTTCATACCTGAACATGTTTGTATGGGCTGTGTGCAAGGAACCCTATTCTGGTCACTCAGTAAGGGTGTGAAAACTATTAATAATATACTCTCACCAGCCACTTTGTTAGGTACACCTGTTCAACTGCCTGTTAATGCAAATATCTAACAGCCAGTCACTTAACTCAAAGCATTTAGGCATTCACACATGGTCAAGATGACCAGATGAAATTCAAACAGAGCCTCAGAGTGGGTGGAAAATGGGGTGATTTAAGTGACTTTGAACATGGCATGATTGTTGGTACCAGACTAGCTGGTCTGAGTATTTCAGAAACTGCTGATCTACTCAGATTTTCCCACACAAACATCTCTGAGGTTTACACAGAATGGTTCTAAAATTGCAGCGACAATTCTCTGAGTGAAAATTCCTTGTTGATACCAGAGGTCAGAGGAGAATGGCTGGAGTGCTTTGAGGTGAGGAAGACCACACCAAGGGCCACTCCTGTCAGCTAAGAACAGGAAACTGAGGCTACAGTTTGCAGGGTCTCACCAAAATTGAACAAAAAACATTGCCTGGTCTGATGAGTCTTGATTGGATTGTAGGATCAGAATTTGCTGCAGTCACCATGAAAGCATGTATCCATTCAGATGACCACAGTATACCCATCTCCTGGTGGCTGCTTTCAACAGATAATGCATCATGTCACAAAGCTTAAATCATCTCAAACTAGTTTCTTGAGCATGATTATGAGTTCGCTGTACTCAAATGGCCTCCACAGTCACCAGATCTCAATCCAATAGAGCAGTTTTGGGTGATTTGTATCATAGATGTGCAGCTGGTAAATCTGCAGCAACTGTATGGAGCAAAATCTCTGAGGAATGTTTCCAGCACCTTGTTGAATCTGTGGCATGAAGAATGAAGACAGTTATGAAGGCAAAAGGGGGTTCAGCCCAGTACTAGCAAGGAGTAGCTAATAAAAAACTTTTACTCTGTGTGTGTTTGGGTCTGTGGCATTGCATTGGGTCATCGTACCTTCGCTGGTAGAGGTAGAGAAGGAAGAGAAGCTCATCTCTGAAGCAGGAAAGTTGATGGGAGGAAGAGAAGATCCAGAAGAGAAAAAAAGGAGGCACAGGAGCACAGATCTGAAATCAGCGTGTTCACTCCCTGGTGAGGAGGAGAAAGGATAACTGACTGAACTGAATCACTTTAACACAAATATTACATAAAACAGAACACAACACAAAGGAAATCTGCTCTCAGCTAGAGGATGTCACTGATACTGATTGTAAATGAGCTACAGAAATACTCACTCTGTACATCAACACTGTCCCCTGCAGGTGACTCACAGACTTTAACTGCTCCACAGAAAGAAATAGATTAAGTTTATTGTAATCTTTAACATCATTTTTTTTTTTTGCCAAAGAAAATATTTCCAAATGTTGCTATTTAGCTGGAGGACAAACCTTGTGGTTGATGAAGACCTGAGGGGCCATAGATAGAAAGCCAAAGGCATACACTCCTGAGAGGAGGAGGCAGATATTAGAAATTAAGTACAGCACACTAATTAGTGAGCGATATATAAATAAAGGCATCAGCTTAGTCTTAAGGAAAACTGACAAGGAATTCAATGAAGTACTGTACTTCTTCTAGATGATCTACGTAGGAATGAAAACATGTTGAATGGATGTGGTAAAACTCACCAGTCACCAGAGTGTTGATCAACCAGGAATAGTAACTGTGTAATACAATTTAATATTAATGTAATAATCAGAAGATTTTCAGTATGCACACAGTAACTGTTGGGTGAACATAGTACACAAAGACAGCTTTGGGTAAAACCTGAATGTTAAGAAGCATTCAGGTGCGCTGGGAATCTGAAAGTCTGCGCTGAAGTGTTAAGGGAGGGTGCTGAAAATGTGAGATTCGGTGGCTCTTTAAAAACAAATTACGTAGCAAAGAGATGAATCTGCTGATTGACTCACCTCTTTTGACGTAAGTAGGCCAGAGAGAAAACGGCTCCGCTGATACACAGGGGATACACCAAATAGGACAAGTATCTGGATGCCTAGAGGGAAAAACCAAAGATAAAATGTTTAAAATTACAGAAAGCCTAAGGGAGAATCTTAAAGCAGAGATCAAACAAACAGACTGATACCTGCGTATCGTAATCTATTGTCTTTCTCTCCTCTTCATCCTGTTTATTAACCTATACAGTAAGACAGGAGGTAGTGATTTAAAGATTTATAGATCACACTTTGACCATTGCATGGTGCATTGTTACACACTCCTGTAAACACAGATGGGTAAGTACGCCATACTCACATGAAGCTTGTTGCCTTTACACTGTATCTGGATCTTAAACACTTTAAACACCTTCCAAACCTGGCGAGATGAGAGATTTCTGGGTTAGAACTTTTGGTTTGGATCTTTATTTGACTCTAATTTGTCTGACAAAGACCAGTTATATTAATAGCTACCTCCACACATGCTCCCAGCCCAAACAGGAAGGAGCACCAGCAGACTGGTCCTCCTCCAGAAGATAGAGGAAATCACCAAAGTACCGAGACTACGCCACAGAACTAAAAACAAAAGGAAGGAATTTAACATTTTATGAGTCCTGTGTATCAATTAAAGCAAATGTATGAGTAAATTAATGCCACTCATAAATGATTTTTTTTCTAGTGCGATTATAATTACCTGACTTCCTCGACATCCCTGCCATGCTCTTCTTTTTCCTCCATGAGCTGATGTCATTTTTAAGAGCCAGAAACTCACAGATCAGCTGTAGAAAAAAAAGGGAAATAAAGCCTCACAATTCTTCATTTGACTCACTGTAGTTCATGTCAGATGTGGCATTTAGAAAAGAAATCACAGTCCTTTCCACTAAATCTATTTTTAATATGTTCCGTACTGTAAATGAGCAGTACAGTGTACTCTTACTTGTAAAGCTGTGATAAGAGCAGTCAGCACTAACAGGTAGAGGTTGGATCCGACCAGAGTTTCTTTAATTTCATCGATGTTTTCTTCTGTGAAGCCTGGAGACACAAGAGGCAAAGAATGAGTTCATTTTGAACTCCAGTCTTGCCCCCACACTGACTGATGGGCTGAGTTATTATTTAGGCTGTACTGAAAAGAAAAACTACTACATACCATCAAATGACGCTTCAAATACAATTAAGATTAATGGATTGTTATAATGCCTTCAGCATACGTCTGTTATATAAATAGCTCACCAAATTGCTGCAGAGAATAAACCATGTCCTGTAGGTGGACCCAAAACCTGAATCCTCTCAGGACTGATTCCCTCATAGGACACAGTGAGAGGGAGCTGAACAGTGCTGCTGCTGATCTCCTGTTGGTGAATTGGTACATTGATATGTGTCCAAGTTACTCTGGAATCTGTCACAGACTAAGTAAGTGTCTATTAAAGTTTGCTTGTAAAAGCTTCCTACCATGAGATCTCTGACTCGGAAGTTGAGCTCATTAACCAGCAACAGAGGGAGGTACATCATCTGCCTGCCTTCCTGAGAGCTGCAAGGAAAAATGGGATGATCATTTAATTTCAAATGGCATGTTGCCTGAGGCCTTATTTACACCTGGGGAAATTCACTGGAAAAGTAACTGTGAACTATTTTACACACCCACACCCAGTTATTCAACCAGCAATGAGGGGCCAGATGTATTTATTTATGCATGATATATTTACTGCACCAGATCCTGTTTCTAAGGGGGAGTTTTTTTTTTCCCCAAAAGGTTTTCAGTTACACCCTTCAAATAATAACACAGTCCCGCATAAAACACCAGCGTGTGTTTGATTTTCTGTCAGAATGTCTTTTCCTCTCAGCTTTCCAGCGCCAGTGTGCTGCATCTGCAGCAGCGAAAAAGCAGAAGTCAGCAGCACTCTGACAGCTCACCTGCCTTTGACCTCCACAGCTTCGTGTGACTTACACTCTCATGTAGCGACGCACATCACTGGGAAGCCCCGCTTTGGTGAAGGTGAAATCCTCTGACATGACAGTAAGTGACAGGTGGGGTCTCCAGTGGGAAACAGGATTCCCAGATCGGGGACTCGGCTTCTGGTGGAGCCACAAAAATAAAGTATAGGCAGCTAGGCCAAAGGACACAGTATAGACTTCCTGGGAAGCCAACACGCTGGTTGAAATATGATGCAGTTTTGAGTGATGATATACCTTCTCTGTGTCTTTCTGGACTTCAGTGTGTGAGGGGTTGATGTAGGTGGTGAGCTGAACTGCATAGTGGACTTCTCTGCTGTCCTCCAGAGGTGAGACACCAGCTTTGTGCACATAAACAACTGCAAAGAGGGTGCCATTAGCCCGAGTCTCCTCCGGCAGAGAGACATGCACCTTTCTATGGAGAGAGCAAAGGGTTTGTTTTTTTAAAGCAGTCAGCATGACAAACAGAAACTGTTTTAACTCTTCATACTTCATACTAGTCAGTACTGTGTAGGTGCAGCATACATTTATTATCTACGATGCAGGTTTACACGCTAATGGCGACAAACACAGGACCTTTTAGCAACCACTCCTGTGAACAGTTATTGAAAAAGTCTTTTGAAGACCTGGATATATTTATATGACTAAAGCTTTCTCTTGCAACAACTGTGATACTACTACTGTACTATTATATAGAAATAAATAAATAAATCCTGGCATGCAATTTCCAAATTGTTGGTCTACTCTTGTGCGGTTAGCAACTTGTCAGACCCACCGCTTGAACGTTGAATGAGGGTCGAACGGGTCTATTTTTACAGCAAGGTGGAGGGGGCTGTTGTCTGGCACGAGACAGGTAAAGACACTCATCTGAATGAAGGAGGAGAGGAGATGTTAAAAATAGTGCTTGCATCTTAGGATAGTTTGAGAGTCATGTAAAAATGAAAGCAATGCAATTGCAATCACATCAGCAATCCTTTTACTGTATTCAAGTAAATGTGCACAAGAATGACACAAACCTAAAGGCCAAATCAAAATTCATCATATTTTTCTCTAACTACCATGGAGGGTTCATGCTGAGTAGTACAATTTTTTTTTTAACTGTTATTCTCATGTAAATGATCAAACCCATGAATCCTGATCTCAGAGAAACTGACTTTTCGGTGTCCCTGATTTTGTCTATTTGCCATCAGGAATAAGACAAGTGCTAACCTGTAGTCTGGGTCTGGCTGCCAGGTAGGAGGTGATGCAGTGCTCTCCTCTGCCTCCATCGCAGGGTTTGGTGTTTAAGAAACCGTACAACAGCCAGGCGGTGTGGAGCATATAAACCACAAACACCCCGAGCAGCAGCTTAGCGATGGAGCTCCTCTTACTGCCGCTGTCCGCAGGTTTGGAGTAACAAGACGGGAACATGGCAGCGAAGTGATTCAAAATTTAACCTGCAAAATACAGATTAAATAAAATAAAAAATAAACGGTCCCGGTTTGGTTTAAGAC
This sequence comes from Archocentrus centrarchus, assembly GCF_007364275.1. Classification (NCBI taxonomy): domain Eukaryota; kingdom Metazoa; phylum Chordata; class Actinopteri; order Cichliformes; family Cichlidae; genus Archocentrus; species Archocentrus centrarchus. Next base: position 18,414,096 of record NC_044361.1, read on the forward strand.
CGTAAATGTAACAATACAATCCCCCCGCTTCCTCCCCGATTCACCATCTTCCGGTTATCTGCATCCAGCAGAGGGATGCTGATGCTGACAAAAACCTCCGCGGCTGCGCCCACACGGAAAACACACACACACACACACACACACACACCACACACACACACACACACACACACACACACACACACACACACACACACACACACACACACACACTTTACTACATCATGCACAAAAACAGAATCCGTGCTGAGTTAGAAAATAACATCTACTTTAACCAATCACAGTTTTATTCACTGCATTAGAGGACTGAAGCACGTTTATGTTGGGATTACCTGTTAATAATTTATCCAAAGGACCCCTAGAACCCTTTGTTACAGCTACAGAGACCTTAAACAGTCGTTAATCATTTTGTGAAAGCCTTCTGATACCTGAGTCTAAATAATTTATTTGGTTAAAAAATTGTCATCTAGAATCTCAAAATTTTGACATAGCATAGCAAATAGCCATTAGAAACTTGTTTTGGCCTCTAAAAAAATGTTAAAAATAAATAAATGCCAGGCAGAGCCGAATCAATATTTCTATCTCGAAATTTCGACTTAATTCTAAGTAAGTCGAAATTTTCCCTGTATCCCTTTATATTTTCGCTCCTCTTCCGCTTGTTTGATGCCACAGTTCGCGGTCCGAGTGATGACCTTCGTCATAGACGATCTTTGGCGCTCGGCGCTGTCACCGCGGTGCATTTTGGTCCGGACAGTCGGTACTCTTAAGTCCTCCTGGCAATTCGTTCCTGTCCTCATGCTAACTCGGAAAACCGTGTTTTCAGCCTGAAACACGGCCGCATATGTAGATTCAGGACACTTTGCAGGTAGCGGCAGGTCACCCGTGTGTGATACTCGTGTCTGCGTTTACTGTCACTACAAAAAACTCGATAATTGCTGTGAGTGAAGCATGGTCGTTATACTGTAGCGGCTACGATAATTAGCATAACAAACAGAGCTGCGCGACAAACTTGAAGAAAGTTATAAAAACCAGGTTTTAGTCGCAGAGACGAGGCAGCATGCGCATGACAGATACCCGTGTTTACTTCTAAATTACTGTAACCTGCGTGGGAGTGTTCGCTCTTGTTGTACCTGTGGATTGGGACTGTCTCAAACATCTGGAGGGCACTGAGGGACCGCTAATAAGAGGATTGTAAACACTCGGAGCTTGTCAGCTTTCTCTGCTTATGGAAGCTGAAACTTGCCTTAATTTCCACCCTCCATTCCCTGCTGCTGTATTTGTTTTATATAAGCTCTTACCTGGGGTGAACAGCAGCTCTCCAGCACCAGCATGGCAGTCTGTGTAAAGGCTGTGTGTTGCGTTGGTGTGGAAATGAAAATGCACAAGTTGTTGCTGGCCGGCTGTGCGAACTTTAATCCAAAGCGCCTTTTAAGCGCTGTCAGTCCCTTTTTTTCAAGACTTGGTGGAACAAGAGCTTTCAACCATTGTAGCAGACCTACAGACCTCTGCCCACCGGGACACACTGTGCCACTGGGAAATAGAAAACTGGGATTATTCAGCAGGAGCTACAGTGATGTCTGTTTGAATTCACTTGTCAGTCAAGCAGTGCCTTTATCAGGATGGCAGACCAGAAGATCTCAGTGTGCTGCGGTGAGAAAGGGGAGAAACTTACTGCAAAGAGGTGCAGCATGGCCTGGTAAGGACAAAAGATAATGTAGTTAGTTTGGTTCATACAGACCACAGTGTAAATGTTTTCCATGTAACCTGTAGTGTTTTTTACAGTCATGGAATAAAGAAAATAGTCTCTTTCAGTTCTGAGGTTTTATGTATAAGGACATGATAACAAATCTAGTATTTAGTGAGTATTTAAATTGAGGTAACTACAGCCTCAGATGAACTACAACACATGACATATTACACCATATTATTATTATTTAACAAAAATGAAACCAAAATGCAGAAGCAGAGTGAAAAACTAAGTACACCTTCTTCCATAGAAATTAGCAGCCAGCTTATGCTAATCAGATATAATTAATTAATCATCAGCAAGTGTGAGCAAGTTTTGTCAGTTTGCTGGTCTGGCACATCCAGATGTGTGTTAATACAATGCCAATGAAGAAAGACATCATCAGTGATCTTGGAGAATAAACTGTTGCTGCCCATCAGTCTGGAGAGGGTCATAAGGCCAATTCAAAAAAAGTTCATCGTTGTACAGTGAGAAAGATTATTCACAACTGAAATATTCAAGACAGCTGCCAATCTTCCCAGGAGTGGATGTTGCAGCAAATTCACCCCCAAGGTCAGACTGTGCTATGCTCAGAAAAACTGCAAAAAGCTACATCTCAGATTCTGCAGGCCTCAGTTACCATGTTAAATGTTAAAGTTCATGACAGCACAATTAGAAAAAAAAGAATAAGTATGGTTTGTTTGGTAGGATTGCCAGGAGAAAGCATCTTCTCTCTAAGAAGGACATGGCAGCATGCTTAGATTTGAAAAGTAGCATCTGAACAAATGACAAGCTTCTTCGGACAGATGAGACCAAAGTGGAGATGTTTGGCCATAATGTACAGCACCATGTTTGGAGAAAACCAAACACAGCACACCAGCACAAACACTTCATACCAACTGTCAGCACGGTGGTGGAGGGGTGATGATTTGGGCTTGTTTTGCTGTCACAGGACCTGGGCACCTTGCAGTCATTAAGTTGATCATGAATGCCAAAGTATTCTAGAGTCAAATGTGAAGCCGTCTGTCCAACAGCTAAAGCTTGGCTGAAATTGGGTCATGAAACAGGACAATGATCACAAGTATGCTAGAACAGAATGGCTGAAAGAGAAAAGAATCACAGTGTTGCGATGGCCCAGTCAGACCTCGACTTGATTGAAATGCTGTGGTGGGATCTTAACAGAGCTGTGAATAAACAAACCCCAATGAACTGAAGCAAGAGTGGGCCAGAATTCCTCCACAGCCATGTGAGAGACTGAAGCAGTCATAGAGGAAACTGTTACATCAAAAAAATATTTGCTAAAGGTGGTTCTACAAACTGTTGAATCATGAGATGTACTTAGTTTTTCCCAGAACTGCGCATAGAAAAGAAAAGCGCTCTTTTCCATTTGAGTGTATTTTAAGATTAGGTAGAGTAATGAAGCACCTCATGCTGCAGGTGATAATAATAAACTTTATAATTTTTGCCTTAAACTCTTTAGATGCAGTTGAGGAACAAGGTATTACATTTAGGCACTGTTCAGCTTTACATGTCAAATATTGTTTTAACTTGTTTTTTTTCTTTGAACAGTGTCCTTTATGTGCAGAAGACTCTCAGACATCCCTTCTTCCACTGTATCACCAACTTTTGTAGTGGTAAGAGATAAAACCAATTTAAGCAGTTATTAATTAGTAGTTACTAACATTATTTGTAAGTTGGATCTGCTGAGTGATAAGATACTTTTGAGAAACTGATACAGACGATTGAATTTTACAACTATTATCCCATATTTTCTACTGACATACATGTGATCACAACCCAGTTTTCAAACACATTGGGACTTTATGCAAAATGTGCATATAAAGGCACTGCGGTATTTTGCAAATCAAGCTAATTTTGAATGTTATGCCAGCAGTGTCTTTAAAAATATGCTGGAAGGGGGCTTGTTTACTTCTGTGTTGCATCACTTCTTTTAACAATACTCTGCAAGCATTGGGGGAAATAAAGAGACTAATTGCTGTAGTTGAAAAACCAAAATATTCTTCTGTTTTTCAAAGAGGTTTTTGGCTGTTCAGCAGTTTGAGGCTATTTTATTTATTTATTTTTGTATTTTTAGCTCAGCTGTTTTGAAGAAAAAGTCAAACTATGACACGGCCTTGGCATTGGCATCTGTTTCACCAAAACACTGGCCGTAACTCGAGAACCATAGATACATCTACTAAAAATCTCGGACGAGTTTGAATCTTGGCGACCTTGACCTCAAGCTAAGGGTCAGAGGTCAAGTTTTCTGAAAATCTTGTGAATGCAGTAACTCCAGAATGATCTTACCTAGGATGTTCATATTCACACCATAGATGCATACTGTTCAGGCTAGACCCACCAAACTTCACACACTTCTTCAATGATTTTATTATAACAGCACTTTGACCCACCCCTCCTCCCCCCTTACAAATCCAAAACAGCCAAACATTGGCACCCTCTCAGCGGTGCTCTTGTTTTGTTTCATAATACATCAGATGATTTCCTAACAATCTGAGAGCAAGTAAAGAATAAATCCAAAAACAGAATTTAAACCTAGGCTTAGTCTGCATACTACTTTGCAGCGATCAATGCCAGTAAGAAGTGATCCACTGCTGTAAAACTCAGGGTTAACCCTGAAGTTTCCCAGATAAGCTAAAGTTCTGCTTCGTAGTACAGGCATCTGTTGTCTTTGTATGAATTAAAGTACGTATTGTAAAGTATTTCTTCCTGTGCGTTTTTTTAATTCATTAATTTTTTTTATTACTCTGGTCATAAAGTAAGTTTTTCTGTAATTATTTACATTTTCCACAGTATGTCAGACTGTGTTGCACCACTTTGCTCTTGTACAATAATACTGAGTGAAAATGTGATTGCTTGGTATAATTAATCAGCTTCATGTTTTATTTCTGTGGCAGATGAAGTTTGACCAAGAGGGAAATGTGACCTCATTTGGTAAGTGTGAAGAAATTAACTTCATGTATCTTTATATGATGCTCTCTTCATAACTGAGACTGATGATTGTCTCTGGTATCTGGCACTGTGTCCACTTACTACAGGGTGCAGGTATCTTTTTTTTTTTTTTTTTTTTTTTAAACATATCCCTGTAGTACACTTCCTTAACCTTTCTGTGTAGAACTGGACATACAGCGTACTTTTGTTCATCATTGCTGTGTTTCTATGTTAGTTCCCCTGTGATTTGTTGTGTGACCATCTACAAATGGGTATCATTAGAATCAGTGACTCTGCTCTGTTTATTGTCCTACAACAAAAAATATTTTTGTTATAAAAGATGCTGAAAGCAGTAGATGCATTTGAACCTCTACTTTATTGCTTGGCCCAACTATATAGGTGTGTGTGTGTGTGTGCGCGCGCGTGCGTGTGCATGTGCGTGCACCTCTGTTCCTCTTATTTGTTTTTCCTCTTCAAGAAAAAAAGAAGACAGAGCTTTGCCAGGAGTTAAGCCTTCAAGCCAGAGACCTTCGCTTCCAGCACAGTACCAGCCTCACTGCCAGAAATAACTGCATTATTTTACGAATGGCGGTATGTTTTCTTTCTCTGTCACAGTCCACTTAAAGCAAAAATAAGGTCCTCTTCATTCTGTTTTTGAAAGGGAAACATGCTGTTGTCATAATTATAAGCCCAACAGTTTATTATTCCTTGTAAACAATTTTTTTAAAATCTATGAGCACCAATATACTATATATCAGCTGTGCAAAGCACTTTCATCACCTTAAGTGAGCAAAAGATTCAGAAAAATGGCTGCTCCACAAGCTATGATCTCTCGTCTTCCAGAGGGACAACTGGAGAAGGTGGAGAAGAAGCAGCAACCATCATGGTCCCTCACTTTATTGAATGAATCAGTTCCATCTCAGCACATTGCCTTTTGCCTCCACCGTTGTCACGGTGAGGTAGCCACACTTACTATCCCACCTGATTATGAATGAGAGGGCGAGTCAGGTCTAGAACCATAAGCTTTGTTTTGGGTAAAAATGAATCCTCAGGGGAAGAAATACACATTTTGTTCATTTATGATTTCTCATTGACAGTAATCAGCAGTGAGACAGCAAGTGAAGGAAAGAGATGTAAAGTTAAAATGTCACAATGTTCATTCTGTCAAGAGTTTGTGGAAGATAAGTAGAGGACACTCCCAAATCCCACTGCTGCTGCACAGCTGCTGTTTTTTGTTTTGTTTGTTTGTTTTTTGCCATACAGAAAGCAGTTTCCATGGTGCATCTGCAGGCTTCACCTGTCCAGTTCTCATAATAGCGCATATCCTGTTACCTCCACGCATTCTGTTAGATTAAAAATGTATTTTAACTATCAGTCTGTTTGTAATTAACTCAATATACAAAGCAAACTGAGCAGGTAAAAATTTGTTACGAATCATTTTTTTTGTCACATTGAAAAAACATGAGTGAATTTGTCTGTTATATGCTTTCCTTTAGGATAATATTGAATTATCTATTTTCTTAAAGTCTCATCAAGTCTTACTTTAAGTTTTCAGACACTCAAATGTTTCTTGTAGACTTGCGCTGTAAAATTATCTCTAATGTCACAGTCATTGCAAAGCCTCTGGGTGTGATGTGTACAGACCAGGGCCCAGTGTTGTTGTGGTTTGAGATGTCGCTCTTACTGGGACACTGTGCAGCTTCCACACTCACCTGTAGTGTCAGAGGAACTGTTTTTAGAATAATTTGATTTTATAGTACAAATAAGAAGCAAAACTGTTGTTTTGTAAGAGATTGAATTGGACATCATTTTTCTGATATGTGCAAATGGGGTTTCCTGTTTATGCTGCTCAGTGTGATGAGTCAAGCTGGCATGTTGCTGTGAACAGAGTCAGCTCTGTGGTAGGGGGATCAGTTGGCATGGAGATGGATAGAGGAAAGGACTGACTCACGTCTGGCTTCAGATGCAAAGACTTTCAGGAAATTCAGTCAAGGAGTCTTGAACAAAACAAGTTTTTAAATAAAATGTTCTCACAGTAGTATCATCCACTGTTTGGATCAGAGTATATGTTTGTTTCCATAAGCTCTAACCCGCCAGCCCCACCCTCTGTCTTCTCAGTCTTTGAAAGCCATCTTGACCCCAGAGTCCCTCATGGTGTTGGATTTTCGTGGTCTTGGACTGGACCGCTGGTTGGTTCTGGAGCTCGCCCCCCAGCTAACATCGCAGACGCACTCTTTACCCTTTGAGTTCAGAGCGCTGGAGGCCATCCTGCAGCACAAGGTGATACAGATCAGAGAAAACGGTGCACTTGTGTATTTAAATATGTTTAACTTACAAAAAGCCTGACTGAAAGTCAAGGACACACGCCTGAAGCTTTGTAGTGTCTGTGTCAACAGGTAAACACTCTACAAGCCTGGCTGAACGATGTTGAACCAGTCATATTGGATACACTGGAATCTCTCTTAGACCCTAAAATCCTTTCTGCTGATAGAAGTAAACTACATATACTTCTGCAGAATAGCAAGAGGTAGAACACGCAAGCATGTTACTGTTTTTCAAAAAGTAATTAATTTATATGGCATGCCTCAATTTTGTTGTTTTTTTTTCTTTTCTTCTCTCATGTCTGTGACAGTTTATCAGAGTTGGAGACGGACATAAAAATGTTTAAGGACTCCATGCTGAAGATCTTGGATGAGGATGAGACTGTTGAAGAATTCTGTCTCACAAAGTGGACAGACCCAAGAGTTTTGTATGTTACACATGCACTCAGACACATGAACGTGAATGCTGAATGCAATATCTTAAAAACAGCTGGAAAGTGGCAGTCAGTGGTGAAGCATATTTAAAAAGAGAGACAAAACTTTGTTTGACAAGACTCTCCCAAAGGATCAAAGTCTGTTTCCCCTCTAAGAGTGTTTTCACACATTTTCAGATAATACTTTATATGGTTTCAGGTCAGCCCTTTCCAGTGTGCGTGTATATTTTCAAAAGACATTAACTGTGCCATTCTGCCCTAAATGTGAGGCTCAGCTGAATTTTCATTGATTAATTTTTATTTTATTGTCTGTATAACCTGTCTGCCTTTTAGTGAAGAGAGCAGTTTAGGTCTTGACCATGCTGAGGAGATGGAGCTTTTATTGGAGAATTATTATATGCAGGTATTTGTGCTTTAAATTCCTAAATGTGAACATTTAACATTACCAGCAAATACTGTAATTATGAGAAACTGTTGGTAAAGACTGCATATTCTGGGATACAGATATTGACATATTTGCATAGGCTGTAATCCACTGACCCCTCTGAAGCTGGAAGATTTTCACACTGGTGATTTTCATCGAGTCTGACTGCTGCTTCATATGTTTTTTTTTTGTTTTGTTTTGTTTTGGTTTATGTTCATGTAAGCATTTATACCCATGTACACTTTTGTTGTGGTGATTAACCAGTTCCTTTACCTCTATTTAGTTTAATATCCAAAGCACTGAAATGCTTTATGTGCCATCTGTAGCACACGTGATGGAGTCAGTGAAGTGCTGGTTGTGGTTGGTTGTTGTTATGACTGTGAAATACTTCACACAGGCCGAAGAACTGGGGAACAGAGCAAGAGAGCTGAAAGGACTGATAGACGACTCTGAGAGTGTAATCTTCATCAATTTGGACAGGTGGGTACACTGACTAGACACTATTCATACATACACACACACACAAAATCTCTCTCTCTCTCTCTCTCTCTCTCTCTCTCTATATATATATATATATATATATATATATATTATATCTATATATATATATATATATATATCTATATATATATACTATATATATATATCTATATATATATATATCTATATATCTATATATCTATATATCTATATCTATATATATATATATTCTATTATATATATCTATAACTATATATATTATATAATATATTAATATATAAGACTATATAATATATATATATATATCTAATATATCTATATAATATATATAATCTAATCTATATATATCTATATATATATATAGAATATAATATCTATAATCTCTATATATATATATATATATATATATATATATCTATATAATATATATAATATATATACTCTATCTATATATATATATATATATATATAATATATATCTCTATATATATATATATAATATATATATATATATATCTCTATCTATATATATATATATATATATATATATCTCTATCTATATATATATATATATATATATATATATATATCTCTATCTATAAATATATAATATATATATATATATATATATATCTATATATATATATATATAGATATATATATAATATATAATATATATATATATATATATATATATATATATATATAATATATATATATATATATATATATATGAGAGAGAGAGAGATATAGATATATATATGTATATATATATAGATTGGGCCCATGCCGTGTACAATCATACACACCTACATACACATCTGCTGATAATAAACTGATCCATGATTTCTAAATAGAATTTACTTCAGAGACTTATCTTCCCTGGGACCCAGTTATAGTCCTAATTAACAATTTGTTGTGAGATGTTCTGCTACCATTTTTTTTGAACATCTTGTTGCATAAACTCCAAATGTAAACATTATATTTTTGAAGACCATAACATTTCTCAGTCTCTCAATTAATATATTGTCTTCTCAGTGCTAACAATTAAATATAGCTATTTGGAATTATTTGTGAATCATCTTTGAAAAGGAAAATTCAGTCATTCTGTGCATGTGAGAACTGTTTCCTTGTTTCGTGTGATTTATTACAGCACTTTGTGTTTTATTCTAGCCACCGTAACGTGATGATGCGACTGAATCTGCAGTTGACCATGGGGTCCTTCTCCCTTACCTTATTTGGTCTGATAGGCGTGGCATTTGGAATGAATCTGACGACAGTTTTTGAAGATGTGAGAGAGCTTCTGATAAATAATTTAGTAGTTGCAGTTAATGTTTATAGTAATTTTATGCACTGACTTGCCTGCATTTGTCTCCAGGACCCTCGTGCTTTCTGGCTGGTAACGGGCTTCATGTTCTTGGGCAGCGGGCTGATATGGAGGCGACTTTTATCATTTCTAGGACGGCATCTAGAGACTTCAGTACCCCCACGAGTAATCCAAACACATACACAGACACTTCAGTGGGACTTTTCTGTTTTTCTTTACATTCCATATAATAGTGTATTCCTGTAAAGTCCAGTCTACACATGCTATGCACACCTCTCCCTGAACTGCTCCAGAGAAATGCATCCTTAAAGATAATTTCTTCTCTGTGCTGCAGATCCCTCCAGTTTGGAAGAGAAATATGAGACCATCAGACATCAAGGCTGGGGTCAGATGAAGTTCTACCACTCCACAGACTCTGCAGCGCTCTTGGTCCTCCTTAACTAAAGACTTCAACTACAAAAATGTTTTAATTTTTAATACACCTCATTATTTTACTCTCCCATAGCCCAGAGCAGAGGTGGAGATTACACTCACATCTCTGGAGACTATAGTGCAGTGATTCTCAAACTGTGGGGCGGGCTCCACTAGTATGACATAAACAACCACATAACAAATATGAAGTTGAAACTACAGTGAATTATTTAATTTTTTTATTTTAGAAAATAAAACTAGAGTATGCTGCTGTGGGTGTTGTGCACCTTGCATGAAGATTTTAAGAACCCCCGCTCTAGTGTGTATGTGTCAGTGTTTCCCCTCGATTGACAACCTGTCATTTTTTTGTTTATACAGATAAAACTTGAGTTTTATCTGTATAAGGTACTGCTCTTAGCTCTGCAAATTACAGTGCCTGGAGCAGCAGGTCAAAGCCAGTCCTGTGGTTGTTGTGGGTGCAGCTGTGACATAATCAAGGGAGCTGCTAGTGCTCTGGCCAGGACTAGCCTCCCTGCTATTAGCAGGTTTCATTGCACTTAAAGTAATGAGCAAAGTGTTGTTGTCAACTCCAGTGATGTTTTCAGCTGTCTGCTCTGTTGCAAACCTTCATATATGTGGATAAAACAAGTCAGGTCATATAGTAATCATTTGCTCATGCAGTTGTGCTTTCCTTCATTTCACAGATGCAGAAATATGTTAAAGAGAAAAAAAAATCATTTTTATATTACTGCAAAATTGATAAACTTGTGACCTTTTTTTTTAAAAGACTAAATCCATCTATGCTCTGACTTCTGCCTTTATTAAACAATGTGCAGCTTTGTGGCATCAGCTGTCTAATTATCAGATGATAATCTGGTGTTAATATCAACATGGGTGACAGCACAGGAACTATATTTAGGCAAACTTATGAAAATGCCAACACACTTGCTAAACAAAATGTCATTAATTTTCTTATAAATGCAGAGCTTAGTGTGTGACTGAAGCTGTTACAGATTTTATCAAAGAGAGGCTCTATCATTTACAAATTTTATCAAGTATTACAAAAATAACTCTCTTTATAAAGGGGTTGATGAAAGGCTTGGTACATCTGCGAGATGTCAGTATAAGCGACAGACCAGGCCTTACATTAGTGGTACCCAGTTGTGACACTGAACAACAAAAATGACTTATCAAAATGGAAAATCCATGCAAATGCATCTAAATAACTGTAAGCACAAACATCATACTTTCTTTAAAGCCAGAGTGCATACAGTGACAGATTTTCAGATTCCTGATGAGCAGTGTTTGGAATGAGGTGTTGTTATTATGGACTTTCTGGATACTAACGTCATTGTTGTGGCTGGAATATGTTCTTTATTATTATTTATGTTAATTGAGGCACCTCACTAGTAGTGAAAATAGCTTTATGACTGCCTAAATGGATTAAAAGTGATTTCTGTTTGTCTGTTATGGTAGACTTCACATTTTGTAAATATGAGTTCATCTGAGAGTAAAATGTTGGACAAAAATAGCCACCTAAACCAAACATAGCCTTTCTCCACTAGAGGGAGGCATTAAACATAATTTAACAGTCCTTCAGTGAAATCAATATGAGATAATGTTTTTATTGAAATCTATGCATTTAGAAAGTATTTAAGATTTATATGCTAGTTTTTAAAAGTATTGTGAATGAAAGAAACCTTTTACAGCAAAAAACTATTTCTGTCATGTCACCCCATGGCACTAACAATGATCATGGGTGGTATGACAGGGCTGAGTGACGCAGACAGGATTTTAGTCAGAACTGCAGAAGTGGAGTCATACTTGGTGCTGTCAGGTGATGAGGTGGAGAAGGGCCAGATATTGGAGCAAGAAGGCGAAAGCTCAGAGGAGGGCAAACCAGCTTTAGAGGAGCCTGAGGAGGGGCAAAATGGCAACACCTGAAGTCCATTATGGATGAGAAGTAAGCTGTGTAAGTTCGGGCTCTGAAATTCTGATATCAGCATGTAAACAAGATACAGAAAGTCATTTAGGACACAAAAAAGGGCAAAATTCACTCCACTATCACTGAAGTTGTGTTCTGATTCAGTTTATATATTAAAATGGAGTGTGAAGAAGTGCATGCTTATCAAATCCTACCCCTTCTCCATAATTTCTCAGTTTAACATTTCTTCAGCTTCCGTATTGATATAAACTTCATGAACAACAGACATATTTCTAATTACACACAATATATACACTGTAAAATACAAATTCTCATATTATGGTTTCCCAACTCAAGAATTCACTGAAATTCATACATCATCTTCATCTTTGTATCTCATGAAGATCAGATCTTAATACCTCTTTTTCAAATGCTCTATGTTTGGATATTGCTTCAACTCAACACTCAAAGTTTTCCAGTTTCACTCCACACACATTCATAGGTTTGAAGTTGCAAAAAAAAAAAGAAAAAACTTTTAAATTATAACTTTCTTCCCTCTCAAAAAAAATAAAATAAAAAATGCTTTGGATATTTCCTGGTAGTTGGTTATTTTTTTTGCTCCGAATAAAAATTGTGCTGTGTTGAATTTCACTAGAATGATGCACTGTGAATGATGCAAACTTTTTTCCCCCGAAGCATAAAAAGTGTATGCAATGTACTTTTATAGTTATTGCCCCAGACCTCTCCACAATAGCTTCATTAAGTTGAACCCAATGAACAGTAGAGCATATAGAGTGGTGTACAATCTAATGTCTGTTTTGCCTCGTTAAGTACTGCTGTGTTTCTCAATACTTTAGAATTAATATATTTAACATACGTTTTCCAATCAAGTCTCTATTATTACCCAGAGAAATCTGTTTTCATTGACTCTTTGATATTTGGTTTCTCCACTGGCATACAGGACACCGGCCTGTGAAGGGAATCTTTCCGTGGTCTCAGCAGATTGAAGCAGCTTGTTGCATTCTGTTTAACCTTCCAGAGGGCTTTATTCTTTGTCCCCTTATCACAGGCATCAAGATCATTTCTTACTTTAATGGACTGCCTAATCTTGAAGAATCTGTCTCTACTTATTGAATTAACTATAACTAGGACCCAATAAATTCAGGTCCTGTTTTATCTCATTCGTACTGTGAGCACAGATGCTGTATGCTGAAGAATGTTGTCATTTTTTAATGCTACCTACAGAGATGAGCACCTCCCTCTGATTTGCGTGCACTGACATTTTTTTTTTCCAAAACCTGGGTGTCTGTTTACTGTAATTAGAGGACAACCTGTTTTGGTGGTTTGAGCAACAGTGTCCTGTTTTCATGTTTCATGCTAAAAACAAAAGACTTTAACTTTAAACAATATTGTTTAAAGTGAATTGATAAAGACAGGAGGGGTACAGTTTAATGCACTTTTAGCATACATAATTATATAAATCAGCTGTGTGTGTTATGAAATCCTAGTAAATCAAAATTAAGACTCTCAAATTCTATTTGTAGTAATAGAATCACATCTACAGAGGACAAAACTTAGTTGCTGTGTCTTATTAGGATATATCAGCTTTTAAAGCAACAGCCATGTAAACAACTGTTTTTAAAGGGTAACCTATTATTATTTAATCACAGTGTAATGCATTTGAGCTGATTCAGTGTGTGTGTCTACACGCTACCGTCGTCAAGGACCCTGACGTGCTGACGTCATGCTGAGCCACGCTGCTCTGCCAGTCTAAACAACTTCTTCGGCAGAGATCTTATCACAGCGAAGCTGGATCTGCTCGCGGACGGACTGAGATTTAACCGAGTGACCCGAAAGCAGCAGTATCATCGGCCGACACGCGACAACAATTTAGCTGTACATATATAACACTGAGGAACGAGCGGAACTTTACTGTATATACATATTTTCTTCTTCTTTTCAGCTAGCGTTGTTTTTTTTTTTTGTTTGTTTGTTTTGAAAGTTAAGATGGGGAATCTGTGGTGGTTGCTTCTCGTCGGACTGGCGGCTGGGTCAATCAGTGAAAGAGTAAGTGGCTTTTGTTCTTGGCTGTTTTATTCTAATTTTGTAATAGTTGTGACGTTAGTGGAAAGCCTGGATGTTACTTGCCTTTATGTTGTTGTTTTATACCGAGGAAGAAGAGCACCAAGCCGTTAAAATGTTTTTGAAAAAAGGCGACGCTCCGCAACGTTTATTTATGATCAGTTGACCGTTTGAGGTTTTTTTTCCCCGTAGAGATTTACACGTAAAATTACAGGAAAACTTGTATTTTATACTCTACTCTGGATGTTATATCGTCCGAGCTTTTTCTGTGTCCTTATATTATTTTTTTTACGTTAAATATACGTTAAAAGTTAATAAGCCGTTTTTTTTTCTCCTTAGAACGTAAACAAGGGTTCGCAGTGGTGTTTAGGCTCTGTAAGATCGGTGACTTTTTTTTTTTTTTCTCTGAGTTGTGTGACCGAGCTCAAGTGTCCAGTTGGTGTGAAGTTCACACAGGGCCAAAGTCTGTTCACCGTTTAGCTCACACCTTTCGACCTTTTAAACCAGACCAGGTCACAGAGGGCTCATGTCATGTTTTAAAAATGTCCTCATTCAAATTCTAAGCCAGAAAATGATAATTAACCAAGGTTAATTAAAAAAATATATATGCAAAGAATTTAAAAATCCTCCCTCTCTCTTCCCCCTTCTTCATTTGTGTGGCCGCTTTTAAAGCTGGAAAACACCTGGGAATGACAGGCTTCAAGCAGAGCTTTGTTCAGTGTCACAAGTATGAAAAACATCCAGGCTGGTGATTTATTAACTGTAAGAAATCCCTAATGAGAGCCAGGGAGCCTCACCACCTCTGCAGAAATGCATGTTATTTAAGATTTATGGACTGTATATTGTGAAAGGAGAGAGAGCTGAAACATGACACTATCCTGGTGGATATTTGTAGCAGAGGGAGAGGCATACAGTGGCTTAGTAGGAGTCAGGGAGTTGTGGATATGGTGAAAATGAATACAGCTTGGCATTTCTGTCTTGCCTTAAGGCCCAAGTTAATATGAATATAATATCTTATAAACAGGTGTGGCCACTCAAAAAAGAACAACAAAACCCCACCTTTTTTTTTGTTGTTGTTGCTTAACTTTAACCTGTGTCATTTCATCTGTTGATCCACACATGCTTTGATTCCTCTTCACGTCATACCACTAATACACAGACTCCAGTCTTAAATTGCTGGGTGTGATGGATTGTATCTTACATCCAAACTATCTGTGTCCCTGAGTGTGGCTGTAGAATTACTGGTTAGTCAGTCAGTGATATTACTCCCTTCTGAGGGATGAATGTTGAAACAGGCTTTCTGTTTGACAGTTTGTGATCCGGTAGTTGTGTCATATTTATTTTTCTGGATGGATGACTCAGAGAGTCCCAATGGGCTAGTCCAGGCAAGCACGCAACTGCGTGGGATACATGCAGTTTTTCATCCAACTGAAAGCAAGAGAAAGAGGGTGACACCTCCTCACAGTGCTATTAATGACGATTTTCACAGTGCTTCAAAAGCACTCTACTGAAACGCCTACATGTGAGGAAGACCAAATTTAAAGAAAAAGAACATGATGTAAAATACTTTGACACTTTCTGGCTGTGGAAAACTAAATGGTGTGGTGGGCCGGAAGTGTGTGTGTGTGTGTGTGTGTGTGTGTGCGCGCACGCGCATGCGCGCGCTTTGTTAATCAGCATTAGTCACAACATGGTTATGTGTATCAAGGGAAGTCTGTACACATTTTATTGGCTTGAAGATTTTACTGAGATCTTTCTTTTGATGAGTTGTTGGTGTAGTATGTTTGACTTTCAGTATCAGTGTGCACTATAGGGACACTCACATCAAGACTCAAGAACAGTTTCTTCGCCAGAGCAATCACCACCCTGAACTCACACACTCACCCACTGTAACTGTGCAATATTATATTATTCATACTGAACAATATCTGATATTCCTATATTGTGTAATATCCAGTATTCATTCACTAGTGCAATATTCATTCACCAAGTGCAATATTCATCATCTTCATTATTATATGTATACACATATTTACTTTTCTTACAATGTACAGATGCACCAATGTATGTATATATTATTATACATTCTATTTTTTGTATATTTTACACATTGTTTATTTCTGTATATCTCTTGATTATATTGATCATACTAGATTATAATATTTTTATAATATTTTTATTTTAGAGAGTTTGATTTTCTGTTGCATGGCACTGAACAGGAGTGGCCCTCCAATCTCATTGTACATCCTGTATAATGACAATAAAGGCATTCTATTCTATTCTATTCTATCATCATTTTATCTCATTTTCAATCTGCTTTTAGAAAACAGCGCAGTACTACTACAGCAGCACTAAAAGTAGTGAATGATTTTGACTTTTTAGATAATAGGCAGCATTGTGTAGCCCCTTTTATGGATCTTTCCAAAGCATTTGACACTGTTGATCACAGCATTGGTGATGATAGGTTGGTTTGGAAATTATCTGTCAAACAGATCTCAGTGCATTAAAGCTGAATGGCTAACTTCCACCTCTGTCAACATAAGCAAGGGTGTGCCCCAAGATTCAGTACTTGATCCACTACTTTTTACTATTTACATAAACTGTTTAGATCATAATGTGCCACATGCAATGTTTCACTTTTGCACTGATAACATTGTTATTTATTGTGCTGCTCCTACCCTGAACAAAGCACTCAGTCTCCTACAATTAGCCTTTGACATTGTTCAGAGAAATATGAATAGTTTAAAGCTTATTTTAAAGGCAGATAAATCCAAGCTGACGTTGTTCTCCAATTCAAAGGCTAAGTTATCTGATGATCCAGCAGTCACCACTTTTCAAGGCATTAAAACTGAACAGGTGTCAGTATAAATATTTAGGTTTTATAATTTATGATGCACTCTCCTTTGCACCACATATTCAACAACTTGTTAGAAGACTCAAATTAAAGTTGGGTTTTTAGTTTAGAATCAGGTCTTGCCTTTCTTTCGAGGCTAAAAAGCGACTTGTTGCAGCTACTTTTATGCCAGTACTAGACTACAGTGATGTCTTCTACATGCATGCATGTTCTCAATGGTTACAGTCACTGGACTCTGTCTGCCATGGAGCGCTGTGTTTTATCACCAATTTTAAAACCTTGACACATCACTGTGTGTTGTATGCCCAGGTTGGATAGTTGTCCTTGTCCACCCGCAGACTGAATCACTGGTATTCTCATATACAAGGCTGTTCCGGTTCTGCTCCCTTCTTATCTTTAAGCATAAATCTATCAGAAATCCACAGGAGGATATGCTCTTCACTCCTATGACTACATCTTATTGGCAGTACCCAAAGTCTGGACAGAGCTTGGGAAAAAATCATTTCAGTTTGCTGCTCCATCTTCATGAAATAAATTACAAACTGATCTGAATCTGAAGGAGCTTATCTCAGTTTGAGGTACAGATGTCTGGTTGTAAGTGTCTTAACAGATAGGATATGCTGGTTAAATACAGATGTAAATTACAGTACCAGTCAAAAGTTTGGACACACTCCAAACTTTTGACTGGTACTGTAATTTAATTTTCAAGTTTAACAGTTTTATTCACTTCAATGTTAATTGTTGTTGTATATGTCTGTTTTTATGTTTGTTTTTATGTAACTTTGTATATTGCACCCAGTCTTGGCCAGGACTCCCTTGTAAAAGAGATTTTAAATCTCAGTGGTATTTTTCTGGTAAGATAAAGGCTAAATAAAAAAATCACCCAGCTAGATAAAAACAGAACTTTTTACGCAGGGAAATGCTATCAAAGGCTTTTATTTGTATTTTAAAGATATCCTGTAAAGATAACCACACATTGCTGGTTATCTTTACTGTTCTCTGACCATCACACAACTTGTGGACAAGCCATATTAGCTCTTTGTTACATGGAGTGAGGTGGGGCCTATAATTTGGGGTCAGCAGTTTCACATTACTGTGATCTGTTTATTGTCCTTAATTGAATCACATGTAAGACAAAAGTAGATATTGTGTCACATTCTACTTATTTGTATCACCAAAGACAGCTGTACCAAACTCCGTCAGGTCACTAAAGCTGTAACAGAAATATTTGGTCTCTTTTGGCATCAGATAGTTTTGCCTTTACAGTCTACAGCTGCTTGATGTCTGTGGATAATTCATTTTATGACTTAGTCAAACATACACAGGCCTTCAACACAGCACTGCGCTGCTGCTGCTCAGCTATCTAAGTGATGATGACAGATCTGTTGTGTGCTTTTGGTTGTTACACAAACTTGCTCTCAACCCAACCATTCTCTCATTAACTTCCAGCTCACTGGGGATATAGCTAGCTATCAGCCTAGCAGAAACATGAGTTTGATGATTACTGGATTTAATATTACGCTCCACCAGTGCTCAGCTTTCTCTCATATGTCAGTGGAGTGATACTGTACAGCTGTTTCCAGTAAACTGTCTTCACTGTGACAAAGCACCAGGATACCAGAATGTTATATACAATGTGTGCATATTCGTTCATGTGTGTGTCTGTAAATGCTGTGCACATGCGTATGTTTTCCAGATGTGTATAAACTGAATCACGTCTTCCTGTAGACCCCAGTGCAAAACTTGTATGTGTCAAGGGGAGCAGATAGTTGGCAGAAAACAGTTTCCTGACATGTAGTGAAATATAATGATAAATTAAAAATATTTGATTCATCAGTTCAAAAGATAATGCATTACTTGTACTGACTCAGCTAATCATGTGGTTAACATGGATTTGGTCTCATGAAATAAATGCCAGTGAAAAATCAAAAATTACTTTGATCATCACATCTTTTACTTTATGTATGACTATCAAGTTAATTTTATTTATATACACTCCTGTCCAAAAGTATTGCAACAGTGAGGCCAGTCCCTTTATTTTTGCTGTAGACTGAAAACATTTGGGTTTGACTTTGAAAGATGAATTATGTGACGAAAGATCCCGATCTCAGCATTTATTTCCAGAATTTCTGAGCCTTGTCTCTGTACTTCTTGGCAAATTCCAGCCTGGCCTTCCTGTTCTTCTTGCTAATTAGTGGTTTGCATCTTGAGGTGAAGCCTTTGTACTTTTGTTTATGAAGTCTTCTGCGAACAGTAGATTGTGATACCTTCACTCCTGCCCTCTGGAGGTTGTTGCTGATGTCACTAACAGTTGTTTTAGGGTCTTTCTTTAAAGCATTTACAATGTTTCTGTCATCAACTGCTGTTGTTTTCCTTGGTCTACCTGTTCAACATCTGTTACTCAGCACACCAGGGATAACTTTCTTCTTCAGGATGTTCCAAACGGTTGTGCTGGCTGTGGACGGTGTTTGTGCGATGTCTTTGATTGATGTTCCATCTTCTCTCTGCTTCATTGAGTGCTATTTATTGTCTGTATAATCAGTGTAATTGGACACACCTGGGCAACAACACACACCTGTCAGTCACATGCTCTAATACTTTTACTCATAAGAAAAATGGGTGGGTTCAGGCAAAAGGTGCCATCTTCTGAACTATGTGTCAGATGGAAATACCTGGATTTAAAGCTGAGATGTTGATCTTTTAATTCATATTCATCTTTTAGCTTCAAGCCAAAATGTTTTCAGTCTACAGCAAAAATAAAAGGATTAATACAACAGAAGTTGACCTGAAATGCTTTATAGGCACATCCACGTGCAAGCCAGGAAGGACTCTAAGAACCCAAAACACAGAACTCACATAAACAGACAACATAGTAAAGAGAATGACTGACTGAAAAAACTCAATTGTACTGTCAAACAGTCAAATAAAAGAGCAATAGAAAACATTTACAGCTTGACCAAACTACGATAAACCTCAGACTTGACTAAAAGCAGTTGAATATATGTATGTCTTTCTAGTTTATTAAGTCTTCATATAAATATGCCAATAGCTTGGTGATATGTTAAGGATAAGCGTTTGGTGTGCAGTTACAGATTAGATACATAGATTTCATATTTGGATCCTTTCTGATGTCTGACTAATTTTGCTGCCTGTTCTTTGTGCTGTTTTCTGTTTGCATCATTGCAAACTGATAAGGTTTGCTACCAAAAGAGAAATGGTATTAACATGGAAAAAAATGTTGCTTTAAGACTATATTTCGTGGATATTTATTGGCGTAAAACCCCCTTTCTCTGGAGCAGCTGTTTTATGGGAATGCACTAAACTGTCCTTCCTTTCCTTTCTCCAGGCTCCCTACTTTCTCCCTCTCTCAGCACCTGTGTTAGTGGAAGCATAGTATACATACCAGACATACTTCAGGTCTCAATGGGCCATATTCATCTGTGTGTGTGTGTGTGTGTGTGTGTGTGTGTGTGTGTCTCTCTCTCTCTCTCTCTCTCCTCTCTCTCTCTCTCTTTCTCTCTCTCTCTCCCTCTCTCTCTCTCTCTCTCGAGATATATATATATATATATATATATATAATATATATATATATATATATATATATATTAGATCATAATCTCTCTATAACTATGTTTGAGCTTCTTCTCCTGCTCTTTATGAATTGCAGTGCCATTATCCAATGTCTTTCTTTGGTTCATGTGATCTCTGGTGTGTTTGAGCCATTCATCTTATTACCTTTTGTCTGACTAGGCCTGAGATGAAGGGAAAAGTAGATCTTTGGTTTTCATCACACTCCTATGTGTAGCAGGGAGGATTTCATGAGGTGCAATCTAATGTGAAGTGATCTTTCCCGTGTGTGTGTGTGTGTGTGTGTGTGTGTGTGTGTGTGTGTGTGTGTGTGTCCACTTGTCTGCTCTCTGTGTTGTCTTTGAAGCTGCTTTATCTCGTCCCTCCTCCTTTCAAACACACTTAGGTCTCTGCTGTCTGGTTCTGTGAAGTATTACAAATTATTGCTGCAGGACATCAAATGATCAAGAAAATATCTCCCATCTACTGTACATACGATAGTATGGATGTGATACTCTCAGACAGCAGTGTGCACTGCTGCATATTTGGAGAGCATACATCATTGGTTGTGAGAGGTATTGTCTTACTCCAGAACTGTAGCGATATCCACATGTTGTCAATTAGTGAAGGGAATTCTGCCTGTGTGAATCTGTGTGTGTTTCTCTCCTACTTCAATAAAAATGTATGCTTTTTTTCCTTTTCTTTTTTTTCCCTTTTGGCAGATCTTTGTCTCCTCCCAGTCCTTTAGCACAGATGACTTGTACATAGAGGGCCAAACATCAGGTGACCTCCCTATAGATGATGAAGATGGTGAAGATGGTGGGTCAGGCTCTGGATCTGGAGACTTTGGTAAGGAAGCTACTGTCTCTTGAGCTGTTTTTACTGACATTGTGGTATAATCTTTCTTTAAAAGTATCTGGAAATACATATATATATTAAATAGAAATTTCTTCAGAGATTATTAGACATTATTTAACTCAATTACATATACAGACTTATGAGCAATACACCAGTGAGACACAAGTGCTTGTATATTCAGACACAGAAGCACTCAGTGTGCCAGATGTTTGTCCTGAGGTGATATGGTGGAACCAGGTGAGATTTTATTAGAAACTCACAGATGTGATATAAATCCCTGCTTTTACTATGAATGACTCACCTGCGCAAGCTGTAGTGAGTGATGTGCTGGCACAGTCAGTTTGATCTCAAGCTAAATTGTGTTTAGGTGAATTCCAGTAAGTGATGAAGCTCCTAGTACAAACTGTTTCTGCATTTCTGCCTGACTGTGCTGTAGAAAAATAAATAGCCTCAAGTGTCAACTCTTTATCCAAGAACTGCCCTGTTCCTTCATTTAATCCAACAGATTAAAAAAAAAAAACATTTATTCCATAATACTGAAAAGAGACCTGCTCTGAAATGTTGTGTGTTTTGTTGTGGTGATTTCTCAGCTCTCCTCTCCAGAGAAGTGTTTCAATCACAGCCTACAGCAAGCACTCCTCACAACCCACCAACCACAGCAGCACGCAGCCAGCAGCCAGCAACCACAGTGAAGGACACTCAGACACCATGGTTCATTATCCCTGATGGGGACAACAAGGATGAGGAGGTAGAGTATGACTGTTCCTTTTTATTCATGTCCTGATGAAGTATGACTTATGTCCATTGTCTAGATGATATTTAAATTTTATTCAGTGATAGTAAGAGTAGATGTTAAGTTGTGATTCATTTTGGAGTTGAGGAACTAAGAGTAACGTGTATCTGACCACTTCATGGTCTAAATGGTGATAACTGGAAAGTATTTAAAACCACATGATGCCTCAGTTTTTTGGTTTGTTTTAAATCAGTGTGAATGTCCTTCCAGGTGCCAGATGTGGGTCCCAGCACAACCAACACGCCTCTGAGTGACACTACTGCAGCGGATGATGGTGCAATGGATTCCAACGACAGGAATCTGGATGGTTTAACACCAATTTACGAAGATACTATCAAAAAGTCTGTTCATGACGGTCAGGCCAGAGCTGGTCACGGTGACAGATTACAAGATGTGATATCCTCTGAGAACCTGCTGGAGAGAAAAGAAGTGCTGGCAGGTAAGGATTAGGTTTTTTACTGTCCTACCAGTTAATATTAGAAAATCACAGTAGTCAGTTTAAGATAATTGAGCTCAACCAAAGTCTAAAATTTTAAGAAGTGTAGAATACTGTCATGAAAGTGTTACTTTTAAAATCATAATTTCTTTTTTTCTTTTTGCCCCCTCCAGCTGTGATAGCATGCGGTGTGGTGGGATTCCTTTGTGCTGTTTTCCTCCTAGCCCTCCTTGCCTACCGCATGAAGAAGAAGGACGAAGGTAGCTACGAACTGGGAGACAACAAACTTTCTGTGACTGCATATCACAAAGCACCTACCAAGGAGTTCTACGCCTGAACTGACCAACAGGGACAAAGCAGGGTGGACTTTGTCTCCTGCCCATCAGGACTCAAATGGCTCTGTAACCAGCCGAAGGTGATTCCTCTTAATGAAGTTTAAAGTAGACATCTCTGCTCCTCTCCAGTGCTCCATACACTTTATTTTTTTCTTGCCGTTCCCACCTTTATCCTCTGTTGCTTTATTATCTTTCTACGTAACGTTCAGTGTTTGTGAAGAAGGGGTCATAAGAAAAATAAAATCAGACTATTAAAATGCATTCCTGTCACCCCGTGCTAAGGAAGGAGTTAGATATAAATCCACATCCTATATTTTAACAAAGGAATCCTAGAATGATCAGTGGATCATTCTAGTGTTGGTGAGTCGTCAGTGTGAAATTAAATGTAACGCTGTGCCTTTAGACCCACAGATGAACCACGCTGGGCTAAAACTGGTTCTGTATTGATTGTTTTTTTTGATGGATGTACAGCTGAATCAGCTCAGTTCAGCCTATTTTGAATGCTTTGAAATGGTACTACATTCTGTATAGGAATAGTATTAAAATGGACCTTTAAAAAGTTGACACGCTTTTCTTTGTATTGGAAGTCAGATTTTTTTTTTTTCTGCTTGTCAATTGTCTGTGTTGCTCTTTACTTCCTCTATATTTTCTTTGTTTGTTTTGTTTTGTTTTTTGTTTGTTTGTTACGTGAATGAGAATTGCCCATTCGTTGCCCAGTGTTGCATTGAGAGATTTTACTTTGAGGTACAAATGTTTGTTGTTTTCACACAGGCACTTACAGAACTGACCAAATATAAAATGTGCTTTATTTGTCTTTTGTAAAAATATTTGTAGTAGCTTTGTCAATGTCTTTTTTTTTTTTTTATTATTATTATTTAGAGGTTATTTCTGTAAAGGTGATTTGTCTTCATACAATGGCAGTCTTGGTAAAACTCCCTCAGGCATGACTCTTTAGAACATATGTAATATTTTCAGGACCGTTTTTTTTTTTGTTTGTTTTTTCTTCTGTAACTGAGTGCTGCAAGCATGTGGGGCAGGTGGAGCCAAAGCTAATGACTATAATTCAGAAACCATAGAAGTGATCAAGGTTTTCTGACGACAGCCAAAGCACATTCCTTTCTCACTGTCCTCTGTATAGAGCTATAATAGGTGGTTTAAAAGGACAGTAAACAACATTTAGAACTTTTTACAGTTTATAGGGTTTATTCACCTAGCAGGGTTAGAGAGTTAAAATGCAGTGGTTCATAGTTTTTAACTCTCATCTTTTTCCTCTTAGTGTAAACATGCCAGGTTTTAAACACCTATATCCTGATTTTTAGACTTTACCTCAACCAGAGCAGCATACTTTTTTTTCTCTTTTTATGTTTTAGAGCTACAATAAAGATGCATGAGGCGGGTAACGACAACAGGGTTCTTTTCCCTTTTGATAGCACATAAATGTGTACATACATATACACACACACACACACACATATATAATTTTTTTTTCCATAAAAATATTAGGAATTTGCCGTTCATATGGATTTTTAACCAGCTACATACTGCCTGTAATGTTTCAAAGAAGACTGCTACTGTTTGTCATAATAAAAATTATTTTAAAGCAATTAGAATATTTGAATGCATTTGCAAACTACCTATTCACTGTGGCTAGAATAAACAGGAAGATGTAGTCATTAACCCACTGTGGTGACTCTTTGTTGATAACGTGACATTTGCTGAGTTTTCAGTGCCTTGCGTTACATTGTATCTTTTGATTTCCAGTGAATTTCCAGTATTAGTGTCACACTTTGAACTCTGTGGTGTGCAAAACTCAGCTCAGGGTTAAAATCCACAGTGCTGGTGTGGTGGAGGAACAACTTCTCGCTAAAATGAACCAAACACAGCATGGTAGCATTTGCTGCCAGTACAGTATGATGACAAAATAACTTGTAGGATTTTCATACAGGATATGATTTATATGTATTAATTTATACTTAGACTATAATTTATGGTGAATATGCCAGTGATCATTAGGATTGTACACTATTTACTCATGGTTAAAGCCTCTTTGTGCCTTCAGCTCAAGTTTTATATGTGTGTTTATACAGTATATTGGTGTATTGAGCTTTAGTTCAATTTATTTTCAGTTTTATTTTAAGCTTTCTGGCTTTTATAAAATGCTTCTTTTATATGAATACATTAATAAGTGATAAAAGTAGAATATGTTTATTGGGGATATGTT
Source organism: Archocentrus centrarchus (assembly GCF_007364275.1). Taxonomy (NCBI): domain Eukaryota; kingdom Metazoa; phylum Chordata; class Actinopteri; order Cichliformes; family Cichlidae; genus Archocentrus; species Archocentrus centrarchus. Next base: position 18,439,238 of record NC_044361.1, read on the forward strand.
GCAGCCTTATTTTTTAGCACAGCTGACTAAAACTTTATTACAAATAAACTACACAGGCGTGAAGACCAATCAAGTATCAGTTTACCAAGATGACCAATGGAGAACTTTGTAGCTGAAACTGTGTATCTCATGAGGTTCACTACTGAATAAAAGCTGTAGCTTTAATCCAATGCTGATACTGGCTGTTTTTTATGTTATTGCCTTTGGATGAGTTTTATTTTTTTTTTTTTTTAAGTCATCGTTTTTCCTTTTATACACACACACATCAAAAAGACAGATTTAATATTATGTGTGCTAATGTTCTGTCCCTCTTAGTTTCTCACCTTTACTTCCCATTCATTCCAGGTCAAGATCTTATCTTACACATGCACAAAATGTGTGCTTGCTGATTACTGAGGCGCCTTCTATTTCGAAGCCTACATGTTATCACAGATTTGCATTTTGTGGTCAGCGTGTGAGATGAAACCAAAATGTGAAAGCTGAGCTGCAGGTAAAAGCCATCATGCGTAGCTTTTGTTCAGCTGATTTGCACAATAGTGCAGAACATTTCCTCCATGTCTCAAGAAACATCCTTTTACAAATTTAGACAAAAAAAACCACAAAACAACTTCTCAATAACCAAATCAGCAGCATGTGAAACGAGCAGCATGTGAAACGAGTGAAATGGACAGATGTTTTTGAAGATACAGTCAGGGAAATAATTGTTTGATTCCCTGCTGAATTTGTAAGTTTGCTCGCTTACAAAGACTTGAACAGTCTCTAATTTTTATGGTAGTTTCATTTTAATGCAGGAAGACAGAAGAGCAACCAAAAATCCAGGAAAAACACATTAAATAAAAGTTATAAATTTGATATGCATGTAATTGACTGAAATAAATATTTGATCCCCAATCAAAATATGACTTAGTACTTGGTGGAGAAACCCTTGTTGGCAAGCACAGTGGTAAGATTTTTCTTGTAGTTGGTCACCGGGTTTTCACAAATCTCAAGAGGGATTTTGGCCCACTCCTCTTTACAGAAACTCTAAATCCTTTGGTTTCTTGGCTGCTGCTTGGCAACTCGAAGTTTCAGCTGCCTCCACAGACTTTATATAAGATTGAGGTCTGGAGACTGACTAGGCCGCTCTTTGACCTTAATGTGCTTCTTTTTTGTCTTGGTGGTATGTTTTGAATGATTGTCAAGCTGGAAGTCCCATCCATGACCCATCTTCAGTGTTCTGGCTGAAAGAAGGAGGTTCTAGTCCAAGATTTTATGGTACATGGCCCTGTCTTTTGGCCTGTCAATGCAGTGAAGTCATCCTGTACCCTTAGCAGAAAAACATTTCCAAAGCATAATGTTTCCACCTCCGTGCTTGACTGTGGGATGGTGTTCTGTGGGTCACACTCAGCATTTCTGCATACTTACCTGCGTACTATCTGTTCTGGTCGAGTTGCTGCCAAAGAGCTGGAAGATTTCAATCCATTACAGCACAGTTTGTTACTGATGGTGTTCTTGGTGACTGTGGTCCCAACTGGCTTCATATCATTAACAAGCTCCTCCTGTGTAGTTTTGGGCTGATCCACCACCTTTCTCATGATCATCATCACCCCATTGATTGATTGATTGATTGTAATTTGTGTGACACATGGGCACACAGCCAGTCTGTGGGAGCCAGAATTTCTGAGCAAACTTACAAATTCAGCAGGGGCTCAAATAATTATTTTCCCCACTGTATATCATACAGAAAAAGAGAGAGAAAGAAAAAAAAAGCACAAATGTGGATGTGGATATTGGATGTACCAAATGTTTTATCATTTTATGTATAAAGAAGATAGCAGTAGTAGAAGAGAATCATAAATAGAAGGTAAATCCATGCACATGAGTTAATTATATAAAAGTGGTGGTAAAGTGTAAGAAGATTAAAGAAATATTAATCTGACATGGGTGGGACACTTAAAGTGAATATCGATGACTGGTGAGGAATGCAGAAGACTAGTGGGAGGGGAAGATGGGAGATAAAAACCACAGACTGGGATGTGCTGTGTTTCCCACAATGTGCATTGTTAGCACTGGGCATTGCTTTAACCACAAAATTGTTTACAAGGAGACACGGATAACTAGGAGAAAGCTCATGTAAAATTTCTCTGATATAGCACTTCCGTGTTTGGTTTCTGTATAGTTTCTAAATAGAGAGTTCCTTATTTTTAATTTAATCACAAGAATGAGAAGAATACACTTCCTATGTCCAGTTGTTTCATTCAGTAGAGATATTTCTCTCTCTGAAAACTTTTGCTTGTGTGCATTGTTTAAAAACAGCCTTTAATATATGTTTAAGAAAAATAGCCAAAGCATTCTCAAAAGCTTCACAAACTACAAATAATATTAACTAGGACATCTCTTTTGAAATGTCAGTTTGGTCATAAGGTATAATTGAAGGTTTGGGAACTCAAACCTTTGATTTATGCTGGAACATAATATTTATTGCTGCCTGCATTTTAGTCACTCAGATGAAAGGAAGTGTTGGCTATGACATCCTGCCATGATTTCCTGAATCTTTATGTGTCTTGTATATTTTGCATATGTGAACGTTTTTTGTGCATAGTAGTGATGATATGCATATTCTGAATTGACTATACTACATATGTGGTGTAAATTGAACAAAAATATTCACCCGATTTATGTCATATTTAATAATTCTGTATGCACTGTTGAAATGACATATTTCCAGGTGTTACATACTAATTTGTTTTATTGATTTATTTGTTTTGGTGGGGGGAGAAAGGGGGGTTTGGTTTAACCTTTAATCGGTTTGGGAGCTCATGGGCTTAGCAAATACACTTTTTTAAATAGCTGTTTATTTACAGTAGAACTACTGTCATGTGAAGTTTTACGCTTTTATTGTGAAAACAGACAAATCGGAAGTGTGGTAGGGACGCTGTAATCACGAGTGCGGAACCGTTTATATTGCGGTATTTGTGTTTTTGGCATATCTTCAAAATCGGACGAAGTCTCACAACGTCAACAAAACCAAAGCCATTGATTTGACTTGAAGGGTTTGTGCTTTTATGGAGCTTTCAAAGCGGGTTTTGTGTTCATTGTTATTGTGAAATCTTTTAACTACTTTAACGTTTCTTCCCTTCTCAGCTCGTTTGCATTAAAAACACCTTTTTTGCATCGTGTTTGGTTTAAATACCAAATGAATTAGTCTGTGTTAATACCATAATTCAATAATTGTGGTGTCCAACTACATTTACCCAGAGCTGCAGTCTAATGGCCTAAAATGAAAGTAAAACTGTAACTTTAGATAACGTAACGTTACTTTTCTAATAGAGCGCCATTTACGAGTAATATAATACAATAGTACTGTAAAATAATATGTACCATACCTTTGTTTGCTTTAAGGCTTTATTTCGAGCATTTGTTATTAAGTTAAAAATAAATGCAAGGTAAACGTAAGGAAAACACGGGACTTAACATGTTCAAAAAGGAGTAGTAAGAAGCAGGAGGAGCTTAGTTTATCCCGCTCGTCCACTGTTTAGTAACTAATAATCATCGCGTTACTTTCAGTTTATGTTTTGTCCTATCATAAATCCTTATTTAAAATTTGCTGCATATATTTGGCTTTATAAACCGAGTAACACACCAAAAAGATACACGTATTTTACAGATATACAGTTGTGGTCATAAGGTTGCAGACACTCAGGCATGAATGTTATGGTAATTTTGTGCTATTAATGACTTCCTTGAGCTGTTCTTTTTCGAGGGTGGAATGATTGTACAGCAGACATCTTTAATGACTTTCAAAAACAAGAACTGGGTGCACAAGTTTGAATTCATTTTGGATTCATTTAGATTAGAGATAATCTAAAATAAATTCAAACTTGTGCACCCAGTTCTTGTTTTTGAAAGTCATTAAAGATTTATGCTGTTAAATCATTCCACTTTGAAAAAAGAAAAGTTCAAATAAATTAAAAGCCCAAAATTACCATAACATTCATGGCCATGATGAGTGTCTGTGAACCTCTGACCAGGGCTGTATACACACACACATGTCAAAGAGAGAAATGTGTTGCAAAGTAAATGTCTTTGTGAATTACATGCTGATTAAGCCATACAGTGGGGGAAATAAACTTATTTTTCTATTGACTCTTGTTTTGAGCTTCTGGTACAGCAGGTGCTGTACTTTCAAGCTCATCAAAATGATATTCAACCAGTGGCAACTCTACAGTCTGGGACCAAACTCTGTCCTCCAAGATGACAATGCTTGTCCCCACAGAGCGGGGTTTATCAGAGACTACCTCCATAATTTGGGAGTGGAGAGGATGGAATGGCCTGCCTGCCAAATGAACAATTGTTGCATCAGCTTGGCTGTGGCTTGGCTGTTTGTGCCAGAGTGACCAACACAACCACATTGGCTGACTTGTGACAAATGCTGGTTGAAGAATGGGATGCCATCGCACAGCATTGTGTGACCAACATTTTGAAGGGGCGCCAGGCTGTTGTGGCTGTGTATGGTTCTTCCACATGCTACTGAGGCCCCTGTTTGTTAAACTAATATATTGTTTTTTCAAACTTCAATCATCCAATCCCATAAACAACACCAAACAAGAGTCAGTAAAACAATAAGCAGTTTGGCATTGGCAGAGATTTCATGGGTGATTTATTGCCAAGAAGCATTGTTACAACAAAGAAATAATTGACCAACTTTACTTACTTTTTGCATTAAGTTTAATTATTTGATCCCCTGCTAAATTTGTAAGTTTGCTCACTTACAATGAAATGAACAGTCTCCAATTTTTATATCAACCAAAAAATCCAGAAAAAAAAACCTCATAGAAGTTACAAATTGATTCGATGTAATTAAGTGAAATACATATTTGATACCCAATCAAAACATGATTTAGTACTTGGTGGAGAAACCCTTGTTAGCAAGCACAGCGGTAAGATGTTTCTGTTAGTTGGTCACCAGGTTTGTGCATATCTCAGGAGGGATTTTGGCCTGCTCCTTTTTACAGAAACTCTAAATCCTTTAGGTTTCTTGGCTGCTGCTTGGCAACTCTTAGCTTCAGCTCATTCCACAGATTTTCTCCATGGCTTTAATGCACTTCTTCTTTAGCTACTCCTTTGTTTCCTTGGTTGTATGTTTTGGGTCATTGTTAAGCTGGAAGTCCCATTCACAACCCACCTTCTGTGTTCTGGTTGAGGGAAGGAGGTTCTAGTTCAAGTCTTTACAGTACATGGCCCTTTCCATTGGCCCAGCAGTGCGGTGAAGTGGTCCCTTACCCTTAGGGGAAAAACAGTTCCAAAGCATAATGTTTCCACCTCTGTGCTTGACTGCTGATGGTGTTCTTTGGGTCATTCTCAGCATTTCTCTTTCTCCAAACACGGCGGGTTGATGCCAAAGAGCTGGATTTTGGTTTCATCCAACCACAGCACTTTCTCCCAAGCCTTCTTTGAATTATTTAGGTGTTCACTGGCAAACTTAAATGGGCCTGTACCCGTCCCTTCTTGAGCATGGGGATTATTCAGGCGCTGCAAGTGGGAGCCAGAATTCTGGCTGTTTTTTTTTTTTCTGGATTTTTGGTTTTTATTCTGTCTCTCCATTAAAATGAAACTATCATAAAAATTAGACACTGTTCATTTCTTTGTAAGTGAAATTCAGCAGGGGATCAAATATTTATTTACCCCACTGTATCTGCTAGATTATCAGTGGTTTCTAGTGCCTAGCAGGAGTCATTGATGTTCCCATTTAGTTAACAAGGAGAGAATACTTGCAGTGTGTGAAGTTTTAGGAGGATTTAGTAGCAATTTGTTATCAACTGCTAGTTGTCGGGAATTTTCCTTTCATCTTGTTTTATGTAATCACACTGATATTTCTCTGTCCACAGATGACTTGGAAGGGGATACTGTTTATCCACCTCTCCCTCTCTGTGTTTCTCAAGCTATCCTCTTTTTGTGACTGTCATCCCCACTCTCTTCAAACTATAAATCCAGGATCTACTGTCAGGGTCTCATCCAATGATACTGCAAGGGAAGGTAACCCTGACTTTGAGTGAATAAAGCTGTTTATGAAAACCATCACTTTATACTGACTTAACTGGTGCAATGTCTGTACACACCTTTACAGTTCGGTGATGACCCTTTAAGTTCTTTTTATGTGTCTTTGCATGAACCCAGCTATAGATGTAGCAGCTGAGATAGCAGGCTACGCTGATGTGGCTAAACAGATCATTGACCTGGCTGTGTTTGGTGCTGCTCAGAACCGCTCTTATAGACGGCTGGCAGACTTTACAGACACTATAGGAAACCGTGTCAGTGGGTCACACAACTTGGAGATGGCAATTAAATATATGTACAATGCCCTGTCACAGGATGGATTGGACGTACATCTGGGTAAGTTTGCCTAAGTTTTGCGGTTTTTATCCAACATATGTTTCAGAACATACAGGAACTATCTAGCTAATTTCTAGTGAATATATGTCCCTTTATGTGGTTTCTCGTCCAGAGCCAGTGAAAATCCCACACTGGGTAAGAGGGAAGGAGAGTGCAGAGATGACTGCACCTCGAGCCAAGACTCTGGCTATACTGGGATTGGGTAGCAGTGTAGGAACACCGCCTGAAGGTAAAGACCACACTGTATAAAACCATCTTCAAGTTGTCTGTTTCTCCTTTGTGTTCACTGCCTGATTGTTATCTCTTCAGGTATTGAGGCAGAGGTTTTGGTGGTTCAGTCTTTTGAGGAACTGAAGCGTAGAGCCAGTGAAGCCAAAGGAAGGATTGTAGTTTTTAACCAGCCATTTGTTAGCTATGGAGAGACAGTGGCATACCGTGCTTATGGTGCCTCTGAGGCAGCCAAAGTAGGAGCTGTGGCCACACTCATTCGATCAATCACGCCATTCTCTATTAACAGGTATATCTGTCTTCTCTAAGTGTCTAGTTATCTGACTGCCTTGAACTGTTGATGTGCCCGTGGGAATGCCACACGTCATCACCAGCTCAGTTACATACATTTCTGTCTTTATCACTTTCCATCTAGTCCCCACACAGGTTGGCAGGACTATCAAGCTGGAGTGAAGCGCATTCCTTCAGCCTGCATCACTGTGGAGGATGCAGAGCTGATGTGGCGTATGGCACAGAGAGGTCAGAAGATTGTGGTCAAACTCACCATGGGAGCCACGACTCTTCCTGATGCTGACTCTTTCAACACAGTGGCTGAGATAAGAGGTTGGCAGCACCCTGAGCAGGTAGCTTTGGCTCACTCATATGTATGCATGTGTGACTCATTTATCTAATTTATAATCAGTCACTTTTTCCATTTTGGTATAAGAATAAATCTCTTTGGGTGGATATTATACATATACCACATGGAAATCAGACGTGCTTTTTAATCTCCTTAATTAGTTCTTTCTTTACCTTTGCATGGTGGAAAAGAAAAGAATGGTGTGATCTTGCTTTGCTGACTAAAGATGCTCTCATAGCTCTTAAGTCTGCCTGTATTTTACCATTGGTTATATGTGATCTGATCTTTCCAGGGAACAATATAACATAGGCTTTCTTAAAAACACTGCATTCATTAAACAATATAGTGATTTATGTGTGTAATGTATGTACACGTATTTGAGTTTGTGTTACAATCCCTCACCTAAAAGACTAGGGAGGCACGGAGTGTAACCTAAGGTACCAGCAGACCAACCACAAACCTCCAAACAAGATTGCCAAACAAGCAAAGTATTTATTTATAACTGGTTTACAATATTAAAACAAATAGAAAAAGACAATACAAGGAAGCAAATAGACATCAGGGTCTCCACGGCCAAAACAACAAATAAAATCCCCCATTCTTACCAGAAAGAAAACAAACACTAAGCTATTTGCCAACATAAAAATTCAGTGCCTAACCTCCCTGGCTGGCCACAAAACAGCAGAAAACTTGTATGAAGAAAAAAAAAAAAGCCAAAGAACCTATAACAAGCTTCCACTAACATACAGATGGACTTCCTTAAACACACAGCAACAGAGCATGACAGGTCCCACAGGCTTGCCACAGTTCACCACTGGAGAGCATTTTAAGTTACACTGAACAGCACAGATCCAGCACCCACACATCTCAAAGCCCAGTGGCCAAACAGCAAAGCCCTCTGGCTGCTGGAGCTATATATGCAGCTACATAAACGAACAGAATGCTTTTCAGCTGTGGCAATCGTGTGTGGGAGACCTGCACCACAGAGAGGGAGAGAGCAGCTCTCTTTCATGAAGAGGCCAAAAGGTCAGTGGATGGAACAGTTTGCAGCTAAAACAAATGGGACACATTTATGCTGGAGTGTTGGAAGTAATTGCTTGGAGTTTGTACATTCACACAGACAGTCCCAGCTGGGTTAAACCAACATGTCCTAAATAGCTGAGCAGGGTAGGTAAATTTTAGTTGCAGTTATTTGTAAAGAGGAGTGATGAAAGCTGTGTGAAACAAAGCTGCATTGAAATGGGGGCGAAGCTTCTTGTTCAATTTGACTAAACTGAATTTTGCATTTGTGTTTGTCACGCTCTGTGTGAAATTTCCATAGTGGCATCTGATAACCCCAGAGTATACTGTATATTTGTGGAGGTTGCCTGGAACTCGGATGTTATTGTTGTTAAGGAAGTGAGTGTTAAACAGTTTGGAAAAAGCATGTATTATCTGCTTTGCTGGCAGATGAAGGTATAAGATGTTTGTTCTTGGAAATTTCCAGGAATGTGAAAATGACCTATATCTGTACAAACTTTTAGTTCCTCACAAATGAAAGCCTTCCTCTATTAACAGTTTCAAAACTTTGCATCCTAACAGTTTGTAATTCAAGTGAATTCAGATCTTCTTTGGTTTAGTAGATTAAAATCTGTCTATGAGTCTTGAACCAGAGGGATGATGTCAGCTGTTAGTATTCTGATGTGGGAACCAGCACTTGGCGATTCATTATAAAAAAGGGAAATGAAACACATGGCATGGCTGACATCATCTCTGGCCCTGTAACTGTGCTGTAGTTTGCAGTAGCAGTCATTGTGGCTGACGTGTGTGTGTGTGTGTGTGTGTGTGTGTGTGTAAGTTCATAGGAAGTTGTACATTTTGGGCTGAGTGAATCATTTCCACAGTTTAGTTTGTCAGAGTCTGTCAGGCCTGTGTGATAGTTCTGAGTTTGGGACTTCCCACCTCCTTCTACACCTTCTTTCTTTCTTTCTTTCTTTCTTTCTTGTAAATGAAAGTTTTAAACTTTCAAATCTCAGATGTGATGTGGAGGATTTCTGTTCTGATTATAAATGTTAGTCTGTCTTTGGTAGGAGAAAAAAAAGCTTGTTTATTACATAAACCTCAACGAATCATCTTTAAAAAAAAAAAAAAAAATGCATTTGAGGTTTCTCGTAATTTACACCAAAGCACATTCAGTGGGCTCTACTATGACCACAATGTACAATCAGGCTTTAAACAGACTCATAGCAAAACTAACCAAGTGGTCGAGTGTATATAAATATAATATCAAGTTAACAGGGGCAGGATTATTGTTGTGAGTGAAACCAATGTAAGAATTACAGTACAACTGAAAAAGGAATCCACATTTTGAGGTTTAAATTTGTATATAAATGTCCTGATGTTTCAGCACTATTGGTGATCCGAATCTGTGTGTTTATAAGAGAGGTTCAAAGGCAGAGACAACTCGACTGTATAAGCCCTTAATGCAGGTCGTAACCTGGGATGAACTGGGAGTATATGACTCATAATGTGAAACCATGCCTAGCTTCTGTTCTGGCATCTTGACGAATGTAAACCCAGTGTGGGAATCTGATGGCTTTATTATGCTGTGATGGAATGGGCCCAGTTGTCTCCTTGGAGGGGAGGGGTCAGTGCTGTAGTGAGTCACCCGAATGGAGTGATCTGCAGGATGACAGTTCTCCCATCCACAGGGCATGAAGACCTTCTAGATGGTTTGATCAGTATGAGAATGATGTTCCTCATATGCTATGGCCATTGCATTGGAGATTTTATATGTGAGAGGCAGTGCTTTGCACCAAATGAGTTAATTTCTTCTGCAAGAATGTTGGTCCATCCCTTGTGTAGTACACCAATGTCATATCTGTTCTGGCAGCATATGGTGGCCAAACACCTTTCTAAGATACTTGTCAGGTTTTCCTTTAATTTGTCACCTGCCAGTATAGATTATCATATAATCATGGGGAGAAGAATGCACACTGTCTTTTTCACATAATAAAAAAGATCCAGTTCTTGCTTGGTTTTAAATTATGTAAATACAACCTGATATGAACAACACCACGACATATTACACTGTCATTATTATTTGTAAGAACACCTCATGATTCAGTAGCTTGTGGAACTGTCTTTAGCAACAGTAACTTAAAGAAAACACTTTATGTATGGCTTTGTCAGTCTCTCACACATGGAGAAATTTTGGTCCACTCTTCTTTACAGCGTTTCTTCAGTTCATTAAGGTTTGCAGGCATTAGTTTATACACAGCTCTCTTAAGATCCCGCCACAGCATTTCAGGTTGAAGTTTGACTGGGCCATTGCAGTGCCTTGATTCTCTTCTTTTTTAGCCAGTCTGTTGTATTTGCTGTTGTACTTGGAATCATTGTCCTGTTGCTTGACCCAATTTGGGCCAAGCTATAGCTGTCGCACATCTGACCTCACATTGGACTCTAGAATACTTTGCTATTCAGAGGAGTTCATGGTTGACTCAATGACTTCAAGGTGCTCGGGTCCTGTGGCTGCAAAACAAACTCAAATAATCACCGCTCCACCACCACGCTGACAGCTGGTATAAAGTGTTTGTGATAATTGTGCCTTGTTTGGTTTTTACTAAACATGGTGCTGTGCATTATGGCCAGATATCTCCACTGTAGTCTCATCTGTCCAAAGGACTCTGTTTCAGAAGTCAGGTTGTTTGTTCAAATGCAACTTTGCAGACCTAAGCCATGAGGTCATGGCTGTCTTCTGGCGATCCTTCCAAACAAACAAACAAACCATACTTGTTCAGTTTTTTCTTATTGTACTGTCATGAACTTTAACATGCTGAATGAGGCCTTTACAGTCTCAGATGGAACTCTTGTTTTGTTTTGTTTTTTGTAGTTTTTCTGAGCATTGCATGGTCTGACCTTGGGGTGAATTTGCTGGGATGTATATAAATAATCTTTCTCACTGTACAATGATGGACAAATTTTTTTTGGAAATGGCCATATAACTCTTCACAGATTAATGGGCAGCAGCAGTTGCTTCTCTAATATCATTGATGTCTTTCCTGTATGGCATTGTGTTAACACACCTGAATGCTGTAGACCTGCAAACTGCTTTTCTAGAGGTGCTCGCATTTGCTGATGATCAGTTAAACAAGCTCATTTCATTAACAGCAGTTGGCTGCTACTTAACTTCTTGGAAGCAGTAAAGGTGTACTTACTTTTCAACACATTGCTTCTGCATTTTGGCTGAAATTTTGATACATAAAACTTTAGAATTGACAGTTACTGCAAATCATCCTGTGAGAAACCTCAATATCTGGACATAATCACATCTCAGTCTGGAATCAAAGGGGTGACTAACCAACACATTGGCATAGATTAGCAGTTCTGTTGCATAAGAAAAAGAGGGGGAAAAACACATTAGTTTTACGGGAATGTGTGGACTCTGGGTCATTGTACAGACAGGGCTAGTTCAGGTCAGAAACTGTTTTGTAACCTGGAAAACTGGATCAGTTACATCCGACTAACAGGAATCTTGGAAATTCCAGGAAGTACAGATAACACTGAACTGTGTGCTCTTGTCTTTGTTATCATGTTTGTTTTTTGAATCCCTCTTTTCCTGCTGCCACAAAATATTTATTCTGTCAGAAAAAAAAAAATCAAATTTACAGTGCTTTTAAATATTTGTGTGCGCTTTAATAAAATGTCAACAGGATATGGGTAGCAGGATATGGGTAGCGCTATCTGCCCTGTTTCCTTGAATTTGTTCCTCTTGTCTCTGTCTTCCTTGTTTAGACATTTTCTCTTTATCTGTACAATCTCCTATTGCAGGTTGTCTTACTGAGTGGACATTTGGACAGCTGGGATGTAGGCCAGGGTGCCATGGATGACGGGGGTGGAGCCATCATTTCCTGGGAGGCCCTATCGCTCATCAAAGACCTTGGTAATATACAGACAGATACATATATTCAATCACAGATGAACTTCCACGTAAATAACATGTACATATATAGAAAGCAAGGACCCCCTCCCCACAAAGCGGTAGGAAGTTTGCTAACATTTGGAAACAAAGTCAAGTAATTGATTTGCTTCATTATTTACATTATGCAATCAGTTCAGCCTACTGTTCAGCTCAGGTTTATCAGTTCAGCTCAGATGTTTGCCAGGAAAGGTAGATGGCAAAAGTAACTGTTCATTTATTCATTCACTGGATTAGGAGAACATTTTCTGTTTATTTTTTTCTTTATTTTATTAACACAGGAAATTACTTTGAAATGTAAGAATTCTATAAAAATCCAACATAGTAACATGAACGAATGAATGAATTATAAAGAGAAAGGAAACACCAAATACATGCAGACCCCGAAAGCAGAATCACACGCCGTGGCTTCAGTCATCAGCAGCGATGTTGGACACTGAGACCAACAAAAAAATAAATTGAATATCATTAAATGGAGGTAGAGTTTCCAGTTCTAAACATAGGGACAAAATGAAAAGCAAATCCTCTGTAAACAGTAATTTCACCCCACTGTTTGCAGAGGAACAAAATGCATGTAACTATGACAGGAAGCAGACTTGGATATGAAGTATTCTTGTTGACAATAGAATTTACTTGAATGAGCCTTGGACAGGGTCATCAAATCAAGAGTACAAAGACAAAAGTTTTATAAAGTTTTCTGTGTATTACAAGTTTCAAAGAAAAGAAAATTTCAGTAGTAATATTTGGATTTGTTTTCCTCCTCTTTCTGTACTGTGTATGCGTCTTCATCTCTTTGTAGGTTTGCGTCCAAGGAGAACTTTGCGAACAGTGCTGTGGACGGCTGAGGAGCAGGGCGGAGTCGGATCACAGCAGTACTATAATCTACACAAGGTGCCGTCTGCTGTTACTGTGGCAATCAGTAGAAAACAAGCATGAAGAAAATGTTATTCCTCCTACCAAGAAGCAGGAAGAGTCACCATTGTGAAAAGGGGAGATTAAAAGCATACTTCCACCAAACTGGAGAGGACTTGGCAAACTCCCATATTTTTCCTCTGTGCAGAGGATCTAAATAACAATCTGCAGTCTTACGGTTTCCTTCTTTGGAGTCGCTGCTGTGCACCGGGCCCTGACCCATAATATAGTGCATTTTAAAAACCAGAAACGCCAGTGTACCATAACTGCCAGTGGGACTGGTGCAGTCCTTACATTTGATGTATAATTACATTTTAAATTGCCTAAATTAGTTAAGGCAGCTGCTCTAGATACTTCTAGTGGCTGGCTGAGTGTGTATGCTCTCTTTGAAAGTAGTGCTGGTTAGATTTAGAGGACATTATTTCCATTTGACTGAAGCTTTTATTTGTTTTTGATTTTTTTTTTTGTTCAAACCGACTTTAAATAGTTTTTCTCTGTTCTCGTTCTTTCTTTTCTCTCTTATGTCTGATCATGTCATGTTCCCCTCTTTGCTTCCTCTCCCCACACAGGTAAACATGTCCAACTTTGACCTCGTCATGGAGTCTGACTTGGGGACATTCACCCCTGTTGCTCTGCAATTTACAGGCAGTGATGCAGCACGAAAGGTGACATTAAAAACAAAACTAGTATAAAAAAAGTATTATTAGTGTTTTTATAGTGTGAATTCCGCTGAGCACAAATTTTGCAAAATGACATGAAAATAGTATCCTGTCCAGTAAATGTACTTGTTTTTCTCTTTAAGCTTTAGAAAGGTTTCATAAATTTACATGTAAGGAGGAAGTAGTAGGGACTACATCATAATGTTGCACCAAAACATCCCTACATGGTCACGGAATGCTACAGTAGTCCAGAAATTTAGATAGTAGCTAATACAATAGTAATAGTTATAGTAATATAATAATTATTTACCGTCTCTTCCATCTCAACAGGTGATGGAAGAAGTGGTCAAACTTTTGGCTCCCATTAACACAACCAAACTTGAGGCCCATGGTGAAGGGACAGACATCTCACCATGGATGCAGGCAGGAGTTCCAGGTCAGTCTAATCAATGTGCCTTTATCTGCTATATGGCAGCGAATGTTTATTGCAACAGGGAACCACAAAAATTAATAAAACAACTTATAAAAAACACACACACACCCTGAACTGGACAAGTGCTTAAGAAATTGATGGAACTACTAGAAAATGGCTAAAACGGCAACTCTTACAAAAAAGGAAGTAATACATCCTATTTTTAATGGGTGTGGTTTTAATGACCTCTTCTTCAGAAACTGCTGTGTACAAAGAATCACATCCTCACTGAGCAACCATGAACAGAGTGTATTAAGTAGTATAGGGAAGTGGGGGCAGACAGATACTGTAACTATAATGACTTAAAAATATGACACCAAACTTCAAGAGTCTTAAGTTAAGGATATTGAAGTGGCAACAATTGTACCCTGAACCCTGGGTTAGAATTTGGTGTAAACAACATGAAAGCATGGATCCTTCCTGTCTTGTATCAATGGTTCAGGTTGCTGGTGGTGGTGTAATGTGAGAGATATCTTCCTGGTACACTTTGGGCTCCTTTGTACAACTGACCATCATTTAAACACCAGTCTACCTGAGTATTGTTGACCATGTCCATTCCTTTATAACCACAGTGTACCCATCTTCTGATGGCTGCTTCCAGCAGGATAACATGATAACATTGTACAGATAAAGAGAAAATGCCCAAACAAGGAAGACAGAGACAAACAGGACAAATTCGAGGAAACAGGGTGGATAGCGCTACCCATATCCTGCTGACATTATAGTAAAGTGCACACAAACACTTAAAAGTGCAGCAAATTTGATTCTTTTGTTGTTGGTTTTTTTTAACAGTAAAAATGTTTTGTCAGCAAGAAAAGAGGGATTCATAAAAAAACATAACAAAGGCGAGAGCACATGGTTCAGCGTTATCTGTGCTTACTGGAATTTCCAAGATTCCCGTTAGTGGGATGTAACTGATCCATTTTTCCAGGTTACAAAACATTTTCTGACCTGAACTAGCCCTGTCTGTACAATGACCCAGAGCCCACACATTCCCGTAAAACTGTTATTTATTGGATGAAACAGAAATGCTAATACATGCCAGTGTGTTGGTTAGCCACCCCTTTGATTCCAGACTGAGACTATTAGATGTGATTATGTCCAGATATTGATGTTTCTCACAGGATGATTTGCAGTAACTTTTTTTTTTTCTCTAAAGCAAGTCTAAACTGGGGAGCCTAAAGTATCTGTTAAGAGGAGAAAGTGTGATCAGTTTACCTGCTGGTAGCGTCACTATTTGTGCATGTGCCTCTGTCAATTCTAAGGTTTCATGTATCCAAAAAGTTGGTCAAAGTGCAGAAGCAGTTTGTGAAAAACCAAGCCACAAAATGCTCAGAATTACTTTAAATTAAAAAAAAAATGCATATAAAGAAAACAAAATACTAATTGTGGAAAGGTGTAGACTTTAAACTTTTGAATTTGGCTACCTTTTAAACTGTACTATTCCTCATCATATCTTAAATGATCATGAAAAAAAGACTGTTTTTCATTGCTGTGAGTTTTTCATCTGGGGCTGACAGATCATGTGCTCCTTGTCCTCCATCTGTTTTCTTCTTTTTCTTGTAGTGTGTTAAGTCTTTTTTCATATAAACATTTAATTTCAAGCCTTTTTTTTTTTTTTTTTTTAACTTGAGCCATAGATTGTCTCAGGAGACCCCCCCCCCCCATCCCATGAGTATAGTGCAAACATTTTTTTCACATTTGACCTTTGAAAATAGTGTTTACTTACTGGAAATCACATCAGCGGTCAATATTAGTAGTGGTGGGGTTTCTTATAAATTTAGATAAAAAGTTCTGCTATTTAGATGTTAGAGGAATAATTCAAGCACAAGTAAGGTCATCTTAACCTTAGAGACTCAGACTTAATTTATTGGACTGCGGCTACAAAAGACAAGTGTGAAGGAAAATGAACAGTGAAATCAGTTTTCGTGCAGACCTGCTCTGCGGTCAGCAGTCTTTCACGTTAGCATTTTTTTTTTTTTTAACTACTTGGAAACAAACTACTTTAAATGAAACAGTCTGCTCAGCAGAACGGGCAAGAAACTCCACCAAGCCAGACTTTACCCCTTTGGTTTTCCTGGATTTTGAAAGTAGACATTGGTTTGTTTCAGTTCGTGGTTTTGTAGAGAATTAAATGAAGGAGTTTAGTAGAAGTGAAAGCGCTTTGTAGTCACAAAGATGCCACAGAATAATGTGTGAAAGGTGGACTGAAAACCCTCATTAAACAGAAACATGTGGACCAGAAACGCCCCTTCTTGCTGTTATAAAGAGAGAGAAAATTAATGCCTCAATTACAGTTAATTAGAGTTTCATATTGTTAAGTTTGTGAGTGGTTCACGCCCTGCTGCAGGACACTTTGAAGGCAGCTGTGCTTTTGAATACCTTCTCTTTTCTGGTGATTGTAGAATATGAAGACATGCACTGCTGTGTGTAGTAGAAAACCATTATGAATGTCAACTTCATTTCTGAACATCTAGACATACCAGTTGAGGTGGGTTGAGGTTAATAACAAGTTCATGACCCAGTGTAAAGTTTGGTGCACTTGAACACTGCTGTTCAAACAATCATTCACTAACATGCTCACAAAATGTCATGAATATGAAGGTAACTTTGCATGTGCACAAAGATCATTTCTGTGCATATTATTAGTGACTAAGAACCATTTTCTTGGTTTTCACCTCAGAATTGTTTTCGGAGTTCTTTGTTTTCTTGGTGGGTCCGTCACCAACTCCACTCCTTGAAAAGACGTCTACAAAAAGACATTCCTCGTTCATGTTAAATCTTCTTCTTTACATACCACCTTGGACAAGCTGCATTTTTGAGGGTCTTCCTCATCATCTGTGATGCTGAATCGAGGTCTCTTGGGCGATCTCTTTACTAATGTTGGTTGTAGGAACAGCATGGGGCTATCCAAAGGGAAGGTTACGGTACAAACACCACAATCTCTGCTGGGAACTCGTGCCTGGGTAGCTACAGTGCAAATACAAAGAACAAGTAATCCTGACAGTAGCAACATAAATAAGCACACTTGCTATTACAGTGGAAGTATAAACAGGAAATTTCATGCATGACTTCGTGATCTGTTCACAAACCTGTACTACGGAAAGAATTCTGCAGAGTTTTCATCGACAGCTGTGTGCTGACTGATCTTCTCTCTGGGGGATCAGTCTGGGAAGCTACATGTCTGACAGAGGTCAACACGCCACAAAGGCCTCCATCACTGCCCTAAATAATGACACAGGCAATATTAGCACTTTATGCACCATCCAGACTGTCATTTAAATCAGTCTTTCTTAAACTTTTTCTCAAACAGAAAAGGTTCATGGCCCATAATTTTTTAATCATAAATTAATTAAAAAAAAAAAATCTTTAATTTTAGTGAGATCAAGGTCACCCATGCCTGCCTGCAGTGGCTTTATGACTCAGGAATGGGGCCTGTCCCACAGTGTAAGAGCCACCTATTTAAATAAACAACTGAACCTAATTAAAGCATTATTTCCTGCCAAAGTTGCAATTTAAAGCAGTTTATCAAATTTGACTTGTGATTATGTGCATACAGTTTTATGTCCCAGTGAAACCTCATATTGAAGTTATGGCTCTCTTTCTGTTCATTTAGATCAGCGCTTCAGCTGCTCAAATAACTGCCCAGAAGCATTACCAGTGATGGCTGCTGAGGGACAAGACTTGCTTCTAGATAAACTTCAGTGGTTTTCTAGGCTTACTGAATCCGTAATGTGAATTAGCAGAGGTATTGATGATGCTAGTATAAAGGTGAAATGTCGTGAAACAATGCACATGAAGTATAACCCCTATCATTGGGCAAAGCCAGCAAACTGTTAAAATCTGATAAAATAGACTATTTTATTTGATGACAATTTGTCTGTCAGACTTCACCTTGCAGACATTTCAGCAGCTCTTTGGCAAACTAAGAGTTGGTGTCCCAGTTCGGGTGCCATGTTTTTTTTTATATCAGATTTTGATCTCTTTAAAGATGTTGGCCTCTTCTCTTCTTTTTCTAACCTTAAGACTCCAGCTATCTCATTCTGGTCTTTTTCTTTTAATGCTTCACCTGTATTCTACATTCTAACTACAAAACGTGCTGCAATGACTGTTTACTTGTTTTCAAAGAGCCTCAGACATTGGCTTATGTTTTCTCTGCTGCTTTCCTACAGCATATCATATGATTTGTTAATACTACACTATGTAGGTAAAAGTACTGGGTCACCTAAACCTACAGAACCTGATCAGCCATGGAAACTCAGGCCATGAAGCTGCAGGCGCAAACCTTTTGTGCTCATGTTAATGCCAGAGGAGGTTTGAAACTGCAGTTATTGGATAAGCGAGCGTTGGTGACTTTTGTGCACTATGCACCTCAGCCCTCGGCGATCTTGCTCTGTAGCTTTATACAGTCTGACACATAGCTGAGATGATGTGGTTCCTAAACACTTCCACTTTACAACAATACAACTTACAGCTGATTATGGAGTCAGTAGGAGGGAAGAAATTTCTCAAACTGACATGATGCAGCGGTGGCCTCCTGTGACAGTACCACATGCCGTGAGCACTTTAGAATGAGCCAGTCTTTGACAAATGTTTGTAAAGGCAGACTGCATGGCTAGGTGCTTGATTTTATACACCCGAAAATAAGTGAATTCAGAGATTAAGAGACTTTTCTCCATATAGTGTAGGTTAGCCAATCACCTGCCAATATTTTCCAAATTGTTTCAAAGAACATCAGATGGCTGCCCCTCTCTGAACCAGGCTCTGAGAAACCGTCCAGGTGTCGTCCTGTTAAAAGGGAGTTTTTTTGTTTTTTTTTTACTATTGTAGGGTCTACCTTACAATATAAAGCACCTTGAAGCGACTGTTGATCTAAATTGGTACTATAGGCTCCAGCCCCCCTGCGACCCTGAACAGGATAAGCAGAAGAGGATGAATGGAACTGAATGACATCACTGTTTCCATTCACGTGCAGCTGGTGTTTTTTAGGACCGTGACTATTTCATGTAACTGCATGGTTGTGGTTAGATTAGATGTTCTTTTTGACTAGGAAGAATTGAATCGTGGATATCTGCACTGCATATCTACTGTATTTATTCAGTGTTGAAACTCTAATCATCTATTTCGAAATAATCCACAATCTGATCAAGCCAAAAGCCAGAAAACTGCACGGTGTTCTTATCTTAAGGCTCCAATGCTGTCCAGCTCAGCTACACCAACCTCTGCACTGTTCTAAGCATAACAGAGCGACATGAATAAAGCCCACTCACTGACTGTGATCCTGACTCTCCAGATTTTCCCACCAGAGTGGGGACTGCCCCGTCTCTCAGGACTAACCGTCGCGAAAATCCAGCATTAAATTGTGCCCGGTTCAGGAAGCAGTTCTCAGTAAAATGAAGGGAGCACAGTAAAAGGTTGGGGTTGTACTGCTGAGGAATAGTAGTGAAAATGAATTTTAACCACTGGTTCTTCACTTCGTCTTCCTTTGGCAGTGCATACAAAGGGAATTTACGTTCGCAGTGCAGAAAACAGCGCCTCCTCGACATGATGATAACCAAAACGAAACAGTCCCCCGGGTTCTTCTTTGTTTCTGGGCAGATTTCAATATGATCTTTTTACACTGCCACCTAAGGTACCGGAGCATGCAGCGCAGGCTCTGTTTATAAAACCAAAACTATATTTTATTACACATCAATTGTTTACTAAGACCTCAGTTACACTTACAGGGAGTTTTTACACCCTATTTCACTTTGTATGTATTTAACATGTAGCATTAATAGAGTTTCAGTTATAAAATAAGATAAAAAGAAATCCCTTAATTAGTCCCATGATGGGGAAATTTAGATAAATTTTGTTACAATTATGTTACATTTTGTTTGGCATTCCCAGACTTTAGCATACTGTATTTTTTCCATTATATTTTCAAAATTATTTTTAAATGATGTTTTGACAGTCACACTTTTTTTATATCAGTGTTAAAGGGAAGTCTCATGCCTGTCAGTGATCAGTCAACATTGCTAGCAATGGAATTTTTTTTAGTAATCCGGATGGAAGCTGAAACAGTTATTTAGGAAATAGGTGAAGATTTGCATACTTTATCAGTATAGTGAATAATTGAAGTACAAGTAGGGTCATTTTAGCCTTTAAATGGTTTTAGAAAATGGTGGTGTTCCTTCACTGGGCACAATATAATATAATATAGTCAGGCTAACAAAACGTTGTTCTGTCACAACAGATCTATTAAACTGATAAGTGTTTTCTTTCTTTTTTTTTTTTTTTTTTTTTACAGAAAAAGCAAGCCTTGCTAGTGATGCAATACATACAGACTCATATACAATACAATAATATATAATACTAATATACAGTACTGTGCAAAAGTCTTGAGTTACCCCAAATTCTTTGTTTTGCTAGGAAAATGGGAAATAGGTATGGTGGTTTATTGAAACATGTGCAAATGTTCATGTAAAAACAGTCTATTAGGCAAAAATAGAGTTTGTGCAATTCTAAGAAGCTTGAAAGTCAATACTTGGTACGACCACTTTTATTCTTCAGCACAACTCTCTGAGGCAGCTTTCTTGTTATTTCTTTAAGCAGTCTTCAGGAATAGTTCTCCAGGCTTCTTGAAGAACATTCAAAGCTCTTCTTTGGATGTTGGCTGCATTTTTGTTCTGTTCTCTGTCAAGATGATCCAATCCAAGCAATCCATGACTGATGGTGTTCCACTGTGTGTTTTTCTATCCAGGTATGTTTTTACTGCATTAACAGTCTGTTTGGGATCATTGTCATGCTGAAATATGTTTTTTTTCAATCAAATGCTTTCCAGATGATATTACATGGTGGATCAAAATATGATGGTACTTTTCTGTGTTCATAATGCCATCATTTTTGACAAGATCTCCAACACCACTGGCTGAAATACAGCCCCAAACCATGACAGAGCCTCCACCGTGTTTTACAGATGTCTGTAGATACTCACTGTTGTACCTCTCTCCTGAGCTCCTCCGTACATATTCCCATTTTGTGTAATGTGGCATAATTCAGCTTTTTATTCCTGTCTCCCTTCCTTAAAAATGACTTATTGAAAACTACCCTTTCACAAAGACCATTTCTGATAAGGCTTCAGTGAACAGTAGGTAGAAGGGCCAGGGCAAAAATATTATTTTATTCCTGTCAAACTGTCATTGTTGGCATTTTTTATAGATTTGACTAAAGAAATAAGAACAAATTGTGTTTTTGTCACAGGCTGCTCGTAACAAAGTCCCTAAAGATACAGTTTAAAATTGGTTCTTTGCTAAGTTATGTGTTAGGATCCATTATGTGTAGACACAACACTGGTTCATCCCATGAGTTAGGTTGCTTTTTTTAATGCTTGAATGAGTCATAGGTCAGAGTTAAAAAAAAAAAAAAAAAAAAATCCTCTAAAAATAATCAGGTACAAAGATTGGACTGAAAATGGGTGAAAAAGCAGCCAATGTCCAATGAAAAAGCTTTCTGAAAGTCTGGAGAACTATTGCTCAACATCTGTCTGGCTCCTTGGAAGCAAAAAATCAAGAAATGAGAGTTAATTCAAGACCTTTGGTTAGTACTGTGCAATATTATACAACAAAATATCTCAACAATAGTTACATAATACTTACTAGGCCTTCTCACATCTACATTGACTTACTGGTTCAGGTCCCAAAGGTATATGATGCTACACTGAAATGCAGCTGTGGATGGGAATAAAATGCTTTGTTAACTGAATGTCACTTACTAGCAAAATGTAGATTTAGTGTCATGGTCACAAACTAAAGTCTTGAATGCATAGTAAACAGAAAGTTTTCTAATACATAAACAAAAGCAAAGCATGCCCAATAGTTTAGACAGTGAGGTGATGTACAACTAAAAGGTAAACTGAGGCTCAGCAGGTTTCCTTCCTTTGGTGGCTTTCATTATTGTCATATTACATTACAACATGATTAAGCCAGCAGCTTTCATGTGGCATAAATCAACATATTCTGAAGAAATACACCAGACACAATGATGATGTTTCTTCCAGTCCAGGACTATTTAAACAGCTGACATGTTTGCTCAGTATTATTTGTGACACTGTAGAAAAATGCCGTATGCATCATTCTCTCCATGTTTCATCCAGGCGCGAGTCTCCACGTGGCAGACAGCCGTTACTTTTGGTTCCACCACAGTGAAGGTGACACCATGACCGTCCAGGATCCTCGAGACATGGACCTCTGCTCGGCACTGTGGGCCGTGGTTGCTTATGTCGTGGGGGACCTGCAACATGCTGCCCAGATAGCACGGCCTGCTGTGAACTGTAAAACTGTATATAAATCCTACTTCCTAAGAATGACTTGAGATTATATAGAGTTTATCTTTTAATGTCAGTGTCTGTTTTTAGTTTGAACGGACTTTGGATCAACTGGTGAATCATGAGAGGTGTCATGTCCTGGGCCGTTTGCCCAGCGTTTTGTGTTTATAGTTTATTTCCTGTGCTTGTCCTCCCAGTGTGTTGTCTTGTTCCCAGTGTTGTGACTCGTCTGCGTGTTCCTTGGTTTATCACTTCCTGTATTATTTTGCCAGTGTGTTTTCCCTGTGCTTTGTGTCTAGCTTTGCTTTCCCTGTGTAATTAGTTTCATTTGCCTCACCTGGTGTTCCCTGCTGTGTCCTCTTGCCCTGATTACCCTTTGTGTATTTTAGCCCTCAGTTTTCATTTGTTCTCTGTCGCGTCGTTGATGTTTTGTGCCCGCATGTTCCTGTGTTCCCTGTGCCTGCCCTCCGTCTCCCTTCCAAGGTTTTTGTATTTATTTTCCCACCTACCTAAATAAATACCGCTTTAAGTTATGATTAATTCTGGAGTCCTTCATGTTTGCCCTTCCTCGCCCGTTTCCTTCCCGGCCATGACAGAACGACGCGACCATTACAAAACCCCCTCCGGCTCCAATTTTTCCGACGGCACTCGTCTAGCGCTGGGGGGCCCGGCGTCTTTGAACACTCCCCGTCATCGTCACTCACCTGCCTCCCCTTTCGCTGATCCCTCCCTTCCTCGGCAGCCGCGGAGGAGAGGGAGTTCCCGGCAGAAACGGCGGAAGGCACCCCTAGACCCGAGCGGTATAACGCCGCGGACCGCTTCACCACTTCACTCCGTTTCCGTGAGTAACACTGGCTTCAACGCTACAATGCTTGCGGACAATTATTCCTGTCACCCCCCTGCCTTTCCCCTCCCTGAGGTGGCAAAGCAGACCATTATCCGTTGGGTGGATTCACTGGTTATGGACCTTCTGGCTGACCCATGTGAGCAGGAACAGCAACAGCTCACGGCCCAGCTGCAAGGGCTAGTCGACGATTACCCTTGGCTATTTGGCTTTCTGCATGGGTTAGTGCAGGATTTCTTAACCTCCACCCTTCACCTACAGCAGTGCCCAGTGTCGGCTCAGTCTCAGTGCCCCCAGTGTCGGCTCAGTCTCAGTGCCCCCAGTGTCGGCTCAGTCTCAGTGCCCCCAGTGTCGGCTCAGTCTCAGTGCCCCCAGTGTCGGCTCCGCCTCAGTCTCCCCAGTCAGCTGTGGCTCCTGCAGCTTTCCCTCGGCCGGCCTCTGCGGAGCTCCCTGCACCCGCTCCTGTTCCGCGGGGGGGGGGGCAGCCCCGGACGGGCGGGCCTCTGCACCCGTTCCTGTTCCGCGGGTGGGAGCACCAGCGCCTCAGTCACCTACGCCGCCTGCAATAGTCACCCCTCAGCCACCTCAGTCAGCTCGCACTCAGTCTGCTCCAGCCCCTGTAGCTCTCCCTCGCCTTCAGTCAGCTCCAGTAGCTCTCCCTCGGTCCCCAGTGTCAGCTGTTTCAGTGCCCTCTCAGTCAGCTCCAGTAGCTCTTCCTCGGTCCCCAGTGTCAGCTGTTTCAGTGCCCTCTCAGTCAGCTCCAGTAGCTCTTCCTCGGTCCCCAGTGTCAGCTGTTTCAGTGCCCTCTCAGTCAGCTCCCTCTCGGGCCCCAGTGTCAGCCAGCTCTCCCTAGCTCTCGGCCTGCTTCCACGCAGCCCGCTCTCCCTAGCTCTCGGCCTGCTTCCACGCAGCCAGCTCTCCCTAGCTCTCGGCCTGCTTCCACGCAGCCAGCTCTCCCTAGCTCTCGGCCTGCTTCCACGCAGCCAGCTCTCCCTAGCTCTCGGCCTGCTTCCACGCAGCCAGCTCTCCCTAGCTCTCGGCCTGCTTCCACGCAGTCCCCTGCACCTCGGTTATTCCCCGAGCAGCCCCTGCTGCTCAATAAAGCAGCAGTGTGCCCTGTTCCGCGGTCCCAGCCTGCGCATCCGGAGCCTCACCATGTAGGCCCCGTTCAGCCCAAGGTCTCCGCTCAGTCCGAGCGCTCCGCGCCAGGGGGTCCCGCTCAGTCCGAGCGCTCCGCGTCGCCCGAGGGTTCCCCACCAGAGCCCGGAGTCGCCCGTCTCCGCCGCCGCTGGGAGCGCGGTCGGCCTCCAGTGACTCCTCCTCGTCCTCGTCGCCGCCGCCGCTGGGAGCGCGGTCGGCCTCCAGTGACTCCTCCTCGTCCTCGTCGCCGCCGCCGCTGGAAGCGCGGGCGGCCTCCCTCGTTGGCACTCTGCCTTGTGGCTCTTGGCCTATACGGCCCCTGAACTGTGGACTGCTTTCCCCCTTGCCGATTGCTGTTTCTGTTTTGTTTTGGTTCCTGAGTTGTTGTGTTTTGGGTTTCGTTTCTGGTTTTGTTGCTCCCTGCCTGGTTTTGTTTGTTTGTTCTGGGCCCTCCTTCCTGGTCCCCCGCCTCCCGCCCTGGTTTGTTTTTGTTTCTTGTTTGGCCGTCGGGAGCCGGCCTTTGGGGGGGGGGGGGGGGGGGGGGGGGGGGGGTACTGTCATGTCCTGGGCCGTTTGCCCAGCGTTTTGTGTTTATAGTTTATTTCCTGTGCTTGTCCTCCCAGTGTGTTGTCTTGTTCCCAGTGTTGTGACTCGTCTGCGTGTTCCTTGGTTTATCACTTCCTGTATTATTTTGCCAGTGTGTTTTCCCTGTGCTTTGTGTCTAGCTTTGCTTTCCCTGTGTAATTAGTTTCATTTGCCTCACCTGGTGTTCCCTGCTGTGTCCTCTTGCCCTGATTACCCTTTGTGTATTTTAGCCCTCAGTTTTCATTTGTTCTCTGTCGCGTCGTTGATGTTTTGTGCCCGCATGTTCCTGTGTTCCCTGTGCCTGCCCTCCGTCTCCCTTCCAAGGTTTTTGTATTTATTTTCCCACCTACCTAAATAAATACCGCTTTAAGTTATGATTAATTCTGGAGTCCTTCATGTTTGCCCTTCCTCGCCCGTTTCCTTCCCGGCCATGACAAGAGGAGAAAAACAAGAGATCTACTGATTTCTTTGTAAAGCTGCTGCTGGATTTAAATAGCAAACAAATGGCCAGGTTCAAAAGAGGGAATATAAAGATTTATTAAATACACAGTGCAATGTGATAGATACATAATGATTTTTAACACAGAACACATTGTTTTAGAATGGGGAGAAATAACTTTAATGTTTTTGTTTTTTTAAATTCTAAGTTCTATAATGTAACATCCAACCAGATTTTTTTTTTTAAGGTGTGTGAAATTAAAAACTGTATTACAAAGTTGGGAAAATCATTCTGTATCAATATTGTTGGCTTACAGTCAACCAAAGCAAAAGAAAAGCAACAATAATAAGCTGCTGGAGAAGAAGCGTGTTGAGAACTTGTGTCACTGATTCCTGAGTCCACGTCTTTGTCTGTTTTCAGTTGGATCCAAAGTACCTTTAAAAGCTGTAATTGTTTTTGGAAAAATGGTTGTTTGATTTTTATGCAATTCCAGAGTCTACATTTTCTGCCTAATGCCAATTCTGTAACATCTGACCCAGGTCTAAGTGCGTCCTTGAAGGATTCATCATGGTTTTCCACATTTACACCCATCTTCTCTTTAGCTGTAGGTCTTTTAATTTTGCTTCTGTGAAGAACAAGGAAGTTAAAACGAGACCGGCTGACAGCATAGCAGACATATATTACATATCTGCTTAGAAAGAAGAAGAGCAAAGTGGAATAGATGAGCAGGAGTGGATATGATTGTGAGCAGTCAAAAAACCAAAAAGATCACACAGAGGAGGAGAGGAAGTGAAGAGGATTATTACGGTAACCATTAATCATTTGTGGGTGCTATGCAGATCATCACAGCAGCTACAACAAACACACAGCTGGGATCTCTTACCCCATGGTCTGACAAGTCAGAACTCCCAGTGGGTGAAGTCAAGGTTAGTCAGCCAGCCAGTGCAGATAAGCTCTGTGTGTGTCTGTTGAAACACAGGAATCAGCAGCTTTGTGTCAGTGTCTGGTGAGCTCCTCAAATGTCAGAAACACTGACTCACATTCAGACAGTTGTGCTAATGAAGGAACACAGTCTGCGTCTGTGGATGTTTAACACACGCTGGAGTCACACACATGTGCCACTGAGGTTACCTATTAAAAACAAATGCACCCATGAAGATCACAGACAGGCAGGACTGTTCGAAATGAACTCTGACTGTTCTGAGATTTCAGAGCAGTCAGTCTAGAGATCATTTTTGCTACTATGTGTGGTCTTTAAATGTTATATATCTAAATGAAATGTAATATTTATCACTACTAATGAAAGTCCAGTGCTTTCGGGATCTATTTTATCCTTGTTTTAATGATGAGCTCATACATCTTTGAGTCCTGTGTTTTGCAGACAGTGATTTACAGTTATGTTTTTTTTGAGTACAGCTGAACTGTCTCTTCTTGTCTTGTGTTTACAGCAACTGCAACTGACTAGCTGAGATGATTTAGATATTTAACATGTTCAGGCAGAAATGCTGACTTTATATGGATTTACTTTGTAATATCTGCTTAGGTTAAGCTCAGTGTCCTAAAATATTCATCCTGAATGCATGAAATTATTCCATAATGTCGTGATTCAATGTTGCTTCATTTATTTGACCACTGCAAGTGCTAGCCGCAGTGTTGCACGTAAAATGGCCAAGGTTTTCACTATTGCTGGTGACTCCTTATTCACAAGGGTAGGAGTGGCTGTAGCTCAGGAGGTAGCACAGGTCACCTACTAATTGGAAGGTTGGCGGTTTGATTCCTGGCTGCTCCGGCCTGCATGCCAAAGTATCCTTGGACAAGATACTACGTAAACCTCAAGTTGCTCTCTGGCGCAAGTGTTGGAGCATGAATGTGTGTGAATGTTGGACAATAAAAGAACTTAGTTACATATGGAAGTGCTTGTATGAATGGGTGAATGTAAACATGTTGTATAAGCGCACTGAGTGCTCAGATAGAGTAGAAAAGCACTATGTAAGAACTAGTCCATTTACCCTTGTAAATGGACTACCTTCCTGGAGCAACCTCAAAGGGTTTAGTGTCTCCTCCCAGGATCCAGGTGGGGATCTTTCACTTGTTAAGCAAATGTGTAAACCACTACACAATGCTTAACATGCCTTTTTGTCCAAACATAAAAGAAATTAATTTCCCATCTGCAGTAACCTGATAGTCTTAATCAACCAAAAGACAATTAGCAGGCTAGTAAATCAAAGCAGTGCATTTCATGTCATTTGTCTGCATTGGAGAACCAGAATTATCCAGTGTGTTGGGTTTGTGTACAGTTGTAGTCGAGATGTTTACATCCACTCATCACAGGCATGAATGTCATGGCAAGTTTGGGCTTTCAGTGATTTATTTGAACTTTAATTCCAGGATGGAATTATTGTACAGCATAAATCTTTAATGACTTTAAAAAACAAATACAGTGCACAAGTTTGCACTTACTTTGCATGAGTGTGTATAAACTTCTGACCTCAACTGTATAGTCAGCACAGGGCACCACCCTGTGGACAACCTCCAGAACAGCACCTAATTCCAACATTACATTTTCCTGCCAAGAATGAAAAGGATGCAAATTTATTTTGTGATAACTTGTTTTAATTCAATGGTTTTTATGCATAAAATAAAAACTAAGCTCAAGATTTGCCAACAGGCATTTCTAATAAACTGATTTTGACAGAACGCTGAAGAAGTCATATTGGAAACAAACATACATATAAATGAATGACAATTAACATGCAAATGACAATTAACTTTACAGTAGGCGTGCTCATGTAGCCACGGGCCTTCTGGAGTTGAAAACTTTAATCCCATTTTGCATCGAAGACCGAGCATATTTGGTCAGGAGGGCTCCGGTGGTCTGTTTCTCTCCACACAGGTCTCTGGATGAGGAAATGACGGAGGAAGTGGAGCGTTACACATTATAAGCAAAAACTGAGAATCAAGTCATTCACAAGCTGTTGTGTTTCTTTAATTAAAGGCCTTGATGATTTCCCACATGGATGACACTAACTGTATGTATGGCGTGATGTCCTCCTCTGTCCATTTCTCGCGGAGTGTGAAGAGGTGGTTGAAGCGCTCCACCGTGTCCTCTGGAAGATCCTCCACACGAAGCAGGCAGATGGTCTCGGGGCGGGAGGTGCGGTCCAACAGGGCGATGCCCTGGAAGATGCACAATGCCAACAGCGCCGATCAGGAAAATAAACTAAACCAAACTCTGGAAACGAGCTCCACAAATACAATGAAATACAAACTGGTTTAAGAGAGAACCAGACAAAAACTCAATTAAAAACTGAAGAATTATCGTGGAAATCCTAAGGATGGGTTACCATGCCTTTGAGCATTTTGCTGATAAAAACAAAACAAAAAAAATTGTCCAAATGCACAGCTTTAGAATATAAGCTGTGTATTTGGACAGTTTAAGTTAGTCAAACTAACTCCTTGGCTTCTCTTTTCTACTAAGAATGCAATCTATAAGAGAGGTACAGGATCACCTTTAGCTGGTCCAGTCTTGTACTCATGGCCTCTGGGACGCTCTGCTGCCAGACCTCCTGAAACTCCTTCAGGTTGAACTTGACAGCATTGTGCAGCAGCATTAGTGCTATACCCCGACAGACTTTATCCTCATTCAGCGCATAAAACACTTCATCTGTACAGAGGAAGGACATAATACAAGTTTATATTTGTAAGCAGTTGAAAATTGTGTCGTTTTTGTGGTCTGTCAGTTGAACCTTCACCGTTCTCAGTATAGCGTTTCCCATAGCAGTTCAAACAGTGCTCGATCATCTCTCTGTGAACAGAAAAGAAAATGTCACAGGAATCTGGCTGCTTAAAGTATATTCTTAGAAAGTCACGATCACTGCTTTAATTGTGTCATTTGGGTATGTTTATTAAAAAAAAAAAAAATCACTGCTAGTTTACAACCATAAATATTTCACTTTGTTGGTCTCTGGAGGTGAACATAAGGATCACAGACATTAACTCACCTGGGCTCCAGTGGGGCCAGCTCATCCAGGCTGGTTTGAAGAGGAACCCTGTTGAAGGACCAAGACTCAGAGTCCACCAGCTGAGCCACATGGCCAAGCAGCTTCATCTCATAGTCAAAGTCCAGCACGCGCCAGTAGCCTGGAAGGAGGAAGGATGCCCTCTATAACCAGCTGCAGCTATCTGTTTTTTCATATTCGTAAATTAAATA
This sequence comes from Archocentrus centrarchus, assembly GCF_007364275.1. Lineage (NCBI taxonomy): Eukaryota > Metazoa > Chordata > Actinopteri > Cichliformes > Cichlidae > Archocentrus > Archocentrus centrarchus. The sequence goes on from NC_044361.1 coordinate 18,468,980, forward strand.
TAAATTGTAATAATACATGCGTCTTTATCCATGATGTCACTGTTTACCATCTATCTGACAGGCATGGATAGTCTCTAAGTGGGTCCTTATCTCCTCTTCACTGGCCTGAATCGTCTCTAGTAGATCCTGCATTGTGTACTGGCAACAGGGCAAACTGCTTACTAACAGCTACAGTATCATTCAAAATGAAAAGATCTAAGGGTAATTTAAGTGTCATAAAATTACAGTTACATATATTCACCCTGTTCTCTGTATTTTCCAGTTGCCCTCCTAATGCAGGTCCTTCATAAGGATTTTCCATTAAAAGCCTCTTCAGCTTCTTCAGTCTTGGTCGCTGTTTCCTTAGTTCCCAGTAGCTGTTAGAAAACCCCCAGATCTGCAACAGAAATCAATTGTTATGCACCGACTATACTGTTTATGCTCATCAGTCAAAGAAAGACACCTGTGTATGTCCTACGTACCTGAGCATGCACCACATGAGCACTGTCCTCGCTGTTGGTCAGTTGGTCCGGTGTTTTGCATCCAGGAACAAACAGCAGTAGGTTGGATGTGTCAGCTATTTTTAAACTGTAGGTCTTGTCACCACTACAAACCACTGCGTGCTCGTCTTTATCTCCCCGAATCACTAGACTGGTAAAGAGGAAAAAGTTAGTTATTAATTACCACTTACACTGGTCAGCCATTGTATTAGGTACACCTTACTACCACCCGATTACACCTCCTTTTGTCTTCAGAACGGCCTTAATTCTCTGTGACACAGATTCAACAAGGTACCAGAAACATTCCTCAGAGATTTTGGTCCAAATTGACATGATAGCGTCAAACAGTGGCCAGTAACAAGTTGTAATGAGTGGTTATTTGAGTTACTGTTGCCTTCCTATCAGCTTGAAGCAGTGTATCCATTCTCCTCTAACCTCTGGCATCAATGAGGCACTGTCAGCCAGAGAACTGCTGCTTACAGAACATTTTTGTACAGTTTTGTGTGTATTTTTTGGTGTATATTTAATGTGTATTTTATGTACAGTTTCTATTTGTACAGTCAGTATTTTTCTACTAATTTATTTTAATTTCCCTATATTTTACAGACTTTGTAGTGGAGCATGCACAATTTCGTTGTACCATGTACAATGACAATAAAAGGCTATTCTATTCTATTTTCTCTTTTTCAGACCATTCTCTGTAATCCCAAGAGATGGTTGTGTGGGAAAATCCCAGTAGCTTAGCAATTTCTGAAATACTCAACCAGGGCTTTCTGATGCTCAGTTTGAATTTCAGCAGGTCGTCTTGATCATGTCTACATGCCTAAATGATGAGTTACTGTCATGTGATTGGCTGATTAGATATGTGGATTAAAGTGCAGTTGAACATGTGTACCTAACAAAGTGGCAAATTATATATTTTCTTATAGCTACATGCACATCCAACCCTGCGGCCACTTACACTACAGATCAGCTGATTTCCAATAGAAAAAAGAAGACTGCAGTTCACATACTTTCATTAATCAATTATTTCGACCTAAGTCGACTTGTTCCTAGCAGACTTGAGAGCAGCTGTTTCTTTGCTGTTAGCCTGTCAGCACGAGTTCACGGTATTACCCGCTTTACCTCTGGCCAGCTTCGATGTGTTTGCACAGTGTGTCGTCGAGCTCCATCAGGCAGTAATCTGCAGATGAAACATTTTGCCCAAAGGACAGACAGTGGACGGTTTTCTGTAAATCCTCTTCTTTCAGCTTGGCGATATGGAGAGTGGCCTGCACCTCCTCTAAAGTTCTCATTGTGGGTCAGACGGCAGGTTAGATCAATAATCACCGATAATCTAACTGGGGAAACAAACCAAAGTTTGTAATGTCAATGCAGTTATCACTGACAAATTTACCCGCTTTCTTTCTTTCGCGGGAAGGAAGTGAGCTAACGGCGTTCAGATGTGACGTAAAAATACCGCCGAGTAGAAACTTAAATAAAAACCAAAGAATGATTATTGACAGTTAATTGAAAGATATTGAGCTATATTGACAATTAAGATGAAGATAGTCGTGAATATGCAATAGTGCCTGAAACTACTCGAGCTAACTATAAATATAAATTAATCTCTAACAGCGGAACGCTTAAAACGCCTTGTTTTAACCGAACATAGTTTCTAACCGGACCGTAGCTCACGTTGAGGGTCAATTTATTTAGAGGATGTGCTGGTAGTTTCATTAAAATGTCAAGTTACTCCAGATCCGCTCAGGTAATCGGACACACTGTACATTAGTTTTATCTTTTGGTTATGTGCGTTTAATGTTACGGGCGCAGTCACTGTTAGTTGTTGGCTAGCATCGCTAACGCGCACCGAGGTTGTTATAATGTCAGCTCGTCGCTGTAAACGATTTCCTCCGGTTTTCTAAAAAGTCGAATGTGTTGTGGTCCATTTACTATAACTGCAAGTAGTGTTATAAACCTAAGTTATTGAAACGAACCATTTAGAGCAGGGTCTCAACTCCAGGCCTCGAGGGCCGGTGTCCTGCAGGTTTTAGATGTGTCCCTGATCCAACGCACAAGAATCAAATGACTGAATTACCTCCTCAGTATGCAGTCAAATTCTCCAGAGATCCTGCTAATGACTTCTATATTTGACTCAGGTGTGTTGAAGCAGAGACAAATCTAAAACCTGCAGGACACCGGCCCTCGAGGCCTGGAGTTTGAGACCCTGATTTAGAGCTTCTGGTT